>NC_088872.1:50623917-50953260 GCF_032884065.1 Artemia franciscana | reverse complement strand
TCTAGAGTTGTTATTTTTCCACAAAATGTGTAATTCCACGTTTTTGCAGTAAAATTTTCTTACTCAGGACTGAGCATTGACTATCGCATTGGAGTGTGTGTAACATCACACTATGGCCTCAGTATGGTTTTTAACTAATATACTGTATCCAATCGTATAACTTTCATTAAGATTACTTGCAATTTTTAGACGTTAGACTCATATGATGAAGATCAGGTCAATATTCGCACGCTTCATTCGTTTGATCTATAACATTACTCTTTGATGTTTTGGAAAGCTAATCTATTTAACTTTTATTCTAAATTTATTTTCATCTCCTTCTCTCTTTACACGAGGGAATGTTTTGCTTTTAATAATTCAATTGTATGTCTTCCCCTATCTGTTTTCATCGTGTAAATGTGTTTCATCAAACAGCTCGTGGCAACGAACTGTAATGAGGAACGACCCAGCTTAACATTAAAACAACTCTAAAAAGCGGAATTTTCGTAACAATAATTACATCAAAAGAATTGGATTTCAATACTGATTTCAAATCGTAAAGTTTAGCCTTATCCTTCAAAAGTTATGAGCCTGAGAAAATTTGCTATATTTTAAAAAATAGGGAGAACCAAACCTTAAAAGTAATAAAATCTTAACAAAAATTACACCATCAGATTCAGCGTATCAGACAATACTAGAGTAGAAGTTGCAAACTTAATTGCTTAGTTGCTTAAAAACTTAATTGCTTAAAAACTTAGTTGCAAACTTAATTAAAAAATATTAAAAAAAATCTTATAAAAAAACTCCTATCTACAAAAATGTGGAATTATACTTTTTTTGCCACAAGGCAGATCACGGATGCGTGTTTATTCGTTTTTTTCCCCCAGGGGTGATCGTATCAACCCAGTGTTCCTAGAATGTCATGAGAGGGCGCATTATAGCAGAAATCGAAAGTTCAAGCTCCCTTTTTAAGTTACTAAAAAATTAGAGGTTACCAAGACTCCCTCCCACACTTATTTTTTCCCCAAGACACCGGACTAAAATTCTGATATAGCTATTTTATTCAACATGGTAAAAAAATGTAATACTTATGTCCTTGGGGACGACTTACTCTCCCAAAGTCTCCGTTGGAGGGACCACAAGTTACAAACGTTCACCAGTGATTACATAGTAATGGTTATGGGGAAGTGTACAGACACTCTCAGAAGGACTTTCTGGTTGGGGAAAAGGGGCTGAGAGGAGGATGTTATGAGGGGATCATTCCTTGGAGGAATTTCTATGTGAGAAGAAAATTTTTATGAAGGGGGCGCAGGATATTTTAGCATTTTCTTAAAAACAATGATAAATAAATATGAAAAAGTTTTTTTTTCAACTGAAAGTAAGGAGCAGCATTAAAGCTTAAAACGAACAGATATTATAACGCATGTGAGGGGTTCACCTCCTCCTAATTTCTCGCTCTTTACGCTTGAGTAATTTTACTCTAGAAAGAAATTTTACGCTAGAGTAAAGTTTCTTGGTGTTTTAAAAGTAGAGGTGATAGAAAGTCAAACTTTAGCGTTAAGAGTGGGACGTTGAGCAGGAAACAGCCCCTTACATATATGGAGTAATTTCTGTTCATTTTAAGCTTTAGTATCTGTCCTTACTTTCAGTTAAAAAACCCTGTTTTTCTTAATTTAATTTTACACTGAAGGCCTTTCAAATAATCAATGTATGTTATACATTGCCATTATGTAAAAAGATATATAATTTTT
This sequence comes from Artemia franciscana, assembly GCF_032884065.1. Lineage (NCBI taxonomy): Eukaryota > Metazoa > Arthropoda > Branchiopoda > Anostraca > Artemiidae > Artemia > Artemia franciscana. The sequence continues at coordinate 50,951,530 of NC_088872.1, read as the reverse complement.
TTTCTAAGAAGGGTAGTCATTTCTTTTTTTGCTTATTTTTCTTCGATGATTGTCAGTTGGTTGAATACTCAAAGTGATTAAATTTTGATTCAACGTGATTGAACATGATTAAGTGATTGTCGGTTGTAACTATTCAACGCAATTGGCCCTTTTCAGACCAAATTGTTGTTTTGCACCAACAAGTACCAGAAATTGCCAGTTTTCTGTAGTTTAACCTGTATAGTGATTGAAAGTAGATCCCTGAAAGTCTCTAATTAACGTCTCAAATCAAATACCCTGAGCAAACATTCTAGGACATTAGTTAGATTCAATCACCCGACAATCACCGAACAAGAGCCATTACTATTGTTCTGTGAAAAAAACAAGAGAACACGAAGAAGAGAAAGAAGACGAACATAATGGCTTAACCTTGGCAAACGAAACCTGAAGGTCCATCACATGCATTGAGTAAGATTGTAGGATGTCGTCAAAGTAATTCATTCGTTTAAGTGCTTGGTCCCTTTCCCTGTAATTATGCAAATCCTTTATGCTACCATCCTTTGAAATCTAACTTTAAACGTAAATAATTCGTCTTTGAGAATCTCTTTAAAACTTTCTCTTTAAGAAATTTTTCTTCAAGACTTTTGGTTAATATTGACAATGATTGCTCTTTATTTACATTTTTTTTACCAGAAACTCTTCCATTGTTTTTACTATTTTTTAATTTTAAATCTTTTCGTTGCGGAAGGATAGAATATTCATAGGTTTGAAAAATTTTATCTTCAAGCATTGTATTTAGTCTCCAGTGGAACACAAGTGATAATTTTGCTGACCGTTCAAAGGAGCTGCACGACCATTAATATTTATGATTATGGGACACAAATTCTGTTTTTTAAGATGTCTGCAAGGCAAGATTGCACGCAGGAATTCTCCCTTTTTAAATAGCGAATAAACCGACGCATGAAATTATGAAATCTGGAACTGGAGGAAACAATCAATATTTTCCCATAGCTACTGTCTGACAGCACGACTTTGGCTCCATAGCACTTTCGCCGTTTGTTTTACCCGTTCAGTCCTTTTGAGCCGAAATGATTGTTGTGCACTAACAACTATCAGACATTGCCCGTTTTCTGTGGTGCCCCCTGTATAGCTGCTCAAATTATATCCCTGAAAGTTTAAAATTATTTTTAAAATGTCTACTACCCTAATATTCCATCAAATTAGTTATATTCAATCACCCGACGATCACTGAAGAAAAAATAGCAAAAAAGGCTAGTCTCATCAGTCTTCTATTCTTCATTTCTAGTCTTCTCAAAAAAAAAAAAATTCTATATTTTCCACATAATGCCTTGACCCTCGCAAAGAAATCCCGGCAATTTGTCACAAACATTGAGTCAGATTGTAGGATTTCGTCAAATTAATTCATTTGTTTAAGTGCTTGCTCCCTTTCCCTGCAATTATGAAAATCTTTTATGCTACCATACTTTGAGCTATAGCTTTAAACGTAAATAATTTATGTTTAAGACTTTGAGACTCTCTTTAATACTTTCTTTTTAAGACTTTTGGTTAACATTAACAAAGATTTCCCCATACTTTCATTAATTTTTTATCTGGACTTGTTCAATTGTTTTTACTATTATTTAAGGTTAGATCTATTCGTTACAAATGCCCAGATAATTCATAGATTAGACAAATCTTATAACTTAAGCATTGCATTGAGTGTCCAGTGGAAAACAAGTGGCAGCGGACCAAAACTATTGAAGTGCAGCTATTCGATCACTTAAGGGGGCCACAGACCATATTTATAGGAGTGAAGCTTACAGATCACTTAAGGGAACTGCAGACCATAATTATTGGAGTGAAGCTTCCTTATCGCTTAAGGGAGCTGCAGACCATAATTATTGAAGTGCAGCTTTCCGATCACTTAAGGGGGCCGCAGACCATATTATTGGAGTGAAGCTTTCCGATCGCTTATGGGAGCTGTACACCATAAGTATTGAAAAGCAGCTTTCCGATCACTTAAAGGGGCCGCAGACCATATTTATTGGAGTGAAGCATCCCGATCGCTTAAGGGAGCTGCGGACCATAATTATTGGAGTGAAGCTTTCCAATCGCTTAAAGGTGCTACAGACCATAATTATTGGAGTGAAGCTTCCTGATCGCTTAAGGGAGCTGCATACCATAATTATTGGAGTGAGGCTTGCCGATATCTTAAGGGTACTGCAGACCATAATTATTGGAGTGAAGCTTCCCGATCGCTTAAGGGAGCTGCTGACCATAATTATTGGATTGAAGCTTTCCGATCGCTTAAGGGTGCTGAAGACCATAATTATTGGAGTGAAGCTTCCCGATCACTTAAGGGGGCTACAGACCATAATTACTGGACTGGAGCTTTCTGATCGCTTAAGGGGCCTCCAGGACAATAATTATGGAAGTGCAGCTTTCCGATCGCTTAAGGGGGCCGCAGACAATATTTATTGGAGTGAAGCTTTCCGATCGCTTAAGGGTGCTTTAGACCATAATTATTAGTGTGGAGCTTTTGGATTGCTTAAGGAAATGCAGACCCCTAATTATTGGACTGCAGCTTTCTGATCGCTTAAGGGGCCTACAGGACCATAATTATTTGGAGTAATGGGAAACAAATAATGTTTTTTTTTAAGATGACCTTCTTATCAACAAGGCCAGATTGTGTACAAAAATTCTCTAAGGGTAAGGGGTAGAAAAATATCAGTTAAAAGTTTTCAGGCTACTTTTCTAGCCCTCAGTAGTGGATGGTAAATAATAAACTTAATGTTTTCATTTGGTTTTTGACTGAGCAACTTTCATTTTTCGGTAGTTTTAGCTGTTATGATGATTTTCTTTTTTTTCGTTATAACAAAGACTAACAAAAAATCAGGTCTCAAAATAAAAATAATAATTTAAAGCACAAACGACGTTCTTGCTATTAGAAAGCATAAAGGGTGTTAGGTGAACCATTGTTTGTTGTAGTTTCTATTCGTGCTAAGTTTGACTTGCTAATCTTTCGTATTTTTTGTTTGTGTTGTATCGTTAGCTTGTGATAGTGAGTTTTCTGGTTTCACTCTTGAATCATTATTTTACTTTATTGTAAATTTATAGTTTGTAGAAAACCTTTATTCAAATATGTCAGGGGTAGTGCTCTAACCTTGCCCAAATTAAAGAGCCATGAGCCATTAGTAAGTTACATAATTATCGTTCCCATAACTAGCGCATGTAAATAGTTGCTAGCGGGAACTTTGGAGGAGGATCATTATAATGAATATCGTGAGTTCTAGTGACTTAAAAAGGAGCTGCAGGTCAGCCAGCTCCATTTCAAACACCTTTTAAACCCTAAATCCAAAGATACCTAATACAAACCTTTGCATAGTTTTTTTTTTTTTTTTGTTCAAATTATCTGAAAGTTCAAAACACTATACCACTGGGGATGAAATGACCCCGACAGTCAACAGAGAAAGAGTTTTAAATTATGTAATGTGCCGATTATTGGCTTGTAGGATATATTAGGCTGAAGGTTTGATACTGAGCGTGTCCGAAAAATCTAAAGGTATTAAAGTGTGACTAAGAAAATCAAACAGTTCGTGGTAACGAACTGTAGTAAGGAGCGACCCAGCTCAATAGAATAAAGTCTTAAAAATAGAATTTTGATACCAATAGCTACATCAAAAAAATTGTATTTCAATGCTGTTTTAAACATATAAATTTCATCAAGTTTAGTTTTACCCATCAGAAGTTACGAGCCTGAGAAAATTTGCCTTATTTTAAAAAATAAAGGGGGCACCCCCTAAAAGTCATAGAATCTTAACGAACATCTCAGCATCAGATTCAGCGTATCAGAGAACCCTGCTATAGATTTTCAAGCTCCTACCCAGAAAAATGAGGAATTTCATATTTTTTTTTTGCCAGAAGGCAGATCACAGATGCGTGTTTATTTGTTTGCTTGTTTTGATCGTATCGACCCAGTAGTCCTAGAATACTATGAGAGGGCTCATTCTAAGGGATATGAAAAGTTTTAGGGCCCTTTTTTAAGTGATAAAAAAGTGATCAAAATGCTGAGATAGCAATTTTATTCAGCGTAGTAAAAATCTTATACCTATGTCTTTCAATACGAATTGAAACGGAATAATTAGGAAATAAAGAGGAATAATTGAAACAAAATTTGCATATATTTTTTTTTGGCTAAATTGCTTTCTCATAATTTTAAACGAATAATTCTGAGAAAAACAGTGGGAGAGGAAGCCTAGTTGCCCTCCGATTTTTTGGTTAATTAAAAAGGCAATTAGAACTTTTCATTTTTTACGAGTCCTTTTATTAGAAAAGGATATACGTAACTTATAAATTAGCTCACGTAAAGAACTTTTGTATGCTCATGTTTTTGTTACATTTATGAGGGGGTTTGCCCCCTCTTCAGTACCTCGCTCTTTACACTAAAGCTTAAATTTCGTCCCAATTCATTAAGAATGACCCCTGAATCACAAGAGCCGTAGAATAAATAGTTGGAATTACTAAAAATACTTTAGAGTAAAGAGCGAGGTATTAGGAGGAGGTGAACCCCTCATATGGGTAATAATTTCTGTTCATATTAAGTTTTAACGCTGTTCCTTTTTTTCGTTAAAAAAAAAATTTTCACATTAATTTTTTAATTTTTTTTTAAATAATGCTAGTAAATCCTGCTTTCCCTACATGGAAATTTTCTTCCAACATGACAAATTCCTCGATGGAAAGTTCCCCCGGCATATCCCCTTCTTCTCAACCCCTCCCCCAACAAAAAAATCCTCCTGAAACGCCTTTACACTTCCCAATAACTGTTACTATATGCAAGCAGTGGTCAAAGTTTGTAACTTGTAGCCCCTCCTACGAGGACTGTGGGGGAGTAAGTCGTCCCCAAAGACATAGTTATAAGGTTTTTTGACTACGTTGAATACTCAGAATTTTGATCCGTTGACTTTGGGAAAGTAATTAGCGGGGGAGGGGGCCTAGGTGCCCTCCATTTTTTTTGGTCACTTAAAAAGGGTACTAGAACTTTTTATTTCCGTTAGAATGAGCCCTCTTGCAACATTCTAGAACAACTGGGTCGATACGACCAACCCTGGGAAAAGAAACCACAAATAAACACGCATCTGTGATCTGCCTTGTGGCAAAAAATATAAAAGTCCACCTTTTTGTAGATAGGAGCTTGAAACTACTACATTAGGGTTCTATGACATAGGATTCTATGACTTTTAGGGGGTGTTTCCCCCTATTCTCTAAAATAACACAAATTTTGATGGATAAGACTAAGATTGATTAAACTTAATTATTTAAAAGTAGCATTAAAATGCGATTCTTTTTATGTAGTTATTGGCATCAAAATTCCAATTTTTAGAGTTTTGGTTACTATTGAGCCGGGTCGCTCCTTACTACAATTCGTTACCACAAACTATTTGAAAAACATCTAGGGTAATATAATTTTGTTAAGCAAATGGATAGTACCGAAAAGGAATATTAGCATCAAATTACCAATATAAGAGTTTATTATTATTAAGATGAGTATTATACTTGGTCTTTGTTGAAAATATTTTTGATGATGTCCGAAAATCAATGGTACCTTTAGAAGGTGGCAAACATCTTTGTTTTCCAATGGGACTTAAAATTGAAAGCGTTCTATTATTCTTAAGAACGTTAACGAAATTAGGAACTACTGAGAGACGAGGTGGAAGGTATATCCCCCCCAGGAAATTTGGACCTGGAAAATTCCCCCGGTATAAAACCCCCCCTTCAAGCAAAATTGAGCGCATTTAAATTATTTTACTTATATTCTATAATGTAGGCAGATCGTTTGATAAGGAATAGCCTACAGTATTTGTTTTGAATTCGCATATATATAATTTGTCCGTACTTTGAAAGAACAAATGACAATACCATAGTAAGATACAAGCTAAAGGAGTTAATATTAAAATATCAAATTAGTGATGCATGCAGAATAATTAACCTAGAATTGAAGTCTATAGATAAAACAGGACAAAACTAAGGAGTAAGAGTTATTACTACAATTGAGACTTGATTTGGGACTGACCAGAGGCCTCACTAGCCAAAATGTTGGGAAAGGTGAGGATTTTGCAAAAGGGCTGGATATATTATCAAATATTTTGGTGACATTGATATTAAAATAACTTTCTTTTTTTTTTCATTGCAAACTTGGATTGATCTTTTTCTTTGATCAAATAAAAAAACAAGTTTTTTTAACTGAAAGTTAGGACCAGCTTCAAAACTTTAAAAACGAACAGAAATTACTTCGTATATGGAAGAGGCTGCTTCCTCATCACCGCCCTGCTCTCTGATTTTTATTTTGACATGTTCTCTCACCTCGTCTTTTAAAACAGTCAAAAACCAAAGTCAAAAGTCAATAGTCAAAGAGTCAAAATCAAAAGCGTAAAGAGCGGGAAAGGGAGGAAACCTAGTAGCCGTCTTGTTTATGGTTACTCAAAAAGTAACGAGAACTTTCAATTTTTTACGAATGGTTTTATTTGTAAAAGATATACATAACTTACAAATTAGATTACGTAACAAACTTTTGTATTTTCATGTTTTTATTACATATATGAGGGGGTTCACCCCCTCGTCAGTACCTTTCTCTTTACACTAAAGCTTAAATTGTGTCCCAATGCATTAAGAATTACCGCTGAATCACAAAAGCCGTAGAACTAATAGTTGAAATTACTTAAAATTCTTTTGCGTAAAGAACGAGGTATGAGAAGGAGGTGAGCCCCTCATATGAGTAATAATTTTGATGCTGCTCCTTACTTCCAGTTGAAGAAATTTTTGATATTTGTTTTTCATTGTTTTTTTTATATAATGTTGAAAAGACGTGCGCTCCCTTCATGGAAATTTTCTTCCCCCATGACTGATACCTCGATGAAAAGTTCTGCCAACATAACCCCCTATTTTCAAACCTTCCACATACCAAAAGATCCCCCGGAAAACGTCTGTACACTTTCCAATAACCTTTACTATATGTAAGCACTGGTCAAAGCTTGTAACTTGTAGCTCCTCCCACAGTTACTGTGGGAGAGTAGGTTGTCCCCTAAGACGCAGCTAATTGGTTTTTCGACTACGCTGAGTAAAATGGCAATCTCAGAATTTTGATCTATGGAAGGGGGCCTAGGCGCCATCCAAATTTTTAGGTCATTTAAAAGGGCACTAGAACGTTTCATTTCTGTTAGAGAGCTCTCTCACAACATTCTGGGACCACTGGGTCATTCACCACTGGAAAAAAAAACAAACAAAAAACAAACACGCATCCGTTGCCTTCTCACAAAAAAAAAATACAAAATTCCACATTTTTGTAGATAGGGAATTGAAACTTTTGAAGTAGGGTTCTCTGATGCGCTGAATCTGATGGTGTCTTTTTCGTAAGATTCTATGAGTTTTTTTTTGGGGGGGGGGGCTTTCCCCCTATTTTCTAAAATAAGGCTAATTCTCTCAGGCTCGTAACATTTGATGGGTAACACTAAACTTGATTAAAATTATATCAGAATTCTATTAAAATTCTATTTTTAGAGTTTTGGTTACTATTTAGCCGGGTCGCTCCTCATTACGCTTCGTTACTACGAACTGTTTGATTTCACGGCATATATCCATCAATAAAATGCGCCTCCCCCCCCCAAAAAAAAAGTCTCTAAAGTATGAGGTTTTTAACTACTGTCTTATCATCAAAAATTGTATGCCTGATTAGCAGATGAAATCGGAGCAGGCATGAATTTGTTCTGAATGGGGCAAAATCTTAGCTTGGTGTCACAAAATGGTAGAATATGCTACCACCGAATGGAAAAATCTTTTTGGTTATTTTTAAAATGGCTCTAGAGTTTTTATTCATCCACAAAATGTGTAATTCCACGTTTTTGCAGTAAAATTTTCTTACTCAGGACTGAGCGTAGACTATCGCATTGGAGTGTGTAATACCACAATAAGTCCTCAGTATGGTTTTTAACTAATATACTGTATCCAATCGTATGACTTCTAAGATTAATTGCAATTTTTAGACGTTAAACTCATATGATGAAGATCAGGCAAATATTCACAGGCTTCATTCGTTTGATCTGTAACATTACTCTTTGATGTTTTGGAAAGCTAATCTATTTAATTTTTATTCTAAATTTATTTTCCTCCCCTTCTCTCTTTACACGAGGGAATGTTTTGCTTTTAATAATTCAATTGTGTGTCTTCCCCTATCTGTTTTCATCATGTAAAAAAAAATTCAAAAATTCATCATGTAAAAATTTTAAAAAAATGGGAGAACTAATCCTTAGAAGTAATAAAATCTTAACGAAAATCACACCATCAGATTCAGCATATCAGACAACCCTAGAGTAGAAGTTTCAAGCTCCCATCTGTGAAAAAATGGAATTTTACTTTTTTTTGCCACAAGGCAGAACACGGACGCGTGTTTATTCGTTTTTCTCCCCAGGGGTAATCCTATCAACCCAGTGGTTCTAGAACATCGTGAGAGGGCAAATTATAACAGGAATCGAAAGTTCAATTTCCCTTTTTAAGTAACTAGAAAATTGGAGGTCACTTAGACTCCCTCCCACACTTATTTTTTCCCAATAACACCAGACCTAAATTCTGATATAGCTATTTTTTTCAGAACAGTCAAAAAATTTAATTCACCAGTGACTACATATGGTTATAGGGAAGTGTAGAGACACTTTCAGAAGGACTTTTTGGTTGGGGTAGAGGAGGATGTTATGAGGGGAAATTTCTATGGAGGAAAGTTCTTATGGGAGAAGAAAATTTTTATGAAGGGGGCGCAAGATATCTTAGCATTTTCTTAAAAACAATGATAAAATAAATATGAAAAAGTTTTTTCAACTGAAAGTAAGGAGCCGTATTAAAACTTAAAATGAACAGATTTTATAGCGCATATGAGGTGTTCACCTCCTCCGAATGCCTCTCTCTATACGCTTGAGTAATTTTACTCTAGAAAGAAATTTTACGCTAGAGTAAAGTTTATTATTGTTTTAAAAAGTAGAAGTGATAGAAAGTCAAACTTTAGAGTTAAGAGTGGGACGTTGAACAGGAAAAAAGCCACTTTTCATATACGGAGTAAATTCTGTTCGTTTTTAGTCTGTTCGTTCTGTTAACAAGCATTGAATCATAATGAAGGATATTGTCAAAATAATTCATTTCTTTTTGTTCTTGGTCCCTTTCCCAGCAATTATGCAAATCTTTTATGCTACCATCCTTTGAAATCTAACTTTAACCGTAAATAATTCGTGTTTGAGAGTCTCTTTAAAACTTTCTCTTTAAGAAATTTCTCTTCAAGACTTTTGGTTAATATTGACAATGATTGCTCTTTATATACATTTTATTTTACCAGAAACTCTTCCTTTGTTTTTACTATTTTTTTTAATTTTAAATCTATTCGTTACGGAAGGTTAGAACATTCATAGGTTTGACAAATTTTATAATTCAAGCATTGTATTTAGTCTCTAGTGGAACGCAGGTGATAATTTTGCTGACCGTTCAAAGGAGCTGCACGACCATTAATATTTATGATTATGGGACAAATTCTGTTTTTTAAGATGTCTGCAAGGCAAGATTGCACGCAGGAATTCTCCCTTTTTAAATAGCGAATAAACCGACGCATGAAATTATGACATCTGGAACTGGAGGAAACAATCAATATTTCCCCATAGCTACTGTCTGACAGCACGACTTTGGCTCCATAGCACTTTCGCCGTTTGTTTTACCCGTTCAGTCCTTTTGAGCCGAAATGATTGTTGTGCACTAACAACTATCAGACATTGCCCGTTTTCTGTGGTGCCCCCTGTATAGCTGCTCAAATTATATCCCTGAAAGTTTAAAATTAATTTTGAAATATCTACTACCCTAATATTCCAGGAAATTAGTTATATTCAATCACCCGACAATCACTGAAGAAAAAATAGCAAAAAAGACTAGTCTCATCAGTTTTCCATTCTTCATTTCTAGTCGTCTCAGAAAATAAACATTTTTTATATTTTCCGAATAATACCTTGACCCTGGCAAAGAATTCCCGGCAATTTGTCACAAACATTGAGCCAAATTGTAGGATTTGGTCAAATTTATTCATTTGTTTAAGTGCTTGCTCTCTTTCCTGCAATTATGAAAATCTTTTATGCTACCATACTTTGAACTATAACTTTAAGCGTAAATAATTTATGTTTAGGACTTCATATTTATTGGAGTGAAGCCTTCTGATCGCATAAGGGGAGAGAAAACCATAATTATTGAAGTCCAGCTTTCCAATTGCTTGAGGGAGCTGCAGACCATAATTATTGGAGTGAAGCTTTCCGATCGCTTAAGGGGGCTGCAGACCAGTTATTGGACTGCAGCTTTCCGATTGCTTAAGGGGTACACAGACCATAATTATTGGAGTGAAGCTTTCCGATCGCTTAAAGGGGCTGCAGACCAGTTATTGGACTGCAGCTTTCCGATTGCTTAAGGGGTACACAGACCATAATTATTCGAGTGCAGCTTTCCGATCGCTTAATGGGGCCTGCAGGACCATAATTATTTGGGGTAATGGGAAACAAATTCTGTTTTTAAGATGAACTTCTTATCAGCGATGCGAGATTGTGTACAAGAATTCTTTAAGGGAAAGGGGTAGTAAAATATCAGTTAAAAGTTTTCAGGCTACTTTTCTGCCCCTCATTAGTGGATGGTAAATAATAAACTTAAAGTTTTCATTTAGTTTATGACGGAGGAACTTACATTTTTCAGTAGTTTTAGCTGTTATGACGATTTTTTTTTCTTTTTTCGTTACAACAAAGACTAGCAAAAAAAAATATCTCAAATTAAAACAATAATTTAAAGCACAAACGACGTTCTTGCTATTAGAAAGCATAAAGGGTGTTAGGATACCCTCTTGTTTGTGGTAGTTTCTACTCGTTATCGAGGTAGCTTATTGATAGTGAATTTTGTTAGTTTCACTCTTGAATCATTATTTTACTTTACTGTAAATTTACAATTTGTAGAAAACCTTTGTTTAAATTTATCAGGGGTAGTGCTCTAGCATTGTCTAAGTTAAAGAGCTATAAGCCATTAGTAAGTTTTATAATTATCTTTCCAATAACCACCGCGCATAGAGTAGTTGATTGCGGGAACTTTGGAGGAGGCTCATTATGTTGAAGATAGTAAGTTCTAGCGACTTAAAAAGGAGCTGCAGGTCAGCCAGCTCCATTTCAAACACCTTTTAAACCCTAAATCCAAAGATACCTGATACAAACCTTTAAGTTTGATATTCTGCGTGTCCAGAAATTTTGCTGAAGGTTTGATACTGTGCGTGTCCGAAAAAAACTAAAGGTATTAAAGTGTGACTTTAATGATATTAAAATTAATTTAATGGTATTTAATGGTATAATACCTTTAAATGGTATTTGAAGGTATTAAAGGCAGGTCACGGAATCATGCGTATTTATTTATTTGTTTGTTTGTTCTTTCCAGGGGTGATCATATCGACCCAGTGGTCCTAAAATACTATGAGAGGGCTCATTTTAAAGGAAATGAAAAGTTTTGGTGCCCTTTTTAAGTGACCAGAAAATTGGAGGTCACCTAGGATCCCTCCCACACTAATTTTTAACCAAAAGTAAAAGGATCCAAATTCTGACATAGCATTTTTATTAAGCGTAGTAAAAACCTTACAACTATGTCTTTGAATACGACTTACTCCCCCAAATTCTCCGTGGGAGGGGCTAAAAGGTACAAACTTTGACCAGTGCTTACATATAGTAATGGTAATTGCGAAGTATAAAGATGTTTTCATGGGAGCCTATTGGTTGGGGGAGGGGTTGAGAGGATGCGGATATGTTGAAGAAAACTTTCCATTGAGGAATTTGTCATTGGGGAAGAAAATTTCCATGTAGGGAGCGCAGGATTTTCTAGCATTATTTAAAAAAAAAAAAAAATGAAAAATAAATACAAAAAAGCTTTTTGCAACTGAAAGTAAGGAGCAGCATTAAAACTTAAAACGAACAGAAATTATTACGTATATGAGAGGCTCATATCCTCCTAATGACTAGCTCTTTACGCTAAAGTATTTTTAGTAATTTCAACTATTTATTCTACGGCTTTTGTGATTCAGGGGTCATTCTTAATGAATTGGAACAAAATTTAAGCTTTAGTGTAAAGAGCAAGGTACTGACGAGGGAGTGAACCCCTCATATATGTAATAAAAATATGAGAACACAAAAGTTCGTTACGTAAGCTAATTTATATGTTACGTATATCTTTTGCTAATAAAACATTCGTTAAACATTAAAAGTTCTAGTTGCCTTTTTAAGTAACGAAAACATTGGAGAGCAGCTAGGCTTCCCTTCCTGCTCACTTTTTTTTTGTCAAAATCATTCAATCTAAACTATGAGAAAGCCATTTAGCCAAAAAAAACTGCAAATTTTGTTTTAATTATTACTCTACGGAGAGCCAAAATCAAAACATTACTTCTTATAGGAAAGGGGCTGTTTCCTGACCAACGCCCCACTCTTTACGGTAAAGTTTTTAATGTTTTAAAAAGAAGAGCTGAGGAAAAGAGTCAAACTTTAGCGTAAAGAGCGGGGCATTGGTTAGGAATCAGCCCCTTTCATATGCGAAGTAATTTCTATTTGTTTTAAGTTTTAATGTCGCTTTTTACTTTCAGTTAAAAAACTTGATTTTTTTTATTTAATCTTAAGCAGGTTCAAAATAATTAAAATAAAAAATTAGCATCTAGCATATCCGAAGGGTGTATTTATAATACCTTAGAAATTGTTAATGGTATTAACATGGTGTTGTCACGACTTTTACTGTTGCGGCAGCTGGGATTACAACTTTCACTATTTAGGACTTCGACTGTAAATGCATTTGACTTGTTGTAAATAAGATAGTTGCTACGACCTTATGAGTTTCAGTAAAAAGAGATTAAATCCATCCACATTGTCATAAAAAGAGCATAAGTTGAATAAATTTGGAATGGATATTGTCATTAAATTGAAAACTTCAGGGGATAATTGGAACAAATAGCTGAATTAAAATACACTATATACGTGGGACCAAAAGGTTTTATCTGTAATATCTCGGGAACAGCTATTGGCATGAGGTTGAGACTTTCTTAAAACGGAAAGGACGATATTCAACTTAATCAAAAGCCACCATATTGCATATGGTAATATGGTATTACAATCATATTACCAAAAAAAAAAAACTATATCAAAAACATAAGGGAAGTGACTATGGCTATTCAATAGAAACTTTTAGGGAATGTTCTTGTAGATCTTGGAGTCATCCTAAAGGCACTATACATCTTGGATTTAAAAACGGACCGTCTGCAATACCTTTGAAAATTTTAAATATGCCAAGCTGGGACCTCAGAAGTTTTTAACTTATTCAAGAAACATTACATGTATCGTGGTCTATATAAATCATATCTACTATGGCTCAGAAAAAGCTAATCAAACAGTTTATGATAACAAACTGTAGTAAGGAGTGACCCAGCTCAATAGTAACCAAAACTCTAAAAGATGGAATTTGGGTACTGATAGCCACACGAAGAGAATTCCGATACCACCGAGGCAGACGCAGCAAATACTTGCAATACTTAAAATATCCTGAGCGTATTTTCTTTGTATCCTTCTTGCGAAGGAGGAAAGCAAAGCGATAATTAGAGCAAGCACTGGGGTCCTTACCCCTCTTGGAATCCTCCAGGTAGGGAATCGAGAAAGATTTCAGATCCGTCGGAATTAGATAATAAGTCAGTGTTCATGTCGCCGGCGAGAACCCATTTGGTATTTTGTTTGAAAGGTCGCTAAGTAGTGTTCGTAGGCGATTACATGCTTGTGAAAAACTAGACAATGACTGCATAGTCTTTTTATTACAGGGGAAATAAATGTTTATAAATGCGTTTATAAATTCCTTTGAATAAAAAAAGAATGACTATCAGCCCCCCTTCCCCGTCCAGGTTGATCTAGTGAGTATTTATTGAAATTTGGAAAAATAGTTCTCAAAACTGAACATATGTGGATGTTACGGCTTCACCAAGCAATGTGATAAAAATGTGTTATGTTTGTGCCGTTGTACACCACTACAATACAATGAGGACTTTTTTTTGTCCACGTATATTGTTGTGAGAAGTAAGCTGCTAGTAAAATTAAATTCTAAATCATTTTTCTAACACAAACTTAAACATGAGAATCTGACGCTAAAAAAAAGGACACTAAAATTGAAAGAAAATACAAATTCAAAGAAAAAATAACGATGAGGCTGTTAGGCTAAAACATAACAGAACACGTAAAAAAATTATACGCAGAATTTTGCCTTCCAACCAGGGACATAGCTCCAGAATTCTTATTTGGGATGCTGGGGTGAGGGCAAGAGGGGGTATGCATTCAGATATTTTCAATGCGCATGGGATATCTTTCAGGAAAAAGTATTGGCAATTCTGGTTACTTGTGTTTACTTATACTTATGTTGTGTATTAAGTGTCATTATATGTGTGTTGCAGTAAGTAAATAAATTACAGCCAACTAAAACCAATGATGGGAAAGGAATCTTGGAAAAGGTTTGAAAAACAAAAGCTCTTTTAAAGTTGTCTGAAAATCGTAATTTCTGATTTTTTTTTTTTCTATTAGTCCCATTAATCCAAAATCAAATCTTTTCAAACAGTTCGTGGTAAAGAACTGTAGTATGGAGCGACCTGGCTCAATAGTAACCAAAACTCTAAAAAATGGAATTTTGATACCAATAGCTATATCAAAAGAATCGCATTTTAATGGTGGTTTTAAATATATAAGTTTCATCCAGTTTAGTCTTACCCATCAAAAGTTAAGAACCTGAGAAAATTTGCGTTATTTTAGAAAATAGGGGGAAAAACTCTAAAAATCATTGAATCTTAAAGAAAATCACACCATCAGATTCAGCGTATCAGAGAACCCTATTGTAGAAGTTTCGAGCTCCTATCTACAAAAATGTGGAATTTTGCATTTTTTGCCAGAAGGCAGATCACGGATGCGTGTTTATTTGTTTGTTTTGTTTTCCCCCAGGGGTGATCGTATCGACCCAGTTGTCCTAGAATGTTGCAAGAGGGCTCATTCTAACGGAAATGAAAAGTTCTAGTGCCCTTTTTAAGTGACCAAAAAAAATTGGAGGGCACCTAGGCCCCCTCCCACGCTAATTATTTTCCCAAAGTCCACGGATTAAAATTCTGAGATAGCCATTTTATTCAACGTAGTCGAAAAACCTTATAACTATGTCTTTGAGGACGACTTCCTCCCCCACAGTCCCCGTGGGAGGGGCAACAAGTTGCAAACTTTGACCTGTGCTTACATAGAGTAATGGTTATTGGGAAGTATTTCAGGCGTTTTCTGGGGGAACTTTACATCGAGAATTTGTCATGGGAAAAGAAAACTTCCATGAAGGGAGAGCAAGATTTACTAGCATTATTTAAAAAAAAAATTAAAAATAAATGTGAAAAAGCTTTTTCAGCTGGAAGTAAGGAACAGCAATAAAACTTAAAACAAACAGAAATTATTACCCATATAAGGGGCTCACCTCCTTATGATACCTAGCTCTTTACGCTAAAGTATTTTTAGTAATTTCAACTATTTATTCTACGGCTTTTGTGATTCAGGGGTCATTCTTAATGAATTGGGATAAAATTTAAGCTTTAGTGTAAAGAGCGAGGTACTGACGATGGGGCGAATCCCCTCATATATGTAATAAAAACATGAGAATACAAAAGTTCTTTACGTAAGCTAATTTATAAGTTACGTAAATCTTTTACCAATAAAAAGATTCGTAAAAAATTAAAAGTTCTAGTTGCCTTTTTTATTAACCAAAACATCGGAGGGCAACTAGGCTTCGCCCCCGCTCTTTTTTTCTCAAAATCATTGGATCAAAATTATGAGAAAGCCATTTAGCCCCCCCCCTCAAAAAAAAAATATGCAAATTTCGTTTTGATTATTCCTCTGCGGAGAGCCAAAATCAAAACATGCATTGATTCAAAAACGTTCAGAAATTAAATAAAAAAAAACGAGTTTTTTTTAACTGAAAGTAAGGAGCGACATTAAAACTTAAAACGCACAGAAATTACTTCGTATATGAAAGAGGCTGCTTCCTCATCAACGCCCCGCTCTTTACGCTAAAGTTTTTTACTGTTTTAAAAAGAAGAATTGAGAGAAAGAGTCAAACTTTAGCGTAAAGAGCGGGGCATGTTCCCTTAATACCCTTAATGACCATGACTTGCCACTATTTTCACCAACTTTGAGTTTTTCTTTAACATCTAGTACAGTGTTGGAACTAAAAGTTAAATGTTTAAAAGTCAAACACAAATAATCAATATTCAATGACAGACGAACACTTTTTAAATATTTTGATAGGAATTATGCAGAATTCGAGAGGCTAGATCTAGAAAAGCTTAAAAAAATTATTGCATGGGCATTTGTAATTTAAGAGATATTTACCAAATCACAAAAAACAGAGGGAATAATTTTGGAGAGCATACTGTGGATATAAATGCTCAAAAGATCGGTAAAAGACCACCTCCTCGTTCCATTCCCAAGTGGAATTGAATATTTCTATAAAAATTAGAGCAAAAATTTAGCTGAACATTGGAATTACCATACCAAAACTGGTGAATCCAACCGACAGAAACGTCAACTCTAGAACTGATAATGGAAACATTACTAGAGCATGAAAAACACTGTTAGAAGTCTTTGACTGGTCCAGTACACAAAAATGGACCTCAGAGCCACTGGCTTAATCCTATAAAATGACAGAAATTATAACATGTTGGGCCTTCTGGCAACCAATACGCAACCTGAATTCCAAATTTGATTTTGATAGTTATCCATAATTTCTTACCTCAGCGATTGTTCTGCGTTTTGGTTTACATTGACAAGAGTCATTATTCCCGTTCTTTTTGAAGCAGTTATCTATTTGTTTGATGAGCAGTTTGGCATTTTCCAGCTTTGACGAGTTCTTTGAGCTCTTTTAGATGTTCTGGGCTTCCACTCATTTTTCCAGCCCATGAGTCTTCAGGAAAAAGAGTGATCTTAGGCAATGTTCTTTCGATTTCTTACGTACTTTTAAGGTTCTTCAAAATGCAGAGTCTTTGTCTGTTATACTGTTTTTACGTTTTCTGTACCTTAATATTAATACATTTCCAATTTCTTTTCTCAGGAATTAATAGTTTAAGGATACATGCTTTGAAGTTTAGTGAAAAATTAAATTTTTTTGAACATTACATAAAAACAATTTTTTAGGCCAATGGAATTTTTTGACCATCTGTTATATTATATTCCAAATGCTGTTAAGGTACGTAAAAACTACAGAGAAACTGATCTTATTGAGTCTAGCTTCAAGGCTCCATCCACTGCAGTGGGAAGATTTTTTCGGACTAAACCAAGGGTGATTGTAACAACTGACATGGCCACTGTGTGTTTTACCGTACTGTTAAGATATTGTTCCTTATTTTCTTAGCTATGAATTGATTGGGGATAAAATGAAGCAACTTTAGATATCAATGAATGTATGTTCTTGGAATTTGCTTTTAAACACAATTGTTTAGACAAATCATAAATTTTTGTAAACCAGACATTAAACTATTTTCACTCTCCTAAAAGAAGCTACAATTTATTTTTCTCAGGTACAAGCAGAAATTATGGAAAGAGTTAATACCGAAGATTCTAATACAATTTAAAGACATGTTTACATCAATTAGTTCAGTTGGACAAGGTTTCATTGTACAAGAGTTCAGTTACGCCATGATTCAGTCCACCTCCTATGCCATTGTTGGCTGAAATCTGATAAAAGATATCTCCAAATCATCTGATACAAAAAAATGCAATAACTATCTTGCTCAAAATAATAAAAAAATCAAATAAATTTGTCCTTAAGAAAGAAAAATCCAACAGTTTCTTGGTTGGATATTAAGAAAAGAAACATGCGTGGTCCTGAGTCCCCAAATAAGATAAGGGAATGCAATTGAAGTTTTAAGAAATGTTAAGGGGTATTTCAAACAAAATAAAAGATGTTGCATGTCAGAAAGCTGTAAGAAGGGCAAACAAACAATATCTAAGGAATGACTAAGAGAAATTTTAAAATAATATTCAGGGAGAAGTTGAAAAAGTGACGAAGAGCAACCACCAGCCCCCTATCATTTATGTATTTATTTGCCCCTTTACACTTATTAACGTCTTTTAAAAACAATATGAATTAAAAGAGAAACAAGGTGCATTAGCTGAGGTTACTTGTCCCCACAACCCCTGGAATAATGGTTGTGAATGAAAGATTTTTGACTCTAGGTTTGGATTAGACCCTTGGTCTTAGGTTTTGTTAGGTGGGCCTTTTTAGGCCTTGGTTAGGTTTCGACCCTAGGTTCGGGGAGTCCAGAGGTTTATGTTGAGATCAATCAAAAGACACTATCTCCATCAAATTCCTGAAAAAAGGGCACATCTATTACAACTTATGAACAAGCAAGGATGACACCTTGAAATTTATAGCACAACTAGTACTACCTCATCTACGGTTACAAATGTAATTGGTTGCGACTGCATATGCGACACTTCTGACTGCAACCGAATCCAGACAATCTACCCTAAAATAAATTAACTATTGTTTTTTTTCAGCCGTAGATCCTTCTGTCATCGTCAGAAATGCTATAGGACAACAAGTCATCAATTTTTTCTGCCATCGGAGAAACTGTCTCAGTTTTTCCTTTTTTGTCATTAGACAAACTTTGAATCTTTCTATTTGGCATCAGATATAATTTTGTTGTTTTTTTCCTGTCAATGGATACAGTCATTTATATTTATTATTTTATTACCAAGTTCAATGCTGATATTAAATTTGTTCATGAAGATCTGCGACCGTATCCAGACAATTAGCCTTTAAATAAATTGTCTTTTTTTTTTTAGTCATAGTACCTTCTTTCATCAACAAAAATATCATAGGATTGCAAATCAACAGTTTTTAAGCTGTCGAAGAAACTATCTTATTTTTCTTTTTTTGTCATTAGATAAATTTAAACATTTTTCTTGTAACTAGATATAATTCAATTGGTTTTCTTGTTTTTTGGAAAAACTGTTATTAAAAATAAATTTATTTTCTTGATGATTGAATGAATACTGTCACCCGTTAGTGGCAGTGCTCTTTTAGGGCGTGGTTAGTTTACAGCATGTGATTTGTTTTTTTGTTAATAAACGAATTGAATTGGTTATCAAACAGTTCGTGGTAACGAACTGTAGTAAGGAGCGACCCGGCTCAATAGTAACCAAAACTCTAAAAAATTGAATTTTGATATCAATAGCTACATCAAAAGAAATGCATTTTAATGTTGATTTTAAATATATAAGTTTCATCAAGTTTAGTCTTACCCATCAAAAGTTACGAGCCTGAGAAAAGTTGCCTTATTTAGGAAAATAGGAACAAACACCGCCTAAAAGTCGGATCTTAACGAAAATCACACCATCAGATTCAGCGTATCCGAGAACCCTACTGTAGAAGTTTCAAGCTCCTATCTACAAAAATGTGGAATTTTGTATTTTTTGCCAGAAGGCAGATCACTGATGCGTATTTATTTGTTTTTTTTTCTTTTTTTTTTCTTTTCCCCAGGGGTCATCGTATCGACCATATTGTCCTAGAATGTCGCAGGAGGGCTCATTCTAACGGAAATGAAAAGTTATAGTGCCCTTTTTAGGTGACCAAAAAAATTGGAGGGCATCTAGGCCCCCTCTCACGCTCATTTTTTCCCAAAGTTAACGGATCAAAATTTTGAAATAACCATTTTGTTCAGCATAGTCGAAAACCATAATAACTATGTCTTTGGGGATGACTTACTCCCCCACAATTCCTGGGGGAGGGGCTGCAAGTTACAAACTTTGACCAGTGTTTACATATAGTAATGGTTATTGGGAAGTGTACAGACGTTTTCATGGGGATTTTATTTTGTTTGGGGGTGGGGCTGAGGAGAGGGGGCTATGTTGGAGGATCTTTGGAGGAATCTCTCATGGGGGAAGAAAAATTCAATGAAAAGGGTGCAGGATTCTCTAGCATTACTATAAGAAAACAATGAAAAATAAACATGAAAACGTTTTTTTCAAATGAAAGAAAGAAGTAGCATTGAAACTTAAAACGAACAGAGATTATTACGCATATGAGGGGTTCTAACAATACTTTAGCATAAAGAGCGAGGTATATAGGAGGAGATAAATACCTTGCTCTTTATGCTAAAGTATTTTTAGTAATTTCAACTATTTATTCTACGGCCTTTCTGATTCAGGGGTCATTCTTAAAGAATTGGGACAAAACTTAAGATTTAGTGTAAAGAGCGAGGTATTAACGAGGGTACAAACCCCCTCGTATACATAATAAAAATATAAGGCTATTAAAGTTTGTTACGTAAGTTAATTCTTAAGTTACGTATATTTTTTACTAATAAAAACGTTCGTTAAAAATTAAAAGTTCTAGTTGCCTTTTTGAGTAACCGAAAAATTGGAGGGCAACTAGGCCTCCTTCTCCACCCCTTATTTCTCAAAATCGTCTGATCAAAACTAAGAGAAAGCCATTTAGCCAAAAAAAAGAAATAATATAAAAAATTCATTTTAATAATTTATGTGCGGAGAGCCAAAACCAAACATGCATTAATTCAAAAACGTTCAGAAATTAAATAAAAAAAAAACTAATTTTTTTAGCTGAGAGTAAGGAGCGACATTAAAACTTAAAACGAACAGAAATTACTCCGTATATGAAATGGGTTGTCCCCTCCGCAATCCCTCGCTCTTTACGCTAAAGTTTGACTCTTTACCACAATTCTACTTTTTAAAACAATTAAAAGCTTTAGTGTACAAAGCGAGGGATTGCGAAGGGGACAACCCATTTCATATACGGAGTAATTTCTGTTTGTTTTAAGTTTTAATGTCGCTCCTCACTGTCGGCTAAAAAATTAGTTTTTTTTATCTAATTTGTCATAGCTCAGGCTAGCTTGGTGTCAAGCTAGCCAAAAACATTCTTTACAATCATTAGTGTGAATGACTAATTTCAAAGCTCATAGTATTTTTTGTAAACACACCATTATTAAATGTAAACACTGGTCAAAGTTTGTAACTTGCAGCCCCTCCCCCAGTAATTGTGGGGGAGTAAGTCATCCCCAAAGACATAGTTATTATGGTTTTTGACTATGCTGAACAAAATGGCTATCTCAAAACTTTGATCCGTTGACTTTGGGAAAAATGAGCGTGGGAGGGGGCCTAGATGCCCTCCAATTTTTTTTGTCTCTTAAAAAGGGCACTAGAATTTTCCATTTCCGTTAGAATGAGCCCTCTTGCGACTTCTAGGACCACTTGGTCGATACGATGACCCCTGGGGAAAAGAAAAAAAAAACAAATAAACACGCACCAGTGATTTGTCTTCTGGCAAAAAATACAAAATTCCACGTTTTTGTAGATAGGAGCTTGAAACTTCTACAGTAGGATTCTCTGATACGCTAAAACTGATGGTGTCATTTTCGTTAAGATCCTGTGACTTTTAGGGGGTGTTTCCACCTACTTTCCTAAATAAGGCAAATTTTCTCAGGCTCGTAACTTTTGATGGGTAAGACTAAACTTGATGAAACTTATATATTGAAAATCAGCATTAAAATTTCATTCTTTTGGTGTAGCTATTGATATCGAAATTCATTTTTTTTTTAGAGTTTTGGTTACTATTGAGCCGGGTCGCTCCTTACTACAGTTCGTTACCACGAACTGTTTGATAATAAGGTATTTGATTTTTTTTATGAAACAATAAAGGAGAAATTTATCCACCATTGCCGAACACTTAAACCAAGTCTTTCTAAGAGATCAACACCCATAGCTCCATGGACTACAGCTGAAAGACTGAAGTCAATAAAGAGGAAACAGAACCCTTGGAAAGAGTATAGGAACAGACCAAGTGATGCTAAATTAGAGGCTTTTAAACTAAACTGGAAGATACTTAAAACTGTGATTCAAAAAGCTATAATTACATGTTTTTCCCGAAGGTTTGCGGATTGCGGCAAAAATATTGAGAAAACTTGGGATGTAATTAAGGAAGTTACGCAACCATCAGTATGACCTAGAAAGCTCCCCAAATCACTGAATGTTCAGAATCAGCTTTTCTTGGATGAAGATGACATCAGACATCAGATGACAAAATTTTTTGCTTAGGTTGGGAAAACAACGGCACTAGGTGTGGTTCCTTTTTCAAGTACTAGATCTTGAAAGCAGTTCCTCGGTCCTTCTTGTGCAAATTCAATGGTTCTTGAGTCAGTTACGGATCATGAACAGATAATAATAATTTCGTCAATGAAAAATCTTCATCTGGATTTGACCAAATTCCTGCCGAATTAATTAAATAGATTCTTCCCTCAATTATTACACCACTGGTTAATTCAAGCTCTGAATATTGCCTCAGCGTCTCAAGTTGGCACGAGTGATAGTACTAATTAAAGGAGGTTACCGGGAGGACCCGGGGAACTATATGCCTATATCTCTTCTGTCTGTTTTTTCTAAAATATTCGAAAAGGCTACGCTAAAGCGTTTGCTGAGTTTCCTAGACGCGAAGAAGTTTTTTCATCGGCACCAATTTGGTTTTCGGGAGAAGTGCTCAACAGAACATGTATGTAATATGCTTCTTCATTTTGTATGACAGTCTTTAGACTTCGGCCTTATTTCTGTGGCAATATTCCTTGATGTGAGGAAAGCTTTTGACAGCATCACACACGAGATACTTATTGGTAAGTTGTCGCATCAAGGCGTTCGTGGAGAAGCTCTGTCCTGGTTTTCTTCATTCCTAACTGGCCGATCCATTGCAGTTGAAGCTTCTGATGAGTATATTCAAGTTGAATATGGAGTGCCGCAAGGTTCATTTCTTGGGCCATCCCTTTTCCTCATATATGTCAACGACCTCTATCGACTGTTTAGCAGCCCACGATCTGATTTCTGTTGTCATTTGTGGCAGAAAGGAGATGCTGTGGTTGGAGCCTTGGATATGCCTGGTCAACATGAAGAACTCTTTGCATTCGCCGACGACACCACCCTGGGAGCTATAGCACCTGATGAATCGTCTCTTATCCTCAAGCTACAATTGATGACAGAAAACATATATCGTTGGTTTGATGCAAATTTGTTAGCTTTGAATGTAAAAAAAATCGTTTCTTCTTATATTCTCCCACATAGGCAAATGCTGCCCTACAGTGACAGAGCTTAAAACATCTAAGGGATCCATATCCCGCCCAGCTGACCGGTTTATTCGATTCCTTGGGATACTTCTGGATGAAAACCTATCTTTTAAACGGCATATTGAGTCAATGAGATTAAAGGTTTCTTGAGGCCTTGGAATTATTCGGAAGCTGAAGCGAGTCTTTCCTTTCTCTATCCTTCGTCTATTATACTTCTCTCTTATTTACCCTTATTTATACTACTGCTCGTCAGTGTGGATGTCAAAATTTCCATCTGTACTTACACCTTTACATAACTGATTCTCCAACTGAAAGCAGCAAAAGTTTTTCAGTCTCCCACACATATTTATGTTGAACTTCTGAAGATTAAAGATATTCATACATTCCACCTTTTTTCATTGCATTTCAGTATTGCCGTGGAGACCTTCCATCAAGTTTTTCCGGGCTTTTTGAAATTGTTCGAAATGTCAGTCCTTATGAAACTAGAAACATGGATAATGTGCTAGTGCCATCCACCCCTGCAGTGCTCTTGGACTTTGGTCTAATAGTTGCTGTCGGACGTGCCTGGAATTCCATTCCTGTTGGGATTCAACGGTCCCGTACCATAGGCTCCTTCAAAAAACAGTTGAAGAATTTTTTAATTAAAAAAAATAAATTAAATTATAATATTGATTAGTTGTTTATATGGTTTAGTTATCAAGATTTAATGTATTTAATCAATTATTTAGATTGAATTTAATTATCTGGATTTGGGTGTTATGAGTGTCAGATTTTCGATTATGAGTGTCAGATGGTGCGGAGACCGGTTGTACTCGGGTGAGGATTGGTGAGTAGACTCTAAACATATTTTAGCTGTGAATGTGTTTAATAGTTATATAAGTTTTGTTTCGTTTTTTTCACAAAATAACGGGCCTTTGAGCCCTTTGGGATATTTTTTGTTTATAAATGGATGGATATTGATAATAAAAGGAACTTGAACTGGAACCCATTTGATAACCGGTATCCCCATAGTATTTTTTGATTTAGTAGAGGCTTCTCCCCAGCGTTCGCTAAGATTTCCAATTTATGCCCTTAGTCTTCGGCATCTCCCTCAACATTCCCTGGAAAATACTTAATAGTAGCAGTAGTATATGATAATATGCACGTATTGCCTTTTAATTAGTTCAACATCCCCCTCAACTTGCCCTGAAAGTTTTACCTTAATACCTTTAGCCTCAGTAATGGTAGTAGTAGTAGCCGTAGCAGTAGTAAATCTGATAGTAACAGTGGTAGTAGCATACATATAATGTCTTTGGTTAGTTCGAGATCCCCTTCAACTTGCCATGAAAGTTTACTAGCATTAGCAGTAGTAACATGCACATAGTACATTTTAATCAGTTCAACATCCCCCTGAACATGTTCTGAAAGTTTCACCTTAATACCCTTATTTTCAGTAATAGTACTAGTAGTAATCGCAGTAGCAGTAACTGTAGTAGCAGTGTAACAGTAGTATTAGTTTACATATAATCTTATTTGTTAATTCAAAATCCCTCTCAATATGCCCTGGAAATTTTAACTTAATACTCTAAGCTGAAGAGATGTTGAAAATTTGACCTTTTGATTGCGTGCATGTATACAGTGTGTATTGATTTGGCTCTACATTCCCCTTAATATTAAAAATAAATGAAATTTTGACAATACTGCAACAGCAACTGAAAGAAAACATCTTTTGCAATGTCATACTGAAAAGACTCTGTTACCTGATTCCCATTCTTCATTATTTCACTCTTCATAATTCTTCATTATTCTTCATTATTTCGATCTCCCATTATTCCATTCTTCATAAGGTTTTAGCTAAGCTGAAAGTTTTTTCTGTGTGTAATATACTTTATAATCTAATAGCAAAATCATACTGCAAATCAAACATTGATTTCAATTTCAGTTCTCAGCCATGGACATTCCTAAAAATTCTATCTACATTTCATGCACATACTTCGCACATTTATTCTAAAAAAAAAGATATTGGATTCCTCAACGTAGTTTTATCAATAATTAGTGATTAGTTAGTTCTTAGGTTTAACTGGGCTGGGAAAACGGTCTCCGAAGCTGCAAATACAGTTGTTTGGCATGGACAGATTCTTCTTCTTTAAATTTCTGCCTTTTGTTAAACAGGAAAGGAGCTATCACGTTTTATAGATTGATGATATAACTGCTATTTCCTTTAATGCACAAATAACGTACAAAAATCAATAAAGCTTTCAATATTCCACGGGCATTTTGGGCCGTCCGAGATAATCAAAATTTACTTTTTGCAGAGTCAAACACAGTTGCTTCTTACTGTGTCAACTTTTTATTCTAAATATCCGACCTATGTAGTGTAAACAATACAGCGTTGCGCAGTACCAACTATTGAATACATATCATTCTGCTCTCTTTGCTTGGTGTGGTGTGGAAAAAACGTTATTTTGACAAAATGGATGCACATTTTACTTTTGATTGAGTTCAGCATACCTCTCAATATTTCTTCAAAGATTCATCCCAATATCCTAGCCGTTCTTTACATGCTCTAGAATAAGCCCTTATCTTTTATTTCCTTTTTATGTATAAGAAATTAAATAGACTCCTTTGGACATCAAACGAAAATATGTGGAAAACTAAAAGTAGGAGATACGATACGTCGTTTTTCGGATGGCGACATTTTAGCCATAGGCTTGAACAAACGTAGTTTTTTTAAGCTCCGAAATCCCACACATTCAAACAATAAGTTGACTTTTTTTTCTTTTGGCAAATATTTAAAATTTGAAAAATACGGGTACTCAACAAAGAAAATTTGTTTAGTCAAGTCAACAAGTAGTCTTGCTCAAACTAACTAAGATAGCTTGAGATAAAATCTATATGCTAACTTACTGGACAATCCACGTATTGGAAATATTTAAACTAATTGAGACAATTTCTCAACCTCTATGGCTCAGCGTAAAACAGGGTCTGTTAATATAGAATGAAAGCTTTTCTCTTAACTCTACTTCTTAAAACGGTAAAAAACATTAGCGTAAAGAACGGGCCGTTGAGGAGGAAAGCCCCTTTCATATACGGATTAATTTCTGTCCGTTTTAAGTTTTGATGTCGCTTCTTACTTTCATTTAAAAAAACTTTTTTTTATTTAATTTCTAGATGTTTTTTTATTAATGCATGTTTTGATCTTGGCTCTCTACACATAAATAATTAAAACGAAATTTGCATATCATTTTTTTGGCTAAATGGCTTTCTCATAGTTTTAATCGGAAGATTTTGAGAAAAAAGGAGAGAGGGAGGAAGCCTAGTTACCCTCCAATTTTTGGTTACTTAGAAAGGCAACTAGAACTTTTAATTTTTTTTACGAGCATTTTCATTAGTAAAATATATACGTAATTTACGAATTAACTTACGTAACAAACTTCTATATTCGTATGTTTTATTGCGTATATGAGGGACTTCACCCCTCGTCGATACCTCACTCTTTACACTAAAGCTTAAATTCTGTCCCAATTCCTTAAGAATGACCCTTGAATAACAAAGGCCGTAGAATAAATATTTGATAATTACTAATTAATTCATTATTACTAAAAATACTTTAGCGTGAAGAGCGAGGTATTACGAGGAGGTAAGCCCCTCATATGCGCAATAATTTCTGCTCGTTTTAAATTTTAATGCTCCTTCTCACTTTCAGTAGAAAAAAACTTTTCATATTTATTTTTTCTTTTTCTTTTTTAAATAGTGCTAGAAAATCCTGCGCTTCCTTCATGGAAATTTTCTTCTCCCATGATAAATTCCTCCAAGGAAAGTTCCCCTAACATATCCCCTTCTTTCGACTCCACCCCCAGACCAAAAAATCCCCCTGAAAACGTCTGTACACTTACAAATAACCATTACTATATGTAAGCACTGGTCAAAGTTTGTAACTTGTAGCCCCTGTGGGGGCTACAAGTTACAAGTTACCTAGACTGTGGGGGAGTAAGTCGTCCCCAAAGACATAGTTATAAGGTTTTTCGACTACGCTTAATAGCATGGCTATCTCAGAATTTTGGTTTGGTGACTTTGGGAAAATAATTAGCGTGGGAGGGGGCCTAGGTCCCCTCCAAATTTTTTGGTCACTTAAAAAGGGCACTGGAACTCTTCATTTCCATTAGAATGAGCCCTCTCGCAAGATTCTAGGACCTCTGGGTCGATACGATCACCCCTGGGGAAAAAAAAAAAACAAAACAAATAAACGCGCATCAGTGATCTATCTTCTGGCAAAAAATACAAAATTCCGCATTTTTGTAGATAGGAGCTTGGAACTTAAACATATTTTAAATCTGATGTTGTGATTTTCGTAAAGATTCTATGACTTTTAGGGGTGTTTTCCTCTACTTTCTAAAATAAGGCAAATTTTCGCATCCTAACTTTTGTTGGGTAAGTCTGAACTTAATGAAACTTATATATATTCAAAATCAGCATGAAAATGCGATTCTTTTGATGTAACTATTGTAATAAAATTCCGTTTTTTAGAGTTTTGGCTACTATTGAGCCAGGTCGCTCCTTACTACAGTTCGTTACCACGAACTGTTTGATGAGAGTTTAGTTTCTTGAAAGCGTCTGTCCATTTCGTAACACAGAAGGTAACTACCTCCTACCCATTCATTGGGAATAATAAAGCTTTTGGTTCATTCAAAACCGTAGTCTGAAACAAAAATAGATGGCACTGATTTCATTTGAATCAAAACCACCGAAAATTCATTTACAGTAAATTAAAAGTCAATTTATATTTATACTGCTGTATCTTTTTCTAATGTTTCTGTTGAAAAATTCCCAAGAGCTTCAGGAATTTTATTTTAAAAAATAAATATAATTCTTTTAATTTATCAGTTTCAGCTAAGGAGTCACATAACAGATGCAGTAAAAGCAACTATAATAATAGAAATGAAAAGACATTTAATAGTAGTAACACTGTTACTACTACTTCAAACAAAACCTCATTGCAGGATAAATCTACAGCTGAACACTACCCTCATTCACCCTTAAGCTTTTGAGGGTGGGTATTTGGAAAACCCACAAGATCTAAAACAAAGCCAGTCATGACTGAAAAAGTTTTACCATTTACTGTTGTATAAAAATGTAATGAATGTCTCAGGGTTTTCCAGTCCATGAATATAAATAACTTCTAAATGTAACTACGTATGTCAAAATCATAACCAAACAGTTCGAAATCAAATTTATATGCTTCATATAGTTTATATATTTGGTTAATTGTCAGCTGCTGCATATACTCTTTTAATTTTTCGTTAGAAGTCTTTGGCTCTTTATAGGTAAACTTAACTAATTTAGTTAAATTTCTTAACTCTAATATATGCTGTGTGTCTTCCTTCATATGCTCAAATCTAACAATATAATCAAACCTCACAAAACAAGGATGACTTAGTTTATAGTACTGCGCCCAATGGCTGTCAATGTTGTATGTTCTCACCATTTCTGGATCTGTAAGATAATTAATAAATTCAGAAAAAGTTGGTTTCCCGCTCTTAATCTCTTCAGGGGTTGCACCAAATCTGTATTTTTCTATAATAGGAGCACCATACGTATTTTGAAAATACGGTTCACCTGGTTCACCTAACTTATTCATATAACCTGAAACAAGACGCTCAAAAGGATGACGGACCACCACAAATACAAAGTAGGAGCTCAGTTTTCTATTTCTTTCTTCTGGTGTCAGCCCGTAGAGGTTGGTGTATCTCATTCTAAAATGAATGTCGTAAGGGGTAATGTTTGCTGCGTCTGTTTCATTTGATTGATTGGTTAAAATACCAAATATTGCCTTCCAAAGTGTGCAACCAGTCTAAAAAAAATTGTAAGTAACTAACTACACTGTTAATTTATTTGCTATTGTTATAAATAATTTATATTAGCATAACTATTCAACTTAATTTCCAATTTTGTATAATTTAAAACGTGCAAATTTCGGAAATGCTAATCAAAAATGTAGAAAGAACAAATTAATTTTACAATATCCCCGCTCCTTTATAATATTTTCACTTATAATTAGACTTTGGCGCTTAGGTGGTCTCCCTTGAATTTTACAGTCAGCATGCATCTTCAAATTGGGAAGCCAAGAAATCATTTTTAATATATAATAGCCAAATTGTAGTTACCCATAAATTCCTTTTGCTCTAATTAGCCGGATATATTAATATGTAATTATATAATACTCAATAACCGCTTGTTTTATGGGGCAAATCGTGTAAGTTAATGGTGGACAAGCTAGCACTTTTCTGAAAACACAAATCGACGCAACAAAACACGATTAAGATGAGAAAATAAGTTTCCGGCAGAAAATAATTTTTTAACACATCTAGTAAGATCAGTTTTCAGTAAAACATTAGTTTTCAGACTTCTATAAATTTAGGGGAATATCATAAGTCAGTTTATTTGAACAACATTTGATCTATCTATCACTTTGCGACAATTCAATGATAAATATGCTACAAAATAATAAACCTGTATTTATTTTAATTCTTCATCTGAATTACATAAATATATCACCTGAATAAATCGTTTTTTCTATTTCTCCTAGAATCAAAGCTTTACCTGGTTAAAGGTCCAAAATTGACTTTAAGGACCAACTTTTACAAATATTTTCAATGTTGAAGAAATAACTAATAAATAAAGTAAAAAGAATATGTTCAATTAAAAAAAAATTCTTTCATTAGATGACAAATTCCTGGGCAAAGAAAGAATGGAGTTTTAAATTAGGTATCACTAGGGTTTCATTCCATTATTGTGGTAATTTTGGTTCGTTTAGGTTTGAAGGTCTTGAAGTAATAAGTCTGTATCGAAGCGTTTTGATTTAGTTCAACATCCCCCTTAACTTGCTTTCATATCTTTTAATGATACTAAATTATATTTCTAATATTAATACTCATTCCAATCGGAAATCTCCGTAAAAAAATAATATTTTAAACGTTTTAATGTAATGATATAAATATTTTAATGTCCTGATATCTTATGTTTATATTTTTTTTTTTTTGGGGGGGGGTATGGGTGACCCTAGCCTGGGTTAGAAATGTTTATTGTAAAGGATGTTTTTGTCTTTCGTTAACATTTCTACTTGTTTTCTCTAATTCAGGGCATTTTTCTCTTTTTTTTTTGTTAAACCTCTGAATGGTTTTACGCTCAAAATACTCTTCTTTTTTTTGTTTATTTTTGTTTCATTTTTGTTTCTCCCCTGTGTTTTTTCCTGGCCATAGAGCCTTACCGGGGAGTCTATGTTGAAGTGTTTTTGTTGTAAATTTATTTGTTGAATAAATAGATTGATTGATTGATTGAAAAAACCTAACCTAAGCAAAAAAAGTAATTATTTCGAATAAGTTAGCAAAAAGTAAAATAAAACTTAAAGTAAACTGATAGTACCTATGAAAGCAAAATCAAGTTAAATAAAACATTACTGAAAACAATACAGTGTTGGTTTAAAGCAGTTACTTCACAAAAAGATTTGAGATACAATGGTGCCTTAAATTACCTTTGGAATATAATAATAAATAAGTTTGTGCTCATCATCCACGCTTGAATGCCAGTGTCCCACATTAGCAGGAGCTTCATCATATTCAGTGCCTTTATACTTCTCACAAACGTCTTTGACTCTTTTGAGATCGGCTGTAGCTCTCTCAGCACGTGGACTTGCTTTGCTTAAGGTGGCGGTATGTATAGGGGTAGATTCGGCAAAAAACTCTAATGTTTTGCTTGTTTTTTCCTCACTATTCTTGTGTTCGCTCTTTCGATATTTAATAATCTTTGCTTCCATATTATAACGATGCAAGGACACATCTGTAACTGAAAATTTATTTTTAAAAGGTTTTTAGATAAAAAAAAGTTTTTCGAAGAGACGTAAAAGAGCTGCATTAAAAACAAAAGATGAGCAGAAATAAAGTAAAATAAAACTTTGAAGCTAAAATGAACAGAGGTCTTCATTAATTAATAATTCCAACTCAAAGTGAACTGAAATTACAATGAAAGATAAAGTTAAACATGAACGAATAAAATCACCACGTAGAGGAGTGGAGCTAACACATCTAAACCTTCCAAAAGTATCATCATCAAATTAGTGCAAAAAGTTTTTATGTCGAGCAATACATGTTTCTTTGACTATAAGAAAAAACAGACGAAATCAGCATATCAACCAGGATTACTGAAAAAAAAACTAATAAAAGTGGATGGATTGTTTGATATAAATGATATTTATTCCAGGAAGTTTCTGGAATTTATTAATAATACAAAAGAAAAAAATTAGACGTAGTTAGTTTTCACGACAGAAACGACGCTCTCACCTTCAGAAGGTCTAGGGGACGTTAGCCTTTCTTCTGTTTGTAGTGATTTTCTGTTCATTTTGAATTTGAAGGTCTTGAAGTTTTAAGTCCGCATCCAGGTGTTTCGACTTAATTCAACACCCCCTCAGCATTCGCATTAGCACTTTAGCATCCTGGACGCACAGAGTCTTTTGGCTTTGTTCTACATCCTCCTCGGACATTCCCGGAAAGTTCCAACTAAATACCCTTGGCCACTCCTGATTCACCATGCCCCTCAAAACTTCCTGTAAGTTTCAAATCGATGCCCTTATCTGTTCTCGACATTTTGAAGATGCGCCCTATTGACCTCTGGGTTTATATTGCGTCTTATGGTTTAGTTCATGAATCCATCAACATTCACTGGAATTTTCAACTGAGTAGCCTTCCATTCCTGAGATATTGCATATGCCCACTTTTTTTTATCCTGGATGTACATAGTGTCCCTTGATTTAGCTCAACATTCCCTCAAAGTTTTACTTTCACATTTTTATTCTTTTTCGAAATTAAATAAAAAAAAACAAGTTTTTTGAAATGAAAGTAAGGAGCGACATTAAAACTTAAAACGAAGAGAAATTACTCCTTATATGAACGGGGCTTTTCCTCCTCGAAAACCCGCTCTTTACGCTAAAGTTTTTTATTGTTTTAAAAAGTAGAGTTGCGAGAAAGAATCAAACTTTAGCGCAAGGAGCGGGGTGTCGAGAAGGAAAAGTCCCTTTCATATAAGGAGTAATTTCCGTTCGTTTTAAGTTTTAATGTCGCTCCTTACTTTTATTTCAAAAAACTTGTTTTTTTTATTTAATTTCTGAGAGTTTTTGAATTAATGCATGTCTGATTTTGGCTCTCCGTGCATAAATTATTAAAATGGAATTTTTTATTAATTCTTTTTTTGGCTAAATGGCTTTCTCTTAGTTTTGATCAGACGATTTTGAGAAATAAGGGGTGGGGAAGGAGGCCTAGTTGCCCCCAAATTTTTCGTTTACTTATAAAGACAACTAGAACTTTTAATTTTTAACGAACGTTTTTATTAGTAAAAAATATAGGTAACTTAAGAATTAACTTACGTAACAAGCTTTTATATTTTTATATTTTTGATTATATATATGAGGGGGTTTGTCCCCTTGTTAATACCTCGCTCTTCACACTAAATCTTAAGTTTTGTCCCAATTCTTTAAGAATGACCCCTGAATCAGAAAGGCCGT
The DNA here is from genome assembly GCF_032884065.1 of Artemia franciscana. Lineage (NCBI taxonomy): Eukaryota > Metazoa > Arthropoda > Branchiopoda > Anostraca > Artemiidae > Artemia > Artemia franciscana. The sequence goes on along the minus strand of NC_088872.1, from coordinate 50,918,819 downwards.
AGAATAAATAGTTGAAATTACTAAAAATAATTAAGCATAAAGAGCGAAGTATTTATCTCCTTCTAAATACCTCGCTCTTTATGCTAAAGTATTTTAGAACCCCTCATATTCGTAATAATCTCTGTTCGTTTTACGTTTTAATGCTTCTCCTTACTTTCAATTGAAAAAACTTTTTCATGTTTATATTTTCATTGTTTTTTTTTAATAGTAATGCTAGAAAATCCTGCACCCTTTTCATTGAATTTCTCTTCCCCCATGAAATATTCCTCCAAGGAAAGATCCTCCCATATAGCTCCCTCCCCTGAACCCCACACCCAAACAAAAAAAAAACCTGAAAACGTTAGTACACTTTCCAATAACCATTACTGTATGTAAACATTGGTCAAAGTTAGTAAATTGCAGCCCGTCCCCCAGGTACTGTGGGTGATAAGACGTCCCCAAAGACATAGTTATCATGGTTTTGGACTATGCAGAACAAAATGGCTATCTGAAAATTTTGATCCGTTGACTTTGGGGGAAAATGAGCGTGGGAGGGGGCCTAGGTGCCCTCCAATTTTTTCGGTCACTTAAAAAGGGCACTAGGACTTTTCATTTCCGTTAGAATGAGCCCTCTTGCCAAACTCTAGGATCACTTGGTTGATACGATGACCCCTGGGAAAAAGAAAAAAACAAATAAACAAATAAACACGCACCCGTGATTTTGTTTTCTGGCAAAAAATACGAAATCCCACATTTTTGTAGATTGGACCTTGAATTTTTTTCTTTAGGGTTCTCTGATACGCTGAATGCGATGGTGTGATTTTCGTTACGATTCAACGAACTTTAGGGGATGTTTTCCCCTATTTTCTAAAATAAGGCAAATTTTCTAAGGCTCGTAACTTTTGATGACAAAGACTAAAAAAAACTTATATATTTGATATCAGTATAAAAATCCGATTCTTTTTATATATCTTTTAGCATCGATATTCCCTTTTTTAGAGTTTCGTTTACTATTGAGCCGGGTCGCTCCTTACTACAGTTCGTTACCACGAACTGTTTGACGCAGGATTAAACATGCCCCCTTTTCTTTTAGCAAAACCTAGACGTAAACAGCCGAAAACTGGCATAACTTACAGGACTTGTCACAGGGTATATGGTGGTCATCTCGTCCTTGGAGGCACCAATTGAACCAAATGGCTCTCTCAAAATTTTGATCAGTGTTGAGGGGGAGAGCAACTAAAAAGGGCCTGGAAAGGTACAATAGACTTAATCCCAGATTGAATGAAAGTTGTCCTTTACCTACATTTATATAAATTACCTAATTAATCCATTTTTATTGCAAATGCAAAGTCAGAAAAAAAACATGGAAATCACATTCACTTTAATACAAAAAATTCCCTCGGTCGGAATCCATTCCCCCTGCAGAAAATTTTTTTTTGGCTCTCCGTACATAAATTATTAAAATGTTATATATATATATATATATATATATATATATATATATATATATATATATATATATATATATATATATATATATATATATATATATATATATATATATATATATATATATATATATATATATATATATATATATATATATATATATATATATATATATATATATATATATATATATATATATATATATATATATATATATATATATATATATATATATATATATATATATAATAAATTACTCCTTATATGAAAGGGGCTTTTCCTCCTCGACACCCCGCTCTTTACGCTAAAGTTTTTTATTCTTTTAAAAGGTAGAGTTGCGAGAAAGAATCAAACTTTAGCGCAAGGAGCGGGGTGTCGAGGAGGAAAAGCCCCTTTCATATAAGGAGGAATTTCTGTTCGTTTTAAGTTTTAATGCCACTCCTTACTTTCATTTCAAAAAACCTTTTTTTTATATTTAATTTATGAAAGTTTTTGAATTAATGCATGTCTGATTTTGGCTCTTCGTACATAAATTATTAAAATGAAATTTGCATGTTAATTCTTTTTTTGGCTAAATGGCTTTCTCTTAGTTTTGATCAGACGATTTTGGGAAATAAGGGGTGGGGAAGGAGGCCTAGTTGCCCTCCAATTTTTCGGTTACTTATAAAGGCAACTAGAACTTTTAATTTTTAATGAACGTATTTATTAGTGGAAATTTACGTAACTTCAGAATTAACTTACATAACAAACTTTATATTCTTATATTTTTGATTATATATATATGAGGGGGTTTGTCCCCTCGTTAATACCTCGCTCTTCACACTAAATCTTAAGTTTTGTCCCAACTCTTTAAGAATGACCCCTGAATCAGAAAGGCCGTAGAATAAATAGTTGAAATTACTAAAAATAATTTAGCATAAAGAGCGAAGTATTTATCTCCTTCTAAATACCTCGCTCTTTATGCTAAAGTATTTTTAGAACCCCTCATATGCATAATAATCTCTATTCGTTTTAAGTTTTAATGCTTCTCCTTACTTTCAACTAAAAATTTTTTTTTCATGTTTATATTTTCATTTTTTTTAATAGTAATGCTAGAAAATCCTGCGCCCTTCTCATTGAATTTCTCTTCCCCCATGAAATATTCCTCCAAGGAAAGATACTCCCATATAGCCCCCTCCCCTGAGCCCCACACCCAAACAAAAAAATCCCCCCGAAAACGTCGGTACACTTCCCAATAACCATTACTGTATGTAAACATTGGTCAAAGCTAGTAAATTGCAGGGTAAATGGGGGGGTAAATCATCCCCAAAGACATAGTTATTATGGTTTTCGACTATGCGGAACAAAATGGCTATCTCAAAATTTTGATCCGTTGACTTTGGGAAAAAATGAGCGTGGGAGGGGGCCTAGGTGCCCTCCAATTTTTTGGTCACTTAAAAAGGGCACTAGAACTTTTCATTTTCGTTAGAATGAGCCCTCTTGCATCACTCTAGGACCACCTGGTCAATACGATGACCCCTGGGAAAAAGAAAAAAAAAAAACCCAAATAAACACGCACCCGTGATTAGTCTTCTGGCAAAAAATACGAAATCCCACATTTTATATATTGGACCTCTAAATTTTTTCTATAGGGTTCTCTGATACGCTGAATGCGATGGTGTGATTTTTGTTACGATCCTATGACTTTTAGAGGGTGTTTCCCCCTATTTTCCAAAATAAGGCAAAATTTCTCAGGCTCGTAACTTTTGATGACAAAGACTAAATTTGATAAAATTTATATATTTGATATCAGTATAAAAATCCAATTCTTTTGATATATCTTTTAGCATCGAAATTCCGTTTTTTAGAGTTTGTTTTACTATTCAGCCAGGTCGCTCCTTACTACAGTTCGTTACCACGAACTGTTTGATAAAAGTACATATACTAAAAATTTATTTTTTTCAGTAAAGTGCAAACTATTATTCTTAGGTAAAGTACAAACTATTATTTAGGTAGCAAATTACTTAGTAATATGATACTTTCTAGACTGAGAGATGTTGTAAACAAAGATTTAAGAAAAGGACGGTGCGGGTTGAGAAAAGGTAGAGGATGTGCCAACCAAATTTTACTCTTTGGCTAATAATAGAGAAGTTCCTGAGTTGTCAAACACTTTTAGTCCTCAGTTATATATATTATGAGCAAGTGTTCGATTTTATTAATAGAAGAGGTTTAGCAAAGGTCTTATCCTTGTATTGTATACCAGACAAATATATTAAAGTGATTAGATTTATGTGCGAGAATAGCACTGCTGTGGTTAAGGTAGGAAGTGAGGTTAGCAGCTAGCTTTGTATTAAATCAGTAGAAGCAGGGTTGAGTTCAATCCCCCTTTATATGGATCATTTTGATGGACTTTGTCTTAAGGACCACAGGACAAACAATGGGAGACCACGGAATCAAACGGGAAGGAAAAACTCTCCTGGACTTAGATTATGCTGATGATTTAAGCATCATAGATGAAAGTGTGAGCAAAATGAATAAACTTTTAGAGGTTTTGTGAGTTCAAGGTACTAGAATAAGTTTGAAAATGAATTTTAAGGAGACTAAGTTATTAAGGCTAGGAATAAGTAAAAATGAATAGGTGACGTTAGGTAACGAAAAGATTGATCAGGTGGGCAGCTTCACTTACCTTGGGAGTATTATTAATAAAAACGGTAGGAGCAATGAAGATGTTAAAAGTAGAATAGCCAAAGCTCAGAGTGTTTTTTCACAGTTAAAAAAAAGTTTGGAAGAATAAGAAGATAAGTCTGCAGACAAAGATTAGAATACTAGAAGCTACAGTGATGACAGTGGTCAAATATGGCTCTGAAGAATGGGAGCTCCGAAAAGCGGATGAAGATTTGCTAGGTGTTTTCAAGGGAAATTGTCTACGGATTAATTTGGGTAGTCAGCTGACTGATCGTATTTCAAACAGTAAGCTGTACGAAAAATGTGGTTCAGTCCCATTGTCTAGGGCTATAATGAAAGAAATGTTGATATGGCTATGGCACGTCGTGCAGATGATGCATGACAGATTGTCGAGATTATCATTTTCGGCCAGTCGTCTAGAGGTAAACAGAAAGCATGTCGTCCTCTTCTGGGGCGAGAGGACGTCATAAAAAATATTTAAAGAAAATGGGAACTTCCTGGGAGGTGTAAAAAGAGATGATTTGAATAAATTGGGAATAAGGAGAAGCTTCCTAAGTTGTGTTGGCCTCAGGCGGCTTTGTGTTGCGGCGAGTTATTAGTATTAGTGGTATTATAGGGGGGGGGGCTGAATATGGAATTTTGGCCAATGGCAGTTTCAATGGTGCACATTTATTTTTTGTCCAACGCTATTTTCGAGTGGGTTCAAGCTATTTGTTAAAAACCCCGAAAACGTGTTTTCAAAATAACACTTTACTATAAAGATCAATTAAAATACTTGTTACCTACCCTGAATCAGCTACAAGTGACGATTTTCTCTCAATAGAAAGTGTTATCTAACAGGTTGTTAAGTTGGTGGTTACTTTGTGTCTTGGTTCGTTCTATACTAGATTGCGGCTATTGCTACAACCAAGGCAAAAGGTAAAAAATAAAGGAAGTTGGATCACAAGTAGATTAGGCACATCTAGAGGAAAAAAATCGAGCTTGTTTGTGGCAATATCTCGCAGATAATTGTTAAAACAGAAATAATTTGATACTTTTTAATAGCTTGTCTGGTGTTGTGTTACATTTTTAATTGTTGTGTTCTATCTCCCAAGCTCAAAGCCGATCGCACAAATCTGGAAAGACAAGTCAAACAAAGGTCCAAAGCGGAAGTTTCTTTTGTGTAGCAATTATCTTTTTTATATTAAATATTCATGAAGTAAGGGGAAGGATGTATTCTTAAAATTATAACAAAAATTTCATCCTGAAATGTAGATAAATCCTAAAAGAAGGCTTCCCAAGGCAAGTAATAATAACCATCTAGGAGCTAAATTAATAGAGTGGTGAAAGAAGTGACCCCAAAACGACCTTCGAAAACGGATGGAACTTCTGTTAATCTGAACAGTCGCTTGAGCTAGAAAATCTCAACTTTTCTGAGATAAAGAAAGATTTTTGATATTTAAGTTTTTTCTTATACAGTATTTTTTTATGTTCGGCTAGGTAAAAGTATTTTAGTTCTTTTAGTTATTCAGTATTAAAAAAGCTTATTTTGATTTTAGAAAATTTTCCTATTGACTATCATAATTCAATTCCACGTCTTAATGGTAAAACATTAGTGGAAAATCCCACAACAATAAGGAATGAAGAGAACATGAAATTTATTTCACCCAAAAAAGCGTTCTTTACCTTTGTCTATGTGATAGTATATTACAGTGGCAGAGGCAATGGCGATGATCAAAATTAACGTCAAGGCCTTGCGGGAAACATGTTCCTGGTTCTTAATTTGAAAAAAACCTGCAAAAAAAACATGTTACTTCCTTTTATTCTGTACAACAATGCACAAAGCAAATTATCTGTTATAAACCTTTACAATTGAAGAATCTTTGATCCAAAAACATACCATAAAACCTAATATACCTTTGACTTACACAGACCATATACCAAACATATACACGATACCATATACCATACCATACCAAACATACCATAAAACTTAATCTACCTATTTAATCTTCTTAATCTACACTTGAACAGTTGGGTCACTAATTACGAACGAAAACAAGAGTACATTGAAGTTATTTCAGGGTCAGGGGTGGACAGACTAGGCCAGCAGGCAATGACGTTTTGACTCTGAGCCAAACCCTGTGGACAGATTTGAGCCATTCGTTCTGCAATCTTCCCAGTTTGGCATTGATTGGACTTGCCATATTCTCTCAATCTGTTGAACTTATGTTTTATATCTGTTTTTTTTAGAGATGTCACAAAGTTAATCAGGAAAAAGCGTCGATTTTGCTACCCCCACCCATCCGCTAGGGTGATCTAAGAAAGCATGTTGCATTTTTTTATATGTATAAATCAAAATATGGTAAACCACTCCAACAAGTTGGCAGCTGCTCACTTAGTTTTGACCAATCACCAGAACAACTTGTAAAAAAAGTGTGTTTTTATATTGCATAGATTAAAGCATGGTACGTAATCCTGTAGGAAGATGCCAACACCTCAATCCGTTTTGAATCAAAAGTTAATTAATAAAAATAGATATAGCTTTTAACAGCGTAGTTCTTTAAGTCATTAAAACTAACAGTCTTTCATTGCTTTTACACAAACAAATCAACTTACAGACAATCGATTAAAAACGTCTAAATGTTATTTTGCTCTTTATATATATCGGATTTCATTGAGACCATGTTCACCGCTTAAAGTACGAATCCTTAAAGCCGTTAATGGTTAGACCGTTGCTCAAGCGGTAATAACCATCCGCTACACGCATACCAACAATAAAGTCATTTTTATGTGGGGTTCCCATCTAGCCCATGTCCTCCTTAATCCAGTACTTTCTCTGAAGAAGATAAATGGTCAATATTAGAGGAAGAAAAGTGTGATTCTTCTTTTTAATGACTTTAATGGGTATAAAAGCGTTGAACAGGAAATAATAATAGTAATAACAATAATTTATTTGAGCCCTCTGTGCATACAAATTGCACTTAGAGGAGTATGGACAAAGAAACATACATAATAAAAGTACCTATGTTCGCAAACACTAAAAAATACACTAACAATGACTCAAAAACGATTAATATTACCCAACGGAAAATCTACAACTGATTGTAGAAAAAACACAGGGGGAGCAAAAAACAAGTTAAAAAGCCGAGAGAGCGTTTTTTGTTAAATTGGCCTTTAATTCTAGAAAGAAGTCCATAGGATTTTCTCAACTTTTCTCTCGACACATTTACTGTTAGTGACCGTGTTGCTTGAATCGAGGTCCATAAAGCAAGTCCAAGGTACTTGAGAGACGCAGTGGCTAAAATTGAGTAAGAGCCAACTTGAATTTTTGTATCAGGAGGATGATGACAGCCAAAAATAGAGAAACTTAATTTTAGCAGAAGCGACTACCAGCCCGATGTCAGAAAACCCGGCATAAAGGCTATCCACGGCAACCTGCAGTGATTGCAAGATGTCAAACAGCAGAAGAATCAGTGTTTCCACTTTTTCATTTTTGAAATCCCTAATAAAGAACTGAAAAATCCCTAGAAATCCCCATCTTCAGTATCAAAATCCCTAAGAATCTCCCATTTTCTAATTACTGCCTAAACTACTTCTCCCTATCTCATTTTACCAGTACCAGTGAAATGTAGCATATTTTGGCTTCCTAGATTGAATACTAGCTTTCAGTACCATGATAGAATCTCTGGTCATGTCGTTTAAAATGCTTTTTAATCATCAGCTAAATACAAATAGCTTCAAATATACTTCAAATAATATCAAGCAAATAGAAAAGAAAATGCAATGCTGTATTGTAGATTACAGTACAAGATGTTTAATACTGTTCAATCGTAACTTGTAAAACGTAATCAGACATTATATTCCTCTGATGTGCCTTCACCATTTTTTTGTATGGTGGCTGAAGCTTTCACCCTTCTCATGTGGTGAAGTAAATGATCGTCTTCGCATTCTACACTATCTTGAGCCCTTTTCATTCCATATTTTGTTTTAGAATCCCCACAAAGTTTCTGTTTTCAGTTTTTTCTGACGGTCAGTTTTTATTGCTTTTACAGCGCTGAAATACCTCTCGACATTGGCATTTGAAATGGGAGAGTGAACATAAATAATACTGCCGTTTTCAGGTTAGGATGCGAATACATTCCGGTAGCAATTGTTTGCCAATACCAAACACCAGTAGGTCGTGACATCCATTTTTTTGACGTTTTCAATTTCGATGAGGCTCTGCCTCCTCCATTCCTGCTTGGTTTTGGCTCCATCCCATGGGACCTGTCCATACTTCCTAACAAAATGTAGCAGAGAGGCAAGCTGAAGTTATTGGGCTGACACTGGGTCAACTATTTCAGCATATTTGTAAATGTCGTCTTCGAAACGGAACCTTTTCTGTATCTGATCTACTGCATTGATATAGAACGCCTGTGCAGCTTCGAGAACTTTTTCGATTGAATCACGAGGGACGGCGGTATCTGACCTTAACGTCGAGAAAGAGTCATGTCCGTTTGGACCCAAGTAAACGCTTTCAAGAGGAAGTTGAAACTTCCGATTGTTCACATCGATTTCAAAAGCACTAGTTGATTCCACATAGTCCTTCTGCAGGAAGTTTAGAGACAACTCTTTGATCAGAGACTCAGTCTCTTGTTTAAGGTGATAAAACAGTGGCCAGTCGGCCTGAAAAGCTACATTGAAGTCCATGAACAGGCCCAATGCAAATGCAAAAACTCAAAATGACATTCCATAAACGGGTTCAGATTTGTGTAGACAACCTCGTATAGCCTTGTTGGATCCTCAACTAGTAGAACTCTGTAGTAGGTGCTTAGACTATCACACTGCTCCAGTATCTTGTCCAACAACAGCTTTGACTGAAAGCCACCTGATCTGTCCAGCCTGGAGAATCCTGTGCTTGTCAACTTGATATAATTTTTGGAACTCAATAAAAGGATGATGCCTCTCAGCACTATGTGTAAAGCGGCTATAGAAGGACCGACAGATATCTTCAATGGATTTTGGTAATTTCTTACATGCGTAAGAAACAACTAGTTGGACCATACGGCAAGAGCCCTTCACAATCATTACCAATGGGAATTCTTGCCTGATCATTGATGAAACACTTTCATGAGTTCCCATCATGGAGTTAGTGGTATCAGAACAGAACCCTTTGAAATTAGCAGAAGTTTGTGTGTTTCAACTATGCACTTCTTTAGCTCCTCAAATATAGACTTGGCTGAAGAATCAATGCACTCAATTAAGTCAAATTTGTCAATTTCAAATGAAAGTTCATCATTGCAAAATATAACTTCTACTGCTAGAAGTTTTTTGGTTGATACATCAGTTGATTCGCCAATAATGACAGAGAAGCAGCGATTCTGCAGAGTTTCAGTCAAACGTTCTCCATAGAAGCCGCTTAGTCCTGTTCGTATAATTGGTAGCTTTTTGGTTCTTGAGGCGGACGTTGTCAACTACCTGCTTTGAAGGTAATGATTTTAAACAAATCTACCAGAGCTCAACCTTTGAAATAACTAGATCATGCTGCACCAAAAACTGCAGATCCGGGTCTCTAGACGCTTCGTTTGATCAGTGAATTCAGCTTGCAAAAACTGATCAAGAGTATTTTCTGATGCTGATGCATCAGCATCAGACTTTGATAGGTGCTTCTTTGTCTTTGCATGTTTTATTAGTTCTGACTTGCCACTCTTTCCCAACTTGAGGTCAGTATTACAAACTGCACAGTATCCAAGCTATGAGCTTTTTTTTAGCGACGCCTTACGTTGTGGGTCAGTCAGCCAGGAATCGACAAATTTTTGACAGTACTGTGTACTAGCACCATGTATAGGTTCGCCCTTTTTCTGTTTCTCTTTTGGTGAGATTTTATAAATCGAGGTCGGTGGCAACAATCACTACTGTAGGCTACATTGCTAAAACTACAAACTTCATACAACTAATTCTCAAGAACTTTTCATCAAGATGAAGCTGAAGCAGTCGCAAATATTACTTTTGCAATTTAATTTACAAAAAAAAGGTTAGCATGTTTACTGTCATTTAACCACTCATGAAACAAAAGTATTCTAGCATAATAGAGGAGGGCAAAATCATCAGACTAGCCAGGGCATGCCTGAGTGTCAATTGTTACATGATTAGTGCAGCAGATTGTGTCAGGCGAGTAGAGGTACATTGCTTACGCTAATGTCACCTAACATTGAATGGTAGCCAATGAAATAACTAGAATCTATACAACTTTTACACGGCAAATTCTGCTACAAAATACTTTATTTGTTGCATAATCCATTAAAAAAAAAACGGATTTATAATGTAACAGTAAGTTTAAGACCAATGTTTTAAAGGCTGGGACCAATGTTTAAAAAACTGAAACAAATGTTTTAAGCCTTGTTTATACCCCAAAACTAGAAATATTTTGGTCATTTTCAAGAGCTCAAATTATGCTTAAATTTGAATTTGCGACATTAGTGATTAGTATATTCGTAAAGAACATAAAAAAAGGCATCGAGTGGTATGACCACTTCATTTGTAAGTCAAAAATATGAACAACAAAAATATACCAATTCAAAATCTTTCAATCATCTCAAAATCTTCGTGCTGTTAAAAATGTTTAAGTAACTGAAGAAGTAATTCTCTGTGATTCTATGTTCATTCGCAAGGAAACAGATCCTGAATCGAATTATCCTGCTTCTCTGATCAAGAAGATGATGATGATGAATAAATTAAAAGAAAACCCGTAAAATTCCCTAAAAGTCTACGTGAGAGGAAAAATCCCTAGAAAATCCCAAAATCACTAAAAAAAATCTTGCCCCAAAAAGATTTTTAAAATCCCCATTTTAGGGGGGAAATCCCCATAGTGGAAACACTGAGAAGAATGTTATCCGTGCACGAAAGGCGACTTGTGTCGATGGATGGCTCGACAAGAAAATGTGGTATTCTGCTGGTTGCAGAGCAGATGGCATTGTTAAATATTTCAGGTCTCAAAACTGAGCCCTGTTTTTCTCCATGACAAACAGAAAGTCGGCTGCTATAAAGGTTTTCGACGCAGACACGTATAGAAGTTTTGATACCATTGCCATAGAGAGGTACAAATAAATGGGTATAACCCACTCCTCAAAAGTGCTAAAATAGCTTGTGAGTGCAGGATCGAATCAAATACTAAAGGAATAGATAAAAGTAGTTATAAATAGACTATTTCGGATATCACGAGACAGAATAGATACTTGCCGTCTCTTGAAGGCCAGTATAGCTTTCCGGCACTCTTTTTAGTCGATTTAAATAATTTCTTAGACCACACTGCTTTTCCATTTACGAAAAATTGATTAAAGAAAAAGGCCAGGAATACAAGGGGATAAAAAAAAATTATTATACAAGCAATAAATTCAATATAGGCAATCACATATAACAGTTCACAGGGGATACAATATAAGCAACAACTAAAAGGAGAATAAAAATAAACAAAAAAAACATAGAAAACATACCTGGGGCCTGGGAGTAAGGTGCAGAGAGTAAAACCACACACCACTAACAAAACACAGGGGCCATCAACTCCTCAGAGAAAAAAATTAATCTATTTGATTCTTTATTAAATGATCCTTAAGAATCCTTTTAAAAGTCCCAAACGAGTGACATTTCTGCACTGAAGAAGGTAGTGAATTTCAGACCTGTTGACAAACAATGTGGGGATTGAAATCTGATTATTATACATGACGAAAAGTGACCGCAGCGTAGACAGAAAAGTAGACATCCATACAATGGGGCAATAAGAAACATATGACTGGACAAGACAGAAAAAAAGAAGTTTCAGAATAGATCCAGGAAATGTTTATCTAAGTTTTCGAATAATACCCGAACTCCGTGAGACCTTAACCCTTATCATGGTTGCATGGTCTCTGAATGAAAGGTTCTCATCAAGCACAACGGATTTCAGTTTCCATACTTTCTAGTATCAATAGCCTAGTTTTCTTCAGATTTTTTTCCAATCGGAAGGCCAAGATAATTCAACTTGACACAAGGCTTTACTTCTGTACCATTCGGATCTATAGATGTATCATATGTTCTTGTCGCATCTGATTCATTAAGAAATCAAAACATCACATTTTCCAGTATTTAGGGAAAGCCCAATATCACTGTAGTTTTTACAAATCTTTAAAAAACATTTTTCTAGCCCACTGGTAGTCCTACTAATATTAACAATGTCGTCTGCATAATATAATATCGACATTGAACTGAGCTGGAAGCGTTGCATTATTATAAATCGTGGGAGAAGTAACCGCACCCTCCCATACCAAGAACCCCACGCACCAGTCTTAGAGTAACCTGGGCAGGCAACATTGGAGTGGTGGGTGATCCACCACTTTTGAGCCACCAGTGGCAAGTGGCAGAGGTTTTCAGAAGTCAGAAGAAGTTCAGGAGGATCCTCTGGCTGAATTTAATACTAAATTACTTTTCATATTTAGGATGGAAGAATTCATCATATGGTTGATAATCAATGACCATCAATGGTTGATTATCAATGGGTAGCTCTGTCGATCTTCAGTAAGCATTCAGCTAAGCAAAAATTCAGTTACTTTTTTTAGGAAATGTTAGGTATAATTGATAAGTTTAATTGGGTAATTTTAAAGGAGAATTTTGGGTTGATTAGTGTAAAAGTAAATAGAATCGTTAGTATAGTGAGGTAATGGAAGAAATTATTATACCTGGAAGAGGATAGGCTATTAAAGGCAGCATACCAAGCCTGTGAAATCAGAGACAACGCGTCACCTGTAGTTGCCTGCAGTAAAGAGCCTTCAGACTTCGATGCATTTTTAAGTATTTTTCCTAGAGCCACTTCGTAAGGAGGGGGTAGTCGTATAAACTTCGAAAGGGGCTCACTTGATTAAAATCGAAAGTTCCAGATTCTAGTGTTCATTTTAAGAGTCAAAAGCGATCGAAAGGTAATTAAACCCACATCTACAGCCTTTTATCTCAAATCCATGAGATCAAAATTTAAAGATAGCCATTTTGTTCAAAAATAGTCCAAAGGTCAAAAACTTTATCTCTGGTATTTTAAGTGCATAAGTTTAGAAAGAAGAAAGTATGGTAACATTTTTGTGCATCTTAGACTAATGAAACTAGATTATTTATTTTAAAAATATAATAATATTTGTTCCTGAAAGTATTTGTAATTTTGGATTTTTTTTTAAGATTTATATAGATAAGATAGAAAAAGTTTAAAATATGTTTCGTCGTCAAAATATACCCTGTCTACTTGTCCTGTCAGTTTAATGGCTATCAGTGCCAAAATAAATTCTGGGTTTCAGGGATTGCGACTTGATATAGCCGAAATTAGTTTTGGATTTGTTTTCTGGATTGGGTTCCACCTGATCCAGCAACGTCTGAACGTGCTTTTTGAACCGATTGGAGACAGAAAATGTATCACTCCGTTGTCATGATTTATTTAGTCTTTGGGTCTAGCTACTATCACAGCCAAGGTATACACACAGTCAAGTATGTTTGTATCAGAAATGTTTCAGAGCTTCAAAGACTAATTGACATCTTAAGCGTTGACCGTGGCAAAAGAAATGATCTTTTAAGGAGCAATCCAAGGTGGGAGAAAAAAAGATTTCTTTTTAGTACCGATTCAGAGGATCCTCCTGAACTTCTTCTGACTTCTGAAAACCTCTGCCACTTGCCACTAGTGACTGAAAAGTGGTGGATCACCCACCAATCTAATGTTGCCTGCCCAAGTTACTCTAAGACTGACGCGTGGGGTTCTTGGTATGGGAAAAAGACAATGGTGGAAACCTTGAGACTAATAAGGAAGGCTCTTTTACAAAGGAAACAACTATAGGCAAGCCAAATCTCAAACTACCACGCTTAAGAGGGCACCAAAAGCCCTGTGCATAAACGGTTTTTGGGGCAATCGCCCTTCGTAACGTGAGCCTCGACTCACGATGTTTTGTGAGTTTTTTGAGTCCTCCCATAACAAATATAATAGTAATACAATAACAAGTACCGAGAGCACGGCGAATTTGCCGCCGAGCGCAAGCATTGCTGCACGGCAGGCTTGTATATATTGATTCTCATTTTCGCTTGTCATCTAACTGCTGACAATGAGAACTTCTTATTGAAGTCATAGCTTCACCATAGGTTCGATAAATCCACCCTGGAAAAATACAAATTTTGCGTAAAGTTGTGACATATTTAGATCGTTTTTGTGGCCAGAAATGTCAATATGCCGCTTTTAAGAAATAAAAAAAAAATATTTAGCCGATTTTGAGGCCAGGTCGCAGTACTTGGTACGCAGCAGGCTTGTATATATTGATTCTCGTTGCCACTTGTCTCCTAACTGCAGATAATGTGCACAACTTTTTCTTGACGTCATCGCGTCAGGTTAGACTCGAAACAACCACCCTGGGATAAATAGTAAAATGGAATTTAGTTCTAACAAAAACATGTTCTAAATATATACCCAGTTGCTTTTTTAAAGGGAGTAAACACATTCGTTATTCTTTTGTTTTAAGTCATGAGGTGTCAAAAAAGCAAAAACAATTGAGCTAAGAAAGACTGGCGTGAATTCAGTTTATCCTTCCTGTTAATGCATCAAAGATTCATCCATTTTAGAGGACTTGTTTTCTTCTGGAACTCATTGAAATTCTCACTATTGCTTCTCTTCTAACCGTAGATTTAATTTCCTATTCAATGCTGTTACTGGTTGTCAAATGTCTTCTAGCCGCAGATCTCGCTTGTGCTTTACTTTCGTGCATTATTACTTCCGACATTTCTCTACACCTTTTAATTTGGTTGTTCGAATCCACTCTAAATCCTGTGTTCTAATGCCTGTTCCCTCTGAAATATCTTAAATATGCATTGGCATAGTTATTGTTTTATTCTTTGGTTTCAAGTAATGGGGTGACAAATCAGCAGCTTCAGTTGGATTTAGAAAGTATGTTGTGAATTCAATTCCCCCTTTCTGCTTAGTACGTTCCTTATTCAATCGTAATTTTTTTGATTCATCAAAATTCCATAATTGCATAATTCTCATGTTATACTTTAGTTTTAAGTAACATTTAGTTCGCAGTTCAATGTGATTTATTGTTGTTTCTTGTTCCAAGTCTTTTTCTTTAGCTGTTCAGTAATTTATCATTTTTGATAATTTTGGAAGTGTCATAAATTTTCCACAAAGCAGTTTGTCATCTTGGGTAACTTCACATGTGTCATTAATGATAAAAATGATACAACCACACCTGGGATGGAAATTATGTAATTTATGCTCTTGAAATCTATATCTATCTATCTATATATATATAAAAATAAGTTGTCTGTCTGTCTGTCTGTGGATCAGGTGACGTCATGTTTCTGTGTTGACTGACGTCATGTTTTCAACTGACGAAATTACAGACCGGAACATCGGGACACAAATGACGACCGGGACACCGGCACAAAGGGAATATAAATGACGACACTCAAAGAGAAAGCGACCGGGACAAAGGGAATGTTAGATTAGCAATCACCATCAACAAAGCACCGGGACACAAATCACGACCGGGACACAGGGAGCATAAATGACGACCAGGACATAAGTAAAAAAACTAAAAAAACTAAAAAAAAGGTAAAAACTACAAAAAAAACTGAAAAGAAAAAAAAACTAAAAACTAATAAAAAAGAAAAAAAATAAAAAAGGAAAAAAATGAAAAATAAAGGAGAAAAACAAAACTAAAAAAACGAATGTATATACAGACCGGAACACCGGGATACAAATGACGACCGAGACACAGGGAATATAAATGACGACCGGGACACAGGGACACAACTACAACGGGGACGCCGGGGGGCACAGGGGGATATAAATGACGACCGGGACACCGGGACACAAGGAATATAAATGACGCCCGGGACACTCAAAGAGAAATCACAGACTGGGACACTGGGACACAAATGACGACCGGGACACAGGGAATATAAATGACGACCGGGACACAGGGACACAACTACAAAGGGGACGCCGGGGGCACAAGGGGATATATAAATGACGACAGTGACACAGGGAATGGTCGATTAGCAATCACCATCAACAAAGCTCAAGGGCAATCATTAGAATCATGAGGTATAGATCTGAATACGGAAACCTAACAATCTATTTATATGTCACATTTACCGACTCTTGAACATGCAATATATAATTGTCCATGGGAAAAACAATCTGTATTCAGATCTATACCTCATTATTCTAATGATTGCCCTTGAGCTTTGGTGATGGTGATTGCTAATCGAACATTCCCTGTGTCCCTGTCGTCATTTATATATCCCCCTGTGGCCCCCGGCGTCCCCATTGCTGTTGTTTCCCTGTGTCCCAGTCGTCATTTGTGTCCCGGTGTCCCAGTCTGTAATTTCTCTTTGAGTGTCGTGGTCGTCATTTATATTCCCTGTGTCGCGGTGTCCCGGTCGTCATTTATATTCCGGTGTCCTGGTCTATAATTTCTCTTCGAGTGTCCTGGTCGTCATTTATATTCCCTGTGTCCCGGTCGTCATCTGTGTCCCGGTGCTTTGTTGATGGTGATTGCTAATCGAACATTCCTTGTGTCCCGGTCGCTTTCTCTTTGAGTGTCCCGGTCGTCATTTATATTCCCTATGTCCCGGTGTCCCGGTCGGCATTTGTGTCCTGATTTCCCAGTGTGTAATTTCGTCAATGAACAAACATGACATCAGTCGTCACAGACAACTTATTTTTATACATATATAGATGTCCCGGTCGTCATTTGTGTCCCGATGTCCCGGTGTGTAATTTTGTCAATCAACAAACATGACGTCAGTCGACACACAAACATGACGTCACTCGACGCACACAAACACACACACAGACAACTTATTTTTATATATATAGAACCTACAATGGCAACAGCCGACGAAGCTGCTCAAAGAGTCTATGCCAAAAAACTTGCTGCTAATAGAGAAAGTAGGAAAAGAAAGCGTAACGAGGAATCACAAGAACAGCAAGAAAACAGGCTTGCGGCTGATAGAGAAAGTAAGAACAGAAAGCGTGCCGAGGAACTACCAGAGCAACGCGAAACCAGACTTGCTGCTAAAAGAGAAAGTGAAAAAAGAAGGCGTGCCGAGGAATCACAAGAACAGCAAGAAAACAGGCTTGCGGCTGATAGAGAAAGTAAGAAAAGAAAGTATGCTGAGGAATCACAAGAGAAACCTGAAAATTGTCGCCTGGCATTCAGGTACAGCCCAGTCGATGATTACAGCTTGAGTAGATGTGTTCAAATCGGGACTATGTCTAAAATTTGTCCCTATTGCAAGGCCTTGAAATTCAATGGTGAAACAATGGGAATATGGAAAAACGAGGATTGTCACACGCATATATACTAATCTGGCTACATTATAAAATTACTTTTAACGAGATTGATGATGTGATTTCCTCTGAAATACCTGATGAAAATGTCCATAAGGGGTTGTATGATATTGTTGTGAAAAATATGATACATGGACCTTGCGGTGCACTGAACGAAAATTCACCATGCATGGCCAAAGGAAGGTGCACAAAGCAATATCCTCGACTTTTAGTACCCAACACAATTACTGGCAATGATGGTTACCCACAATATAGAAGAAGATCTACTGAAGATGGCGGTAAAACAGCAATAATTTTCAGATCAATTGCTGGCAATTGGAAACGGAAAGCTCGTAGTAGACTCAATTTCAGGACGTATACAACTACCTGCTGAATTCTTTAATTTAGTGACATCCAAAAATAAATTGATTGAAAAAGTATTTCCGAATATTCTAAACAATTATAAAAATAATAAAAGGCTAAGTGAAAGAGCGATTATTGCACCCAAAAATATAGATGTCCACGAAATCAACAATATTGTTTTGACCAAGATTCGAGACCAGGCAGTGCTTTACAAGTCAGTCGACACAGTTTTGGAACCAAATGAGGTGGTTAATTATCTATCTGAATTTTTAAATTCCGTGGATCTTTCAGGGTTTCCACCAAACGTGCTACAACTAAAAATAGGCGTACCAATAATACTGTTAAGAAATATTAACCCACCAAAGCTTTGCAATAGCACGCGACTCGCCATAAAAAAAAAACAATGGAAAACGTAATAGAGGCCACAATCTTAATAGAGGCCACAATCTTGACAGGGCCTTTTGAGGGCGAGGCTGTTCTTATTCCTCGCATTCCCATGATTCCAATGGATTTAAATTTAAAAGATTGCAATTCTCAATTCGATTATCATTTGCAATCACCATCAAGAAAGCTCAAGGTCAATCATTAGAAAAATGTGGTTTAGATCTTAATACTGATTGTTTTTCCCATGGACAATTGTACGTTGCATGTTCGAGGGTCAGTTAACCTGAAAATCTATTTATATGCAGCGACAATTGGACAGCGAAGAATGTTGTATATTCGCAAGTTTTACGCAGTTAATTTGTATTGTATCTATCTATCTATCAAACAGTTCGCGGTAACGAACTGTAGTAAGGAGCGACCCGGCTCAATAGTAACCAAAACTCTAAAAAATTCAACTTTGATATCAATAGCTACATCAAAAGAATCGCATTTTAATGCTGATCCTAAATATATAAGTTTCATCAAGTTTAGTCTTACCGATCAAAAGTTACGAGCCTGAGAAAATTTGCCTTATTTAGGAAAATAGGGGAAAACACCCCCTAAAAGTCGTAGGATCTTAACAAAAATGACACAATCAGATTCAGCGTATCAGACAACCATACTGTAGAAGTTTCAAGCTCCTATCTACAAAAATGTGGAATCTTGTATTTTTTACCAGAAGACAAATCACGGGTGCGTGTTTATTTGTTTGTTTTTTTTTGTTTTTTTCCCAGGGGTCATCGTATCGACCAAGTGGTCCTATAATGTCGCAAGAGGGCTCATTCTAACAGAAATGAAAAGTTCTAGTCCCCTTTCTAAGTGACCAAAAAAATTGGAGGGCATCTAGGCCCCCTCCCACGCTCATTTCTTTCCCGAAGTCAACGGATCAAAATTTTGAGATAGCCATTTTGTTCAACATAGTCTAAAACCATCATAACTATGTCTTCGGGGATGACTCACTCCCCCACAATCCCTGGGGGAGGGGCTGCAAGTTAAAAACTTTGACCATTGTTTACATATAGTAATGGTTATTGGGAGGTGTACAGACGTTTTCAGGGGGATTTTATTTTGTTTGGGGGTGGGGCTGAGGAGAGGGGGCTATGCTGGAGGATCTTTCTTTGGAGGAATATGTCATGGGGGAAGAAAAATTCAATGACAAGGGCGCAGGATTCTCTAGCATTACTATAAGAAAACAATGAAAAATAAACATGAAAACGTTTTTTCAAATGAAAGAAAGAAGTAGCATTGAAACTTAAGACAAACAGAGATTATTACGCATATGAGGGGTTCTAAAAATACTTTAGCATAAAGAGCGAGGTATTTAGGAGGAGATAAATACCTTGCTCTTTATGCTAAAGTATTTTTAGTAATTTCAACTATTTATTCTACGGCCTTTCTGATTCAGGGGTCATTCTTAAAGAATTGGGACAAAACTTACGATTTAGTGTAAAGAGCGAGGTATTAACGAGGGTACAAACCCCCTCGTATACATACTAAAAATATAAGGTTATGAAAGTTTGTTACGTAAGTTAATTCTTAAGTGACGTATATTTTTTAATAATAAAAACGTTCGTTAAAAATTAAAAGTTCAAGTCGCCTTTTTAAGTAACCGAAAAATTGGAAGGCAACTAGGCCTCCTTCTCCACCCCTTATTTCTCAAAATCGTCTGATCCAAACTAAGAGAAAGCCATTTAGCCAAAAAAAGAATTAATATACAAATTTCATTTTAATAATTTATGTGCGGAGAGCCAAAACTAAACATGCATTAATTCAAAAACGTTCAGAAATTAAATAATAAAAAAAAATTTTTTTAGCTGAAAGTAAGAAGCGACATTAAAACTTAAAACGAACAGAAATTACTCCGTATATGAAATGAGTTGTCCCCTCCGCAATCCCTCGCTCTTTACGCTAAAGTTTGACTCTGCCACAATTCCACTTTTTAAAACAATTTAAAGCTTTAGCGTAAAGAGCGAGGGATTGTGGAGGGGACAACTCATTTACTGGAGGGGACGCTCCTTACTTTCAGCTAAAAAAATTGTTTTTTTATTTAATCTATATAAAAACGAGTTGTGCGTATGCATGTTTGTTTGTTTTTAAAAAGAGCGTTTGCATATGACGTCATTATAAGTACATAAGGCTTTGTATATGCACAGACAATGGGAAAGCCAAGAATGTTGTATATTCGCAAGTTTTACGTAGTTCAAAACACATATATAAATCTATCTATATTCATAGGTGGTACACAGAAACAGAACTACAATGGCGCGTAAGTAATATGGTGCGTAACGACTTACGCGCGCGGGAGGGGGGCTTGTGTGCTTATAAATATGACTTCACTCGTATGAGTTTTTTCCAAAATTAAGGCTCTCATCGGTTTTTTTCAAGCTCGTAACCTATCTAGGTCAAATTTTTAGGCCAGAAAATGCCAGGAAGCTAATTAAAAAAAATATTGAGCAATTTTAGAAAAAAAATACACATACACGAAAAAAACATTGCTCATTTAAAGAGAGTAGATATTATAGCAATAAAAAGCAGCTTAAACTTCAAAAATGGGAAAAAGAAGAAGGCAAAATCAACTAAATAACCAATAATAATATATATTATAAACTATTGCTGTAATTATACTCTATAAATTGGTCCTAAAAATACTGGTATTCTTTTTCCCTTTTTTTCAGCAACTCAGTCTAGCTGCTTTTAACGTTTCTTATTCGAATATTAGAAGAGACCCATACCCAAATTTGTTATTTTTTAAGTTGAAACTCATGCCCAGGCCCAAAATTTATTAACAAGCCAAGATAATAAAAAAAAAATAGATTAAAATGCCTGCTATATTTTACTTGGTTAATTTACATAAACAGGTTTCACGATTTTGAAGCTAGATAGAATGACTAAGTTTTCGCTTGTCATTGACCATCGGCACAGAAACTGGTTTAAATATAATTATCTCTATAAAACGATTACTGAATCTTTGTTCTGGTGCAACTGGTCAACATACCATTGAACCGTTGAATCTACATGTCAGTTAATGGTGAAAGGAGGTGGAAATATTCGAAGAGTATCATCCCTCCCGAACTTCACAGCATTGTTTTATCAAAGAGGTGCCAACTTTCCGCCAAGTGGTGTAAATCCCAGAACGTCAAATATGCTGTACGGCTCTGCCACACTTGACGCATTTTTTGGATGTGCTTAGAATGTGCCACCTGCCTGAATTTTGAAAGGCGCCTCCCCCCCCCTTCGAGTTTTATTGGGCTCGTTTTTATTTGTTTTAACAAATCTATCCTTCTCCCAGAGCCAGCAACGGATTATTCTGCACATAGTTTGAATAAAGTGAGTCTGCAATTTTTTTTGCATCTAGTTAAGTTTCTTTTTGCAAAAAGTGGCAACAGCTCAAAGCAGGCACGTACGGAGGAATTTTTTCGGGGGGGCCAAAACCTTCGAAACAGTAGATATAAAGTAGTACTTTTTTTTATTTGGTAATGGAAAAAGCACATTTATTGGAAAAGAAGATTAACTTTAATCTACAATATTGTAGCGGATAGGGGGGAAGAAGACTAAAGCCTCAAAAGTACGTTTTAGGCTCAGGTTATGTTCATAGCGATTTAGAACCAGTGATTAATCTATTATATCCCACTGAAAGGGAAATTTTAGGGTTAACAGTGCAATAAGGGTGCTGTGGGGTGCAGTTCTTCTATGCAAAAACGTATATTTTAATGAAAAATGATAGATTCTAAAATTGATCCATTAAAAGCTGCACTTTATCCTGAAATGGGGAGATAAACGCCCTAATATCAAGGATAATTCTATTTTGCTGTAGAAAGCAAACTCTCTTTACAAAAAAATTAACAGTACAATTGTTAATTGCTTCAAAGAGGATAAAAAGTTAGACAGAAAATGGGTTAATAATTGGGCAGTGACTTGACCGGATAATTGCATGCTGTAAAATCCCCCAAAAAGGCTTCACACATGTATCTAGATTCTTAATAAACGTCCTACTTTTGCCAGAAATCCGAAGAAACCATGGGGAAATTAAACATTTCACAAAATCTCGGGGGGGGGCGGAGGCCCCCCAGCGCACGTGCCAGGCTCAAAGTGAATTCGTTTTTAATGCTATTGGAACTGCAGAAGTTACTTTTCGTGATTAGTTTACATTGTGGGTTACTAACAGGTGAATTCGCAAATCTCTAGACCTATGCCTCCTCAAAAATGTAAAAAACATTTTTTTCTTATTATGCTCTGTATAAAACTTTTATTTTTATCATTTTTGAAGTTGCAATCACCCCTTACCTGAATCATGCTTGTCTTTAAGGACTTAATTATCAAAATAAAAATGAAGATCTCCATAATTCACATTTCCGTTTAAAACTTGGCTTTCTGAAATTGACTGTCAATCACAAGGATTTTTGGAAGTGATAATTCATAATATTACACAGTGGTGGTGGGGTTTTATTTTCGTTATAGTACACATCAAACCTAAGGCCACAGGCCTAAGGCCACAGTTTCATTGGGTGTCTTGTGGATGAAATGCCAAATAATCGGCCAACTGGAATCCCCGTGCTCGTATACTGACACACCGTGTCAAAAAACAGTTTTTTTTTGCAAGTTGAATGGCTAAGTTGATTTCGGTTTGCTCGTATACGTAAAAAGAAACGCAAATGAGATCACAATCAGAGTTTTTCTTGACGTGGAACGGCTCACGCACTGCAGATGCAGAAACCAAAATGCAAAACTGGACACTTCTTGTCAGTTCATCCCGTCCATTGAAACATCAAAAACTGGTGTGCATAACTCAACCCCCGTTTAACCGAGCCCTGCGGTACATGATCTCATATAAATCAGCCCTCATTCAATTCAACCCTATGCAGCTAAACTTCCATCCCAATCAACTCTACTTTATATAAATTAACCTGTTGCTGGGGTTATATTGAACTAAGGCTGATTCAAAGGGGGGTTAAATTGAATAGGGGCTGGGTTGCGTCGGGGTTGAGCTAGATAGGGCTGAGCTAAATTGGGGCTAAGCTAAATAAAGTTGAGTTAAAATGGCATTTTAACTGTAGGAGGACTGAGTTTAGTGAGGGCTGAAATAACAAGAGTTGAATTGAACGAGGGTTGAGTTAAACGGGGACTGTGAAAAAGAGGGGTAGAAATGAATGACAACTGAGTTAAATAGATAAAGTTACATGAGAACCGGCATGACTAGAAGCATGGGATTCGGTAGTAACCTGTTTACTTTTTAAGCGTAGATACATCAATAGCTCAGCTAAAATATCTAAACGCAGCTACTGTACCATCATGAAGTACAGCACGAAAAATAAAATAGCTCAATAGCTCAATATCTCAGCTGAAATATCTAAACGCAGCTACTGTGCCATATTGAAGTACAGCAAGAAAAATGAAATAGATCAATAGCTCAGCTGAAATATCTAAACACAGCTACTGTACCATCTGAAGTACAGCAAGAAAAATAAAAATAGCTCAATAGCTCAGCTGAAATATCTAAACGCAGCTACTATACCATAATGAAATACAGCAAGAAAAATGAAATAGCTCAATAGCTCAGCTGAAATATCTAAATGCATCTACGGTACAATCATGAAGTACATAAAGAAAAATAAAATAGCTCAATAGCTCAATAACTCAGCTAAAATATCTGAACGCAGCTACTGTGTCATATTGAAGTACAGCAAGAAAAATGAAATAGCTCAATAGCTCAGCTGAAATATCTATACGCAGCTAATGTACAATCATGAAGTACATAAAGAAAAATAAAATAGCTCAATAGCACAATAGCTAAGCTGAATTATCTAAACGCAGCTACTGTACCATACTGAAATACAGCAAGAAAAATGAAATAGCTCAATAGCTCAGCTGAAATATCTAAACGCAGCTACTGTGCCATATTGAAGTACAGCAAGAAAAATGAAATAGATCAATAGCTCAGCTGAAATATCTGAACACAGCTACTGTACCATCTGAAGTACAGCAAGAAAAATAAAAATAGCTCAATAGCTCAGCTGAAATATCTAAACGCAGCTACTATACCATAATGAAATACAGCAAGAAAAATGAAATAGCTCAATAGCTCAGCTGAAATACCTAAACGCATCTACGGTACAATCATGAAGTACATAAAGAAAAATAAAATAGCTCAATAGCTCAATAACTCAGCTGAAATATCTGAACGCAGCTACTGTGTCATATTGAAGTACAGCAAGAAAAATGAAATAGCTCAATAGCTCAGCTGAAATATCTATACGCAGCTAATGTACAATCATGAAGTACATAAAGAAAAATAAAATAGCTCAATAGCACAATAGCTCAGCTGAAATATCTAAACGCAGCTACTGTACCATACTGAAATACAGCAAGAAAAATGAAATAGCTCAATAGCTCAGCTGAAATATCTAAACGCAGCTACTGTACAATCATGAAGTACATAAAGAAAAACAAAATAGCTCAATAGCTCAATAACTCAGCTGAAATTTCTAAACGCAGCTACTGTGCCATATTGAAGTACAGCAAGATAAATGAAATAGCGCAATAGCTCAGCTGAAATATCTAAACGCAGCTACAGTACAATCATGAAGTACATAAAAAAAAAATAGCTCAATAGCTCAGCTGAAATATCTAAACGCAGCTACTATACCATAATGAAATACAGCAAGAAAAATGAAATATCTCAATAGCTCAGCTGAAATATCTAAACGCATCTAAGGTACAATCATGAAGTACATAAAGAAAAATAAAATAGCTCAATAGCTCAATAACTCAGCTGAAATATCTAAACGCAGCTACTGTGCCATATTGAAGTACAGCAAGAAAAATGAAATAGCTCAATAGCTCAGCTGAAATTTCTATACGCAGCTACTGTACAATCATGAAGTACATAAAGAAAAATAAAATGGCTCAATAGCACAATAGCTCAGCTGAAATATCTAAACGCAGCTACTGTGCCATATTGAAGTACAGCAAGATAAATGAAATAGCTCAATAGCTCAGCTGAAATATCTAAACGCAGCTACAGTACAATCATGAAGTACATAAAAAAAATAAAATAGCTCAATAGCTCAGCTGAAATATCTAAACGCAGCTACTATACCATAATGAAATACAGCAAGAAAAATGAAATAGCTCAATAGCTCAGCTGAAATATCTAAACGCATCTACGGTACAATCATGAAGTACATAAAGAAAAACAAAATAGCTCAATAGCTCAATAACTCAGCTGAAATATCTAAACGCAGCTACTGTGCCATATTGAAGTACAGCAAGATAAATGAAATAGCTCAATAGCTCAGCTGAAATATCTAAACGCAGCTACAGTACAATCATGAAGTACATAAAAAAAATAAAATAGCTCAGCTGAAATATCTAAACGCAGCTACTGTACCATACTGAAATACAGCAAGAAAATGAAATAGCTCAATAACTCAGCTGAAACATCTAAACGCAGCTACTGTGCCATATTGAAGTACAGCAAGAAAAATGAAATAGCTCAATAGTTCAGCTGAAATATCTATACGCAGCTACTGTACAATCATGAAGTACAGCAAGAAAAATAAAATAGCTCAATAGCTCAGCTGAAATATCTAAACGCACTCTACAATCATGAAATACAGCAGGAAAAGTAAAATCGCGATAAAGATGGTTTTGCCTAAAAAAATTTTCTTTTTTTTTGTCCTAAAAAAAAACCAGCAAAGGCTATAGGGGAATCATGGTTGCAGCGGTAGCTGGAACCTAGTAAAATGCAAACAATAGCCCATAGTAACCAAAAAGTTAAAAAACGTGCTTCTAAAAGAAATTACATAATGAAAAAAATTCATCTGACACTTATTCAGAATGGAAATTATTACTTCGGTTTGTCTTAAAAATAAAAGTTTATTGCGAAAACAAACTTATGGTGATTTTGAAAAAAGCCTGAAACCCCTCAAAAATGGTGTCAGATTAAAATGAAAAGTGAACCAATGGAGTCAGCATGGTTGAAAACCTAAAAAAGACAAATTAGAGTCCCCCTCCTTGAATAACAAGAAAATCCCTTTTTTCTATCGGTAGCACTGATCTGTCTCCCGTTTTTGTTTTTGTTTTTTTTTACTCTTTCTCGCAACCCTGCTTTTTCAATAATAAAAAAACTTTAGCGTAAGGAGTGACGCACTGAGGAGGGGAAAGCCCCTTTCATATACGAAAACTTCTGTTCATTTTAAATTTCAATGTTGCTCCTTACTTTCAGTTAAAAAACTTTTTTTTATTTTATAAATTTCATAAATCGTCAGCTAATCAGTAAGCTATTGAAACATAAGCAGGCTACCACATCATCGTAGATAGATTTTTAGTGGCTCAATTAAAAGCTATTGCTTATATTCACAAGATTTTTACAAATTCTGCTATCTATTAGATTTCACAGGTTTCTATGTTAACCTGTTTCTGGGGAGAATTTGCAATGAACTCTTTGTCATGGTTGAAGCATTAGCTGCAACCTAGTAAGACTGAACCACAGCCCATAGTAACTAAAAATTAAATATCTATAAAACGGTTTTCTTTTATTCTTCCTTTTTGCCAGGCCTAGCAGGTTACTAGAACATCATAGAGAGAGAAAGTTTTTCCGAGGGAAGTAAAGAGTGAAGTTGAAATTTAAAACGAACAAAAATCATCACTTCACTGCCTATCTAATATACATCAGTAGAACTAGAACAAATATACCAACGAATTAGCCTTCTCCATACTTTTAGGATTTTAGAAAACTAGTGCTTTACTGAAAACACAATATAATATAGGAATTTTGTTACAGTAAATGGAAGCCAATTAAGGACAATATTTACAGAATAATACTATCATAAACCAAACAATTCGTGGTAACGAACTGTAGTAAGGAGCGACCCGGCTCAATAGTAACCAAAACTCTAAAAACTGGAATTTTGATACCAATAGTTACATTTAAAAATCACATTTTAATGCTGATTTTAAATATATAAGTTTCATCAAGATTAGTCTTACCCATCAAAAGTTACGAGCCGAAGAAAATTTGCCTCAGTTTAGTGAATAGGAGGAAACAACCCCTCAAAGTCATACAATCTTAACGAAAATCACACCATCAAATTCAGCGTATCAGAGAACCTAATTGTAGAAGTTTCAAGCTCCTATCTACAAAAATGTGGAATTTTGCATTTTTTGCCAGAAGACAAATCACGGATGCGTGTTTGTTTTTTGTTTTTTTGTTGTTTTTTTTTCCCAGGGGTGATCGTATCGACCCAGTGGTCCTAGAATGTCTCACGAGACGGCTCATTTTAACGGAAATTAAAAGTTCTAGTGCCCTTTTAACTGACCAAAAAGATTGGAGAGCACCTAGGCCCCGTCACACACTCACATTTTCCCCAAAGTCACCGGATCAAAATTCTGAGACAGCCATTTTATTCACCATAGTCGAAAAACCTAATAACTATGTTTTTCGGGACGAGTTACTCCCCCGCAGTCCCCGTGGGAGGGGCTGCAAGTTACAAACTTTGACATATTACATATACATATAGTATATTACTATATTATATTTATATTATATTATTATATTATATTTGACATTACTATATTACATATAGTAATGGCTTCTGGGAAGTGTACAGACGTTTTCAGGGGGGATATTTTTGGTTTGGGAGGGAGAGTTGAGGGGAGGGTTACGTGGGAGGATCTTTCCATAGAGGAACTTCTCATGGGGGAAGAGACTTTCAATGAAGGGGGCGCAGGATTTTCTAGCATTATCTAAAAGACCAATGAAAAAATAAATATGAAAAGATTTTTTTCTACCGAAAGTGAAGAGCATCATTAAAACTTAAAACGAGCAGAAATTATTACACATATGAGGGGTTTACCTCCTCGTAATACCTTGCTCTTTACGCTAAAGTATTTTTAGCAATTTCAACTATTTATTCTATGGCCTTTATGATCCAGGGGTCATTCGTAAGGAATTGGGACAAAATTTAAGTTTTAGTTTAAAGGTGAGGTATCGACGAGGGGTAAACCCCTCAAATACGCAATAAAAACATACAAATATAGAAGCTCGTCACGTAAGTTAATTCGTAAGATACGTATATTCTTTGCTAATGAAAATGTTCGTAAAAAGTTAAATGTTCTAGTTGCCTTTTTAAGTAATCGAAAGATTGGAGGGCAACTAGGCTTCCTCCCTCGCTCCTTTTTTCTCTAAATCTTCCGGTTAAAACTATGAGAAAGCCATTTACCCCAAAAAAATTAATATGCAAATTTCTTTTTAATTATTTATGTCCGGAGAGCCAAGATCAAAATGTGCATAATTCAAAAACGTCCAAAAACTAAATAAAAAAACAAGTTTTTTAAAATGAAAGTAAGGAGCAACATTAAAATTTAAAACGAACAGAAATTTCTCCGTATATGAAAACGGCTATTCCTTCTCAACGCCTCGCTCTTTACACTAAAGTTTTTTACTGTTTAAAAAAGTAGAGTTAAGAGAAAGTCAAAATTAGCGTAAAGAGTTGGGCGTGGAGTAGAAAAAGCCCCTTTCATATACTGAGTAATTTCTGTTCGTTTTAAATTTTAATGTTGCTCCTCACTTTCATTTAAAAAAACTTGTTTTTTTTATTTAATCCCTTTTAGGATCAATCCCTTTTAAGACAGACCAACAATTTATTTTAGGATTGTTGCTTTTTTTACGTTTAATTTGGTATCACTTATGTACAATGACTCAGTTCTCAGTTCTCATTTTTGTTCTGAAAAGAATACGTCATGGTAAGTTTGTACACAAATTTGACGAAAACCATCTTGATAGTATTAGGACTATTGACTGCAATGTAATTCACATATGTAATCATAGCTTGCAATTCACCGTTGTGTAGAGAGAAACAATCGGATTTCCAGAGTTCATATTATGTCTTATTTGATCTTCATTTCGTGTAATATTAAAGCATATTTCTAACAATTTAATATTATTTATTACTCACTATTGGTATTACAGCTGGGAAGACTAATATGCTACCTGATAAATCAATCCAATATTTCTGTATGCTGTTCAGGGTTATTAATAAAAAATATTTAATTTTACCCTCATGTTTTAAAGATAATTTTAATTGTAAACTGGAATTTACAGCTTAGACTAGAAAGAAATAATTATAGCGAGATGAAAGGTTAGGTAGCGTTAAAATGTGCCAAATAGATTTGGCTTGCTCATGTAGGCAGCAACATCAGTTAGTACAGGGAATCCGGTGAAGATGTAAGAAGTCGAGCAGCCAAAATACAGGATATTTTATTAGTAGCTGGAAAGGGTTTTGAAAAATAAAATATAAGCTTTCAAATTAAAAATAGGATGCCAAAATCATGTTAATAAATAGCTCTTAAAAATAGCTCACAAATGGGGTTGCTTCAGAAGATTCATAAACATATCCCCTATGGCCTTATTTCAAAATAATTATTCCAAGAATATATAGGTCAGTCCCCGCTTTTTAGGGCTAGAAAGTAATTTAAGTTAAAACAAAAATGCAGGATAAGAAAAAAAATTAAGTCTTAGGGAGCCATAAGAAAGCGGAGCCAATGTCATAAGAAAGAATTTCATGTATGAATGAACTTCGGTCAATGTTGGTATTATCGGAACAATTGTTTGGGGTCATGAAACTATTGTTAATAGATGCATTTTGACTTTTGAACATCTTTTCTCTCTTGCAAAACGACCACAAACTCACCGTTATGGAGTTATTATATATTTGCACATTAGGGGGGGGGGGTAAAGCATAGCATATATTAAATACAGCAATGGTTAGTTTACGTATTTAATATATGCTATGCTTTACCCCCACACCCCTAATGTGCAAATATATAGCCCAAATTTGTGGATTACTGTAATACTCTTGCAGAAAGTTTTCGATCGTAGTGATTCCAATTTCGCACTTTCCAACTCGATCCAAAAACGTTTTCAAGGAATTCCAGGCTCATGTTCGAAATTTCTTCTCTTTTTCACAGCAAACTTCTACTATAAATATTAGTCGATATAACAGTTACCATTCCTGAATCACCTACAAATGTAGATTCTATATCACTAGATTTTATTTTTCAAAACGTGTTTCAAAAATCTTCCGTTAGTGTGGGTTTCTCTTTACTAGATTACACCTTGAACTAAATAAGTAGTGATGTAAAACATACAAGTAATTATACAATAACAGGCATAACCGGGAATTACACACCTTTACAAATAGTTCGAAATTTATCCATTTAGTTGAAAACAATGATATTCACGCTCAATTTTCAGAACAGATTCTATGAATCCTACCATAACTCACTGCGTGTAAACGAAAACTCGCTGACCAAGTAAACCCGGCTCAAGAGAGGAATAATGAAGCTGCCCAGATTTTAAAAACTATGAACATATAATTAAGACTTTAACGCTCAGATTCATTCTTGAAAAATCCTTCTGAAATTAGTATAAAAATAAACACATTTTTTAGAACACATATATAAACACACACACACATATATATATATATATATATATATATATATATATATATATATATATATATATATATATATATATATATATATATATATATATATATATATATATATATACTAGCTGTTGGGGTTACCCCCTCCAACTAGGTGTTGGGTTGGCGCGAAGCGCCATCTCAACAGCTAGTATATATATATATATATATATCAAAATAAGTTGTTTGTTTGTGTCTCTGTCACCTGTAAACCTAAAAATATGTACAGACAATGGGACAGCGAAGAATGTTGTATGTTCGCATGTTTTACGCAGTTAAAAACATATATATATATATATATATATATATATATATATATATATATATATATATATATATATATATATATATATATATATATATATATATATATATATATATCATGAAAAGAGAAATCACCAATGCAACAGCACAAACACACAAAAAAAAAGAGAGAGAGGGACAGAAGGAGAAAAGGAAGACTGTTTTCCTAAATTAGTGATTAATATAGACAAGCACTTGAATGAGGCCTTAACCCTACTCATCCATACAATCACATAGGTCAAACAGCATAGCCACACACAATCAACCATAAAGAATAATCCATGGACAGGCAGTCATGTCGTCAATAAGTATAAGTCGTCATTTACCAAACAATAGAAAAAATAATACAGACAAATAATTCAGAGGCAACACCCAACATAAGGGCTCATCAGGAGAATACACTGGCCTATATAGGGTTTCGCCACTCTAAATTCTCTACTCAGCACAGTGTTGTGGCTACCACAGAATATCCATGGCATTCTTGCGTCAGGTATATATATATATATATATATATATATATATATATATATATATATATATATATATATATATATATATATATTTATATATATAAAAATAAGTTGTCTGTCTGTGTGTCTGTCTGTCTGTCAGGTGACGTCATGTTTCTGTGTTGACTGACGTCATGAAGTTAGTTGTCGTCATTTTTGCTTTGACGGTGACGTCATCTATATATATAAAAATATCATTTTTGCTTTGACGGTGACGTCATTCAAGATATTTAAGACATATGTTCACGTAGAAATCTATTAATGTTTAAGTTTAAAATGACTGATGAACTTACAATGGCAAAAGCCGATAAAGATGCTCAAAGAGTCTATGCCAAAAAACTTGCTGCTGATAGAGAAAGTCAGAAAAGAAAGCGTGCCGAGGAATCAAAAGAACAGTAAGGAAACAGGCTTGAGGCTGATAGAGAAAGAAAGAACAGAAAGCGTGCCGAGGAATCAAAAGAATAGCAAGGAAACAGGCTTGAGGCTGATAGAGAAAGAAAGAACAGAAAGCGTGCCGAGGAACTACCAGAGCAACGCGGAAGCAGACTTGCTGCTAAAAGAGAAAGTGAAAAAAGAAGGCGTGCCGAGGAATTACAAGAACAGCAAGAAATCAGGCTTGTTGCTGATAGAGAAAGTAAGAAAAGAAAGCGTGCCGAGGAATCACAAGAACAGCAAGAAATCAGGCTTGCTGCTGATAGAGAAAGTAAGAAAAGAAAGTGTGCCGAGGAATCAGAGCAACCTGAAAGTTATCGCCTGGCATTCAGGTACAACCCAGTCGATGATTATAGCTTGAGTAGATGTGTTCAAATCGGGACAATGTCTAAAATTTGTCCCTATTGCAAGGCCTTGAAATTCAATAGTGAAACAATGGGAATGTGTTGCGCCTCAGGAAAAGTTAAACTTCCTCTATTAGCTGCACCACCAGAGCCATTGAAGACTTTCCTTACTGGAACTACGTCAGAATCTAAGCGTTTTTTGTCACAAATCAGAAAATAAAACTCATGTTTCCCATTGACGTCGTTTGGAGCCCAAATCGAAAATCCAGATCAATTTATGTCTACTTTCAAAGTAAAAGGGCAAATTTATCATAGAGCAGGGTCCCTTCTACCATTCTCAGGCGAGAATCATAAATTTTTACAATTGTACTTCATCAGTGATAGAAATTCTGAATTGAATGCACGTTGCGAAATTTCTCCCAACGTTGAAAGGACAATCGTTTCCCAATTGCAACATCTTTTCCACGAAAATAATAATTTAGTGCGTCTGTTCAAAACAGCCATCGATTTGATGCCTACTGATACGCATAAAATTGTTATTTCCGCTGACAAAACGCCTCCTGGCCAACATGTGCGTAGATACAATGCTCCAACTATCGACGAAGTGGCAATCGTTATGGTCGGTGATCAGTTTTTACCTCGAGATATTATTCTTCATAAGCGAAACGATCAGTTGTTAAGAATTGCTGAAACTCATCGATGCTACGATGCCCTACAATATCCTATCATTTTTTGGGATGGAGCCGACGGCTATCACTTTAATATTAAATTGATGAATCCAGCCACTAACAAAGAAATGAATAAGAAATGCAGTGCAATGCATTATTATTCCTATAGACTAATGATTCGGCAGGATGAAGAAAATTATATTTTAAAATGCCGTGAATTGTTTCACCACTTTGTCGTCGATATGTATGCTAAAATTGAATCAGAACGTTTGCTATATATCCGCCTGTATCAGACCAAGCTCCGCTCTGAACAATACATTCATTTGCGAGATGCAGTTATAAATGACGGAAATACCACAAACGTTGGAAGATTAACAATTTTACCTTCGTCATATGCTGGCAGTCCCCGTCATATGCATGAATATGCTCAAGATGCTATTGCGTATGTTCGTCTCTATGGTCGTCCAGATTTATTTATTACATTTACATGTAATCAATCTTGGGACGAGATACTGCAGCTTTTACTTCAAGGACAATCGGCGGTTCATAGGCATGACATTACGGCCCGTGTCTTCCGGCAAAAGTTGAAATCACTGATAAACTACATAGTAAAACTTGAAGTGTTGGGGTCAGTGCGATGCTGGATGTACTCAGTGGAATGGCAAAAACGAGGTTTGCCACACGCACATATACTAATCTGGCTACATAAAAAAATTACTTCGAACGAAATTGATGATGTGATTTCCGCTGAAATACCTGATAAAAATGTCGATAAGGGGTTACATGATATTATTGTAAAGAATATGATACATGGACCTTGCGGTGCACTGAACGAAAATTCACCATGCATGGCCAAAGGAAGGTGCACAAAGCAATATCCTCGACTTTTAGTATCAAACACAATTACTGGCAATGATGGTTACCCACAATATAGAAGAAGATCTACTGAAGATGGCGGTAAAACAGCAATAATAAAGAAGCGTAACGGTACCACCATCGAAGTAGATAACCAGTGGGTTGTTCCATATTCCCCATTATTATCAAAAACATTTAATGCACACATAAACGTTGAATACTGTAACTCCGTAAAGGCAATCAAATACATATGTAAATACGTTAACAAAGGCAGTGACATGGCAGTTTTTGGCTTGCAGCCCGAAATCAAAGATTTCGACGAAATCGTACAATATCAGGCTGGAAGATACATAAGCAGTAATGAAGCTGTTTGGCGAATTCTTTCATTTCCGATACATGAACGTAGTCCAGCTGTTGTTCACTTAGCGGTACATTTACAGAATGGTCAACGTGTTTATTTCACGGAAACCAACGTGCAACAAAGAGTCCTGAATCCACCGGATACAACTTTAACAGCTTTTTTTCGCTTGCAAAAATGATTCTTTTGCAAAAAAACTGCTGTATACTGAAGTGCTTTCGTATTACACGTGGAATACTAAAAATAAAGTATTTGAACGTCGAAAACAGGGTAAGTCAGTCGACGGCCAACCTACCATCTTCAAAGATACCACGATAGGAAGACTCTACACCGTTCACCCCAATCAACATGAATGCTTCTTTCTACGCCTGCTTTTGGTGAATGTACCCGGTCCGACATCCTTTGAGTATTTGAGAACTGTAAACGGTACTATACATGACACTTACCGTAGTGCATGCCAAGCTCTGAATTTATTGGAGAATGACCAACACTGGGATAACTGCATCAATGACGCGTGCGAAACGTCAACCCCAAGTCAAATTCGTGCATTGTTTGGCATCATTTTAACAACTTGCTCTCCATAAGCTCCTACAGAGTTATGGGAAAAATATAAGTCAAAAATGTTCGAAGATATACTCCATCGAAAACAGTTAGAGATGTCAGATATGACTTTTGATTTTACATCAGAAATTTATAACTACACTTTAGTTATTATAGAAGAATTGTGCGTACGTATGGCAAACAAACCTCTTCAGGATTTGGGAATGCCTTCACCTAACCGTATCGCTGCTGTTTCGACATGTGTAGAATTGGATCGTGAACAAAGTTACAGTACGAATGATCTATTGTCGTATGTACAAAATAACATTTCCAAGTTAACGTCGGAACAAAAAGACATTTATGATACGATAATGCATTGTGTCGATAACAACGTTGGAGAAATTTTCTTTTTGGATGCGCCAGGAGGTACTGGTAAAACATTTGTGATAAAACTGATTCTGGCATCAATTCGATCAAAAAATGATATAGCATTGGCAATTGCGTCGTCCGGAATAGCCGCAATATTGCTGCCTGGTGTAAGAACTGCTCATTCCGCTTTGAAATTCCTCTGAATTTGCATTCTACAGAAACTCCCACGTGCAATATTTCCAAATCATCTGGGATGGGTAAAGTATTGCAGCAATGCAAACTTATTATTTGGGATGAGTGCACAATGGCACACAAAAAATCGCTCGAGGCTCTGGATCAATGCTTGAAAGATTTGAGAGGGAAGTCGAAACCCTTTGGCAGCACATTAATATTGCTTGCGGGAGATTTCAGGCAAACATTACCTATAATACCTAGATCAACTCCTGCAGACGAAATGAATGCTTGGCTGAAAAATTCTAATTTATGGGCACACGTAAAAATATTAAAATTAACTACAAATATGCGTGTCCGATTGCAAAACGATGACTCTGGTCAAACATTTTCAGATCAATTGCTGGCAATTGGAAACGGAAAGCTCCCAGTAGACTCAATTTCAGGACGTATACAACTACCTGCTGATTTCTGTAATTTAGTGACGTCCCAAAATGAATTGATTGAAAAAGTATTTCCGAATATTCAAAAAAATTATAAAAATAATAAATGGCTAAGTGAAAGAGCGATTCTCGCACCCAAAAATATAGAAGTCCACGAAATCAACAATATTGTTTTGACCAAGATT
Organism: Artemia franciscana; assembly: GCF_032884065.1. Taxonomy (NCBI): domain Eukaryota; kingdom Metazoa; phylum Arthropoda; class Branchiopoda; order Anostraca; family Artemiidae; genus Artemia; species Artemia franciscana. The sequence goes on along the minus strand of NC_088872.1, from coordinate 50,882,985 downwards.
CGAGACCAGGCAGTCCTTTACAAGTAAGTCGACACAGTTTTGGAACCAAATGAAGCGGTTAATTATCCATCTGAATTTTTAAATTCCATAGATCTTTCAGGGTTTCCACCACACGTGCTACAACTAAAAATAGGCGTACCAATAATACTTTTAAGAAATATCAACCCACCAAAGCTTTGCAATGGCACGCGACTTGCTGTAAAAAAAAACAATGGAAAACCTAATAGAGGCCACAATCTTGACAGGGCCTTATGAGGGTGAGGCTGTTCTTATTCCTCGCATTCCCATGATTCCAACGGATCTGCTTTTTCAATTTAAAAGATTGCAAGTCCCAATTCGATTAGTATTTGCAATCACCATTAACAAAGCTCAAGGTCAATCATTAGAAAAATGTGGTATAGATCTTAATACTGATTGTTTTTCCCATGGACAATTGTACGTTGCATGTTCGAGGGTCGGTAAACCTGACAATATATTTATATGCAGCGACAATTGGACAGCGAAGAATGTTGTATATTCGCAAGTTTTACGCAGTTAATTTGTATTGTATCTATCTATCTATCTACCTATATAAAAACGAGTTGTGTGTATGCATGTTTGTTTGTTTGTAAAAAGAGCGTTTGCATATGATGTCATTATTAGTACATACGGCTTTGTATATGCAGAGACAATGGGAAAGCCAAGAATGTTGTATATTCGCAATTTTTGCGTAGTTTAACTCCTGCAGACGAAATGAATGCTTGCCTAAAAAATTCTAATTTATGGGCACACGTAAAAATATTAAAATTAACTACAAATATGCGTGTCCGATTGCAAAACGATGACTCTGGTCAAACAGTAGACTCAATTTCAGGACGTATACAACTACCTGCTGATTTCTGTAATTTAGTGACGTCCAAAAATGAATTGATTGAAAAAGTATTTACGAGTATTCTAAAAAATTATAAAAATAATAAATGGCTAAGTGAAAGAACGATTCTCGCACCCAAAAATATAGACGTCCACGAAATCAACAATATTGTTTTGACCAAGATTCGAGACCAGGCAGTCCTTTACAAGTCAGTCGACACAGTTTTGGAACCAAATGAAGCGGTTAATTATCCATCTGAATTTTTAAATTCCATAGATCCTTCAGGGTTTCCACCACACGTGCTACAACTAAAAATAGGCGTACCAATAATACTTTTAAGAAATATCAACCCACCAAAGCTTTGCAATGGCACGCGACTTGCTGTAAAAAAAAACAATGGAAAACCTAATAGAGGCCACAATCTTGACAGGGCCTTATGAGGGTGAGGCTGTTCTTATTCCTCGCATTCCCATGATTCCAACGGATCTGCTTTTTCAATTTAAAAGATTGCAAGTCCCAATTCGATTAGTATTTGCAATCACCATTAACAAAGCTCAAGGTCAATCATTAGAAAAATGTGGTATAGATCTTAATACTGATTGTTTTTCCCATGGACAATTGTACGTTGCATGTTCGAGGGTCGGTAAACCTGACAATATATTTATATGCAGCGACAATTGGACAGCGAAGAATGTTGTATATTCGCAAGTTTTACGCAGTTAATTTGTATTGTATCTATCTATCTATCTATCTATATAAAAACGAGTTGTGTGGATGCATGTTTGTTTGTTTGTAAAAAGAGCGTTTGCATATGACGTCATTATTAGTACATACGGCTTTGTATATGCACAGACAATGGGAAAGCCAAGAATGTTGTTTATTCGCAATTTTTACGTAGTTTGAAACACATATATAAATCTATCTATATTCACAGGTGGGACACAGGGAGACAACTACAATGGCGCATAACTAATATGGCGCGTAACGACTTACGCGCGCGGGGGGGCTTGGAGGGGCGCGAAGCGCCCCACCAACTAGGTGTTGGGGTGGCACGTAATGTTTCTGTGTCGACTGACATCATGTTTTCCACTGAAGAAATTGCAGACCGGGACATCGGGACACAAATGACGACCGGGACACCGGCACATAAGGCATATAAATGACGACAGGGACACTCAAAGAGAAAGCGACCGGGACACAAGGAATGTTCGATTAGCAATCACCATCAACAAAGCACCGGGACACAAATGACGACCGGGACATAGGGAGCATAAATGACGACCAGGACATAAGTAAAAAAAACTAAAAAAACTAAAAAAAAGGTAAAAACTACAAAAAAAACTAAAAAGAAAAAAAACTAAAAACTAATAAAAAAACTAAAAAACTAAAAAACTGAAAAAGAAAAAAAAATAAAAAAGGAAAAAAAAATGAAAAATAAAGGAGAAAAACAAAACTAAAAAAAAAAATAAAAAAAAACTAAGAAGAAAAAAAAAGGGAAAAATACAAAAATTCATTTCATCATATACCATTTCAAAAACGAATGTATATACAGACCGGGACACCGGGATACAAAAGACGACCGCGTAAGTCGTTACGCGCCATATTAATTATCCATGGGAAAAACAATCTGTATTCAGATCTATACCTCATTATTCTAATGATTGCCCTTGAGCTTTGTTGATGGTGATTGCTAATCGAACATTCCCTGTGTCCCCGTCGTCATTTATATATCCCCCTGTGCCCCCGGCGTCCCCGTTGTAGTTTTGTCCCTGTGTCCTGTTCGTCATTTATATTCCCTGTGTCCCGGTCGTCATTTGTGTCCCGGTATCCCAGTCTGTAATCTCTCTTTGAGTGTCCCGGTCGTCATTTGTGTCCCGGTGTCCCGGTCTGTAGTGTCATCTTATAATGACTTCATATACAAAGCCTATGTACTTATAATGACGTAAAATGCAAACCCACAAACAAACAAACATCCATATATACAACTTATTTTTATATATATAGATACAGTTTCTTCTTTAGTTTTTTTTCTTTTTTAGTTTTTTCCTTTTTTTTAGTTTCTTCTTTTTATTGATTTTTTTTCTTCAATTTGTCAATGTTCATTCTAATATTGACACTTGGAAAAATCTTTACGTGCCAAGCATGCTAAAGCTCCAACAATTTATATTAAACCTCAAATTTGGGGAATATGTTTTAAGGTTTTCGAATTACTTTAATCTATTGTCAAAATATACTGAAATATTTGTGGAATTCCCATTTTTTTTGTTTTTTCTTTTTTTGGTTTCTTAGCTTTTTTTAGTTTTTTTTTTCTTTTTAGTTTTTTATCCTTTTTATTTTTTTACGTTTTTTCTTTTTTAATTTTTTATTGTTCTTTTTTTAGTTTTTTCTTTTTAGTTTTTTTTTAGTTTTTCACTATTTTTCTTTTTTCGAATTACTTTAAACTATTGTCAAAATATTTCGAAAGATTTATGCAATTACCAGTTTTTACATTTTAGTTTGTTTTCTTTTATATATATAGAAGATATAATCTGGCGTAACAGACAAAGTGTAACAGACATAACACACAGACAGCTTATTTTTATATATATAAGATATACTAGCTGTTGGGGTGGCGCTTCGCGCCACTCCAACACCTAGTTGGTGGGGCGCTTCGCGGCCCCCCCAAGCCCCCCAGCGCGCGTAGTCGTTACGTGCCATATTAGTTACGCGCCATTGTAGTTGTGTCCCTGTGTCCCACCTGTGAATAGAGGTAGATATAATTATATGTTTCTAACTACGTAAAACATGCGAATATACAACATTCTTCGCTGTCCCATTGTCTGTGCATATAAATAGATTGTCAGGTTTACTGACTCTTGAACATGCAACATATAATTGTCCATGGGAAAAACAATCCGTATTCAGATCTATACCACATTATTCTAATGATGTGTCCCTGTTTTCCGGTCGTCATTTATATTCCCTGAGTCCCGGTCGTCATTTGTGTCCCGGTGTCCCAGTTTGTAATTTCTCTTTGAGTGTCCGGTCATCATTTATATTCCCTGTGTCCCGGTCGTCATTTGTGTCCCGGTGTCCCGGTCTGTATTTTCTATTCAAACAATCCCTGTGTCCCGGTCGTCATTTATATATCCCGCCTGTGCCCCCGGCGTCTCCGTTGTAGTTGTGTCCCTGTGTCCCGGTCGTCATTTATATTCCCCGTGTCCCGGTCGTAATTTGTGTCCGGGTGTCCCAGTCTGTAATTTCTCTTTGAGATTCCCGGTCGTCATTTATATTCCCTCTGTCTCGGTCGTCATTTGTGTCTGTAATTTCTCTTTGAGTGTTTTTTCTTTTTAGTTTTTTTTTAGTTTTTTACCTTTTTTCTTTTTTCAGTTTTCTTTTTCTTCTTTATTTTTCAGGGTCACTATGAAGTACATATCGCCGAACCTTTGTTTTTTTTTAACTTAAATTTGGTAGGCATTGATGACCTTATCCAAGTCAAAAACCCAAACCCAATCATCATCGCTATCATTTTCAGTTTTGATATGTTTTGACTCTCGCTGTCCAGTTCCCTGTGTCCCGGTCGTGATTTGTGTCCGGGTGTCCCAGTCTGTAATTTCTCTTTGAGATTCCCGGTCGTCATTTATATTCCCTCTGTCTCGGTCGTCATTTGTGTCTGTAATTTCTCTTTGAGTGTTTTTTCTTTTTAGTTTTTTTTTTAGTTTTTTACCTTTTTTCTTTTTTCAGTTTTCTTTATCTTCTTTATTTTTCAGGGTCACAATGAAGTACATATCGCCGAACCTTTGTTTTTTTAACTTAAATCTGGTAAGCATTGATGACCTTATCCAAGTCAAAAACCCAAACCCAATCATCATTGCTATCATTTTCAGTTTTGATATGTTTTGACTCTCGCTGTCCAGGTGGATTTTCATCTAATTGCGCGGTTTTGCGTTCTTTAGCTGTAAGCCTGTTTTCTTGCTGTTCTTGTGATTCCTCGGCACGCTTTCTTTTCTTACTTTCTCTATCAGCAGCAAGTTTTTTGGCATAGACTCTTTGAGCAGCTTCCTCGGCTGTTGCCATTGTAGGTTCTTCAGTCATTTTACATTTAAACATTTTTCCGTGAACGTTGTAGTTTTGTCCCTATGTCCCGGTCGTAATTTATATTCCCTGTGTCCCTGTCGTGATTTGTGTCCGGGTGTCCCAGTCTGTAATTTCTCTTTGAGGTTCCCAGTCGTCATATATAGTCCCGGTGTCCGGTATGTAATTTCATCAGTTGACAAACATGACGTCAGTCGACAAATAACTTCATCACGCATACAGCTCAATCCTTATAATGACGTCAGTCGACAAACATGACGTCAGTCGACACACAAACATGACGTCACTCGACACACACACACACAGACAACTTATCTATATATAGAAAAATAAGTTGTCTGTGTGTGTGTGTGTGTGTGTGTGTGTGTGTGTGTGTGTGTGTGTGTGTGTGTGTGTGTGTGTGTGTGTGTGTGTGTGTGTGTGTGTGTGTGTGTGTGTGTGTGTGTGTGTGTGTGTGTGTGTGTGTGTGTGTCTTAAATACCTTTAATGACGTCATCGCCATAACAGACATGACTACAACTAACTTCATGACGTTAGTCGACACACCAACGTGAAGTCACTCGATATATATATATATATATATATATATATATATATATATATATATATATATATATATATATATATATATATATATATATATATATATTCGCAGGTGGGACACAGGGACACAACTACAATGGCGCGTAACTAATATGGCGCGAAACGACTTAGGCGCGCGGAGGGGCTTGGGGGGGCGAAGCGCCCCCTCCAAGTATAAGTATCCAAGTATATCATGAAAAGAGAAATCACCAATGCTACAGCACAAACAAACAAAAAAAAAGAGACAGAAGGAGAAAAGGAAGACTGTTTTCCTAAATTAGTGATTAATATAGACCAGCACTTGAATGAGGCCTTAACCCTACTCATCCATACAATCACATAGGTCAAACAGCATAGCCACACACAATCAACCATAAAGAATAATCCATGGACAGGCAGTCATGTCGTCAATAAGTATAAGTCGTCATTTACCAAACAATAGAAAAAATAATATAGACAAATAATTCAGAGGCAACACCCAACACAAGCGCTCAACAGGAGAATACACTGGCCTATATAGGGTTTCGCCACTCTAAAGTCTCTACCCAGCACAGTGTTGTGGCTACCACAGAATATCCATGGCATCCCCGCGTCAGGTATCACCCCCAAAATACATGCCTATGAAAAAAAACAGCAAATGTAAAACAACCAAGTAAAACCAAAAACAAGCTTATCCTTTTAATATATCCCTCCCTTTAGCAACAATAGGTAAACTAAATATTATAAATTTTTACCAAATCACAAATATTAACACATTGCAAAAACCTGAGTGAACTAAACAATTATAGAATTCATCTTTACCATGTGGCTAATTTTTTAGAAAATCCGCTCAATTAGAAACACAATTCAAAATAAATGGCGCTGTGACAACATTTCTCGAACCCCCGAAATTAGTTAAAAATTTCTTTAAGTATTTCTAGATAATTCTTTTGATATTTATTTAAAAGTTCGTTATAATGAAAACTAAATTTTTTAAAAAATGCCAAGTTAATCTATTTGCAGAAAAACCTCTTGATATCAATTTTTGGCTTAAGACTTTACATCTATTTTTAAAATCAATATAATTACTACAAATCCTTCCATAACGAAGTAACTGTGAGAAAAACGCTGAATATGTGATATTTGAGTGTATATTCCTTTCAGGGAATGGGAAACTAATCACTTCAAAATCAAAATCATCCGTTTTATTATACATTTTAAAACTTAATTTATTATTATCACAAATATTAATATTTAAATCTAAGAAATGATCTTCATGACCAGCGCCATGACTAGGCTCAAGAATAAGCTCTGATGAATATATATTCTTATAAATATCAATGAAATCCTTTCAATTTAAGACCAAAATATCATCTAAATATCTTTTATTATTTGACAAAGCATGTTTTAAATTAATTGGATTATTCTTATCCATCATATATTTATATTCTAGTTGACTTAAAAACTAGTCAGCTATAAATGTGCTGGCATTCCCCCCCCCATGGGAATCCCCACAATTTGCTTGTACAAATCACCCCCAAATCTTATATAAGTATTGTATAAAACAAATTCCAATAACTCAAAAATCATATCCAAGCTGTAACATCTCAAGTTAACTCTAGTATTAAAGCAGTTTGTCCATATAGCTTTTTTATTATAAATGTCTATTTTTAAGAACCTTTTACTAGAAAAGAGGAAAGATTTCTTTATAACAGTTTTTAAATTATCAAACACCAAATTAAGTGATAAATTAGTATACATTGTCGCAAAATCGAAAGACTCAATTCTTTTAGCTGAAACCATTGTTAAAGAATCTATCACCTGCAGTGAATTATTAACACTCCAATATGGATTAAAATTCGAAAAATTTTTAATACCAGAACAATAGGTTTTAAGTTTATTTACAATTTCCTTTAAAATTAAAGAGAGGTCAGTAGCAGCAATGCGGGTTGGACATTTAGCTGCTCCAGCATTAAACCGTGGTTTAGGGGGATTCTTATGAAATTTTACAGTCCAATATAGGAAAGGGAACTTTTTATCATTGTCATTTATTTTAATATTAAAATTTTTAAAAAGTATTTCTTCAGTCTTTTCAATTAAATTCTCATCCTCTATATTTACCTTTTCGTAAACATTAGTTGTGCATAACTCCCTTTTTAAGATATCACAATACAGCTTCTGACAAATTATGGCAAAATTATTATTAGCTTTATCCACTGGCACAATTACAAATTCATTCTTTAGATTAGCAATTGCTTGTTTAATCTTCGCATTATAAAATAATGATTTAGTGTTACTATTTTTTAAGTTAGAATATATTTTATTTCTTACTCTACTAATAATTAAATTCTTCCAACTTTGAAAACTCTCTTTATTTTTATTCTCTTTCTTACACCGCTTATCAATAAATAAATCAAAATCATTTTCCAAGCCACCAAGAACACTCGATGGTTTCAGATGATGAGAAAGACGGAAATTAGCCCCTTTATTCATTATAATTTGAAGATCATCTTGCTTTATTATTGACAAGTCCCCTGTTATAACATGTTTGTGAGTAGGATTTACAAATGGGCCAAGTTGCTTACAATTACAAACCGGTTTCCAATTTATATCACCATCTAGTTTTTTTAGTATTAAATTATAATTAAAAATAATTTGCCCAATAGTTTTTGAAAATTTATAAGTTAAAACTGGACTATCATTATAATTTAAATTACTAGGAAGGGCCTGTTTCACATGCCGCTGATTTAAAATTTCTGGTAAATTAATATCTTCAATCTGCTTACAAGTAAAATTAATAGGTAAATATAATCTGTTATCCTTATTACTAATCTTATCAAACTTTTTCTTTTTTGAAATAAATTTCGTTTTAGTTAGAATGCAAATTGTATCACATATTACTTTAAAATTATAATCAAGAGCTGTATTATTCTTAACAATCCAGAAAAGTTTGATTAAATTCCTCTTGGATAAATTATTTAGACACTTTATTACAGAAATCATACCCCTAGATTCAAGTAGCTGGCATCGATCTATAGAAAGCATATGTACATCTAATTCATTTTTTCTATTATTTTTCCTATGTCCTCTCGATCGTTTTTTACGTTTAGTAGGACAAGTAAAAGAAGGATGGTCCATAAAACCATCAATACATTTAACAACAACATGAGACATGTCACCATATTTTGCTACACGATCATTTAGCCCAAAAGGATAAGCTGTACCAAGAGTATGGATCCAGAAATCCTCCTGTTTACGTAGTCTATTATTATTCTCTTCTTTATTTAAATTTTCTAATTCTAAATTTTCTAAAATTGTGACAGTTATATCTGATATGGAACATTTACCATTATTACAATGTTGAACTAAATAGTTATTAGTTTTTTCATTATTAACTGTTGTCTTATGTCCAGAAAATCTTTTATATATATTATTAGTTGTTTGCCCCACATATTGTAGGCAGCATTTATTACATTCTAATAGGTAAATTACATTGGTTGTTCTACAATTAACATTACCACGTAACTTGCATGCAAAATTTTTATTATACAATGTACTTTTAACAGAAGTTCGTGGGACAAAATGATCTTGGCAAAGAAAACAACGACTTTTACACTTACTAACTTTCAAAAAATCGTTCCGAGTTCCGAGGCTAATATTTGTGTTTTGTTGCATAAAAAGTTATTGAAAATAAATCCAAAACAAACCAACATCCAAATCAAAATCCAACAATCAAAGTCCAAAAAAAAATACCAAGGTCAATTGGTCAATAGATACATAAACAAAAAGATGAAAGAACATATAATTTGCATAAGTGCCATCTCACCAATAATTAACAATATCAGGTTAAAAACCTGGACCAGGGTAAAGGTCTGTCGGGGAGAAAACTAAAAAAAAAAAATTTCTCCACCAGCACTGGATCCAACCTGGAATAATATCATGAAAAGAGAAATCACCAATGCTACAGCACAAAAAAAAAAAAAAAAAAAAAAAAAAAAAAAAAAAAAAAAAAAAAAAAAAAAAAGGAGACAGAAGGAGAAAAGGAAGACTGTTTTCCTAAATTAGTGATTAATATAGACCAGCACTTGAATGAGGCCTTAACCCTACTCATCCATACAATCACATAGGTCAAACAGCATAGCCACACACAATCAACCATAAAGAATAACTCCATAACGAATCCTTCCATAACGAAGTAACTGTGAGAAAAACGCTGAATATGTGATATTTGAGTGTATATTACTTTCAGGGAATGGGAAACTAATCACTTCAAAATCAAAATCATCCGTTTTATTATACATTTTAAAAATTAATTTATTATTATCACAAATATTAATATTTAAATCTAAGAAATGATCTTCATGACCAGCGCCATGACTAGGCTCAAGAATAAGCTCTGATGGATATATATTCTTAGAAATATCAATGAAATCCTTACAATTTAAGACCAAAATATCATCTAAATATCTTTTATTATTTGACAAAGCATGTTTTAAATTAATTGGATTATTCTTATCCATCATATATTTATATTCTAGTTGACTTAAAAACAAGTCAGCTATAAATGGGCTGGCATTCCCCCCATGGGAATCCCCACAATTTGCTTGTACAAATCACCCCCAAATCTTATATAAGTACTGTATAAAACAAATTCCAATAACTCAAAATCATATCCAAGCTGTAACATTTCAAGTTAACTCTAGTATTAAAGCAGTTTGACCATATAGCTTTTTTATTATAAATGTCTATTTTTAAGAACCTTTTACTAGATAAGAGGAAAGATTTCTTTATAACAGTTTTTAAATTATCAAACACCAAATTAAGTGATAAATTAGTATACATTGTCGCAAAATCGAAAGACTCAATTCTTTTAGCTGAAACTCTGTCTGTCCGAATATGACGTCTGAATTATTTAATCATATATCAGCTCAAAAACGAATGTATTCAAGCCGAAGTAGCTGAGTTGGTAAAGCGTTATGTTCTAGGTTCTAGGTCCGAGAGGTTCCAGGTTCGAACATTGGCTTTAGCATTAATACTAAAAAAGGACTAAAAAGGTAAAAATTAAAAAACTAAAACTAAAAAACTAAAAAAGGTAAAAACTACAAAAAAAAACTAAAAAGAAAATACTAAAAAAACTAATTTCGTCAGTTGAAAACATGACATCAGTCAACAAAGAAACATGACGTCACCTGATCCACAGACAGACAGACAGACAACTTATTTATATATATATAGATATATATATACTACTACTACTACTAATAACTCACTGCAGCACCAAGCCGCCTGAGGCCAACACAGCTACGCACGCTCCTCCTCCAACCTAATCTATTTAAAGCCTCCCTCTTTACACCCTCCCAGGAAGTTCCCATTTCCTTTAAATCCTTATTTATGACATCCTCCCAACCCAGACAAGGACGACCTGCTTTCCGTGTACCCCCAGACGGTTGGCCAAAAAGGACAATCTTCGGTAATCTGTCATATATATATATATATATATATATATATATATATATATATATATATATATATATATATATATATATATATATATATATATATATATATATGTTTTTAACTAAGTAAAACTTGCGAATATACAACATTCTTTGCTGTCCCATTGTCTGTGCATACAAATAGATTGTTAGGTTTCCGTATTCAGATCTATACCTCATGATTCTAATGATTGCCCTTGAGCTTTGTTGATGGTGATTGCTAATCGAACATTCTCTGTGTCCCCATCGTCATTTATATATACCCCTGTGCCCCCCAGCGTCCCCGTTGTAGTTGTGTCCCTGTGTCCCGGTCGTCATTTATATTCCCTGTGTCCCGGTCGTCATTTGTGTCCCGGTGTCCCAGTTTGTAATTTCTCTTTGAGTGTCCCGGTCGTCATTTATATTCCCTCTGTCCCGGTGTCCCGGTCGTCATTTGTGTCCCGGTGTCCCGCGCGCGTAAGTCGTTACGCGCCATATTAGTTACGCGCCAGTGTAGTTGTGTCCCTATGCCCCACCTGTGAATATAGATAGATATATATATATATATGTTTTTAACTACGTAAAACTTGCGAATATACAACATTCTTTGCTGTCCCATTGTCTGTGCATATAAATAGATTGTCAGGTTTACCGACTCTTGAACATGCAACATATAATGGTCCATGGGAAAACAATCCGTATTCAGATCTATACCTCATGATTCTAATGATTGCCCTTCAGCTTTGTTGATGGTGATTGCTAATCGACGATTCCCTGTGTCGCCGTCGTCATTTATATATCCCCGTGTGCCCCCCGGTGTCTCGGTCGTCATTTATATTCCATGTGTTCCGGTCGTCATTTATGTCCCGGTGTCCCAGTCTGTGAATTCTCTTTGAGGGTCCCGGGCGTCATTGATATTCCTTGTGTCCCGGTGTCCCGGTCGTCATTCGTGTCCCGGTGTCCCAGTCTGTATATACATTCGTTTTTGAATTGGTCTTTTTTTTAGGTTTTAGTTTTCTGCCTTTTTTTTAGTTTTTTTTGTTATACCTCATGATTCTAATGATTGCCCTTGAGCTTTGTTGATGGTGATTGCTAATCGAACATTCTCTGTGTCCCCATCGTCATTTATATATACCCCTGTGCCCCCCAGCGTCCCCGTTGTAGTTGTGTCCCTGTGTCCCGGTCGTCATTTATATTCCCTGTGTCCCGGTCGTCATTTGTATTCCGGTGTCCCAGTCTTTATATACATTCGTTTTTGAAATGGTAAATGATGAAATAAATTTTTGTATTTTTCCCCTTTTTTTCTTTTTAGTTTTTTTTTGGTTTTTACATTTTTTTAGTTTTTTTTTTCTTTTTTCTTTTTAGTTTTTTTTTTATTTTTATTTTTTTAGTTTTGTTTTTCTCCTTTATTTTTCTTTTTGTTTCCTTTTTTAGTTTTTTTATTTTTTAGTTTTTTTAGTTTTTTTTCTTTTTTAGTTTTTTTATTAGTTTTTAGTTTGTTTTTTTCTTTTTAGTTTTTTTCCAACTAATTCCAAGCTGGTGAGGAATCATCCCATATTTTTTGCACTATAAAATATAGGGGTACTCCAGGGATCTGTATTGGGGCCGATGCTTTTTTTTTAATTTATATTAATGATCTTTCAAGTTTGGAGGCCCGCAGAAGAAGAAATATCAATATTGTTTGTGGATGATGGCAATTACTGAAGGCATGCAATGAGGAGGACCTACGATTGTCCCTCGAAACTTGTAAATTGATAGTCGAGTACTACCTAACCTAGAGAGGTCAGAATTTATTGCTTTTGAGAGAAGTTCGATTTCAGTGAGGCGTGTGTTATTTTAAACTATTAGAATAATATTAAACTATAGAATAATTAGAATATTAAAACTATAGAATAATTAGAATATTAAACTTCCATAAAAATAGCAGATGTATTCGGACGTCCCCAAAGACACAGTTAAGCCCAAGACATAGTTGTCTTTTTAAGTAACCAATAAATTGGAGGGTAACTAGGCCTGCTTCCCCGCTCCTTTTTTTCTCAAAACAGTCCAACAAAAACTATGAAAAAGCTATATAGCCCAAAAAAAATTTATATACAAATTTCGTTTTAATTATGCGTGTGCGGAGAGCCAAAATCAAAACATGCACTAATTTAAAAACGTTCAGAAATTAAATAAAAACAAGTTTTTTAACTGAAAGTAAGGAGTGACATTAAAACTTAAAACGAACAGAAATTACTCGTTATATGAAAGGGCTGTTCCCTTCTCAAAGCCCCGTCTCTTTACGCTAAAGTTTTTTACTGTTTGAAAAGTATAGTTGAAAGAAAGAGTCAAACTTTAGCATAAAGAGCGGGGCGTTGAGGAGGGAACAGCCCTCTTCATATACGGAGTAGTTCTGTTCGTTTTTAGTTTTAATGTCGCTCCTTACAGTTAAAAAAATTGTTTTCTTTTCTTTTATGTATTTATCCTAAAAGGGGGATATTTTATCAAGCCTGCCATCTAGTCAGTTCCCTAGTGTCAGATTGTGAATCACAAAACTTAACAGTGATCCTTTTTGTTGACATGAACTGTACTCTTTCTGACAACAGAAGCAGTGGTACAAATATTCTAAGTAGCATGTGGCCTCAGCTCATGGTAGTCGAAAATGTCAAACATTTCACATATATACATAACTCCGGCAGTACGTTTTCTCTAGACCTTTTTTTATGTGTTCTCCAAATATTAAACCAGGCTCAATATCCTCAGTTATCTCTACTTTCTCAACCTCGCACCATAGAACTATCGATAATGTATTCCTTATTCAACTTGCCTCGTTGAGTAATCTAACTGTAGAAAATGATAGTAAATGGCATGAAACCACTGACTGGGCTTGTGTTGATTTATTTACGTTTCAGGCTTTATGTGATTCTATATTTGGAAAATTAAAGTGCCGCTTCAGCGACATTCTAAGAAAAAACTTCTTTAAATGTTGAATGTAACATCAAAAAAAAACTGTTTCATACCTACAAAGACAAATGACTCGTCACGGAATGTTTTGCTCTTATATAATTTGGACAAACAGTTCGTGGTTATGAACTTTAAGTGAGGAGCAAACCGGCTCAATATTAAACAAAACTCTAAATTACGGATTTTGATAACAATAGATACATCAAAAGAATTAGATTTTCATGTTGACTTCAAATATATAAGCTTTATCAAATTTAGTTACCCAGGGGCGTCACTAGCCTTTCACTTTTGGGGGAGGGGACGCCTGAGATGTGCTGACAAATCTTAAGCAAGTGCCGACGAAAAAAAAAATCTCCAGATGTCGGTACCCTTTGTTGAAATTTAAACTCGAAAAAAAACATATTATATATTATAGTTTAAAACAAATAAAAAAGATGAGACACATTATCAAACCCGTGCGAATGAATCAGCTAAACATTAAGCCGGTGCTGCTTTACAGCTTTCCACTTTTCTACAAAAGGGTTGAGGTCGATCTTGGTCAGCATGTCTTTTTCTGACATCATAAGCATGAGATTGTCAAATCTTTCGTCTCCCATTGTTGACCTCAATCTGTTCTTCACGATCTTCATTTTGCTGAATATTCGCTCACTTCGGCCGATGTTACCTGAATTGTTTTTGCAAGTAAGAATGCTCTGTGCACTAAGGGTAATCCTTTTCTGTTCTTCTTCCCTAGAGAGAATAGCTAGGCAAACTCAACTACACTTCCAGAAACTCTGTCATTTTCACGCTTGAAAACTTCTGCAAAAGTTTCTATTTTGGACTGGAACGCTTATACAGGCATATCTGCTATTGGGAACGCGGCACTGAAAGTTTGACACTGCGAAGGTTCATTGTTCACGAGGAAAACAAAGACAGGAAGTACCATCTCCTTTGTCTCTTCGAATGCTAGGGACAACAATTCCCCTGAGACTATTAAAATTTCCTCAAACTCAGTAGCATAAAATATAGCAAGCGACATCCGCAACACTTCACTTGTTCTGTCTCCATCGGCGTATCTTCTAGGAAGCAGCCGCTGACGATGGTATCATCTATGCTCTCCCTCCATCCAACAGTAGAATTGTTCGTCAGTCATGGGACAAGCATCGTCCTCTTCTGTGCAAATTAATTGCTTGGCCATACTGACAGATGCCGTTACTTGACAAGCAAATTTGCTCTTGTTGCTCATGGATTGTTTGATGACAGTCACCGTGGCTTTCATCAAGTTGCATGCACTGACGATATCCAGCTCTACTGCTTGAAGTTCACGAATCAGGACTTTTGTTCGAGAAAGTAATGCCCTCATGAGCATCAGCTGTGCTATGAATTCGAATCTAGTAATGGCACTCTGAAGCCCATCGGACTTCGACTTGGTGTCTGTATCAAGGGTGCCCGAATTTAACATTTCTCTCAGCAGTCCAACAACTTCTGGTAGAACACTCCAAAGCACTTCAAGCGACTGCGATCTTGCAGACCACCTTGTTTCTGATATTCCCTTTAAATGAAGCATGCCTTCAACTTCTTCTGCAGCCTTGTGGTACAGATTGAAGCGCTTGGACCCCCGGTGAAAAAATTATAGGTTTGCTGTAAGACACCAAAAATGTTGCTGGTCAAGGAGCTTGATTCACAGCAATTCTCCACTATAATATTCCCTCTGTGGGCAAGACATCTGAGGTACGGAACGTTTCTTCCGAGCTTCTTGGAAATGTGAGCCTGTGCCCCCTCAAAACGGCCAGTCATGTTGCTGGCAATATCATAGCATTGAAATACCAGTTTATCTTCATTGATACCAAGCTTACTCATAACTTGCAGAATTTCTTCGGAAAGATCGACTCCTTTTTTCGACTCAGAATAAACGACGGTGAGTAAACGCTCTTTAGCGGCTACTTCTACATCAACGTATCAAAAAACTACAGCTAAACGTTCTTCGTAGCGGAGAGCTGATGTTCCGTCTGCAAACACTCCAAAGAAGTGAGCTTCATTATCTTCCGCTACGACTCTCTGAACCAGCTCTGTTCCAAAATGGCAATCAATCCGTTTTGACTACATCCCGACAGGTAGCTGATGGCAAGTGACTTGTTCTGCTTACTCATCTATTGATTCATGTCAGTGTTATGCCTCAAAGGTAGATTGGCTAGCTCAATGTAGCTGCCCCTTTCATGATCTTTGCCGATAAATGCAAGACTTTGTTTACCTAGCGTGTTGGTGATTTCGAGCAACATGCATATGATGTGATGTCCTCTCTCCTTTTATTTTTCTGACTCTATATCCTTCCTGAATTTCTCCTTTTCAACTAAGCAGGGCGAAGACTTGACTCTCGTGACAGAAAAAATGAGATCACGAAAAGTAACTTTATGGCCATTTGATTAGAAATGAGTGGCGAGCATTCCAGGGTTGAGACCCTTGCTGCGTATCTTATGCCAGTTTCTAGTTCCAGCAACGAAAGCCGCTTCTTTATTTCTGTATTCGCGTCCAGGTCCAGTTGGGAACAAGGAATACGCGAAGCAATAGTTTCGACCGAATCAGTTCCAATCCGATCACAAAGAGTGTAGCCGTATAGGGATGCACCTATCTTGACGTTTTAAAGCAGCAGATTTAGTTTTTGTATGTGTTTGTTAGCGCTGCCTGATGAAAGCTTACACAATTAGCTTTTTATGTGTTTGTCGGCACTCTGTGCCGACTGACTAATAAACTTTCGAGCGTTGTCTGACCAAAGCTTACAGAATTGGCTTTTTGTGTGTTCTATATATTTATTGATGAGTAAACTTTCGAGCATGGTCCGACGAAAGTTGACAAAAAAAAATTGGTTTATTATGTGCTTGTTGGTGCTACGCGCTGGTAATCTATTGAACATATGTCGGGCTTTGCCTGACAAAAGTATAATCTTAAGACCTTTAGGGGGGAATCCTCAACCTCCCCCCATAGTGATGCTCCTGATCTGACCAATCAAAGGTAATAGCATGAGAATATTTGCCTTATTTTCAAAAGAAGGGGAACTACCCCCTAAAAGTTATAATGTTATAAAAGTTATGATGAACATGATACCATCAGATTCAGCGTATCAGAAAACCTTTCTGTAGAGGTTTCGAGCTCCTGTCTGCAATTAAATAAAAAAAACAAGTTTTTTCAACTGAAAGTAAGGAGTGACATCAAAACTTAAAACGCACAGAAATTACTTTGTATATGAAAGAGGCTGCTTCCTCATCAACGCCCCGCTCTTTACGCTAAAGTTTGACTCTTTCTCTCAATTCTTCTTTCTAAAACAGTAAAAAAACTTTAGCGTAAAGAGCGGGGCGTTGATGAGGAAGCAGCCTCTTTCATATACAAAGTAATTTCTGTGCGTTTTAAGTTTTGATGTCACTCCTTACTTTCAGTTGAAAAAACTTGTTTTTTTTATTTAATTTCTGAACGTTTTTGAATCAATGCATGTTTTGATTTTGGCTCTCCGCAGAGGAATGATCAAAACGAAATTTGCATATTTTTTTTTTGGCTCAATGGCTTTCTCATAATTTTGATCGAATGATTTTGAGAAAAAAAGAGCGGGGGACGAAGCCTAGTTGCCCCCCGATTTTTTGGTTAATTAAAAAGGCAACTAGAACTTTTAATTTTTTACGAATCTTTTTATTGGTAAAAGATTTACGTAACTTATAAATTAGCTTACGTAAAGAACTTTTGTATTCTCATGTTTTTATTACATATATGAGGGGATTCGCCCCATCGTCAGTACCTCGCTCTTTACACGAAAGCTTAAATTTTATCCCAATTCATTAAGAATGACCCCCTGAATCACAAAAGCCGTAGAATAAGTAGTTGAAATTACCGAAAATACTTTAGCGTAAAGAGCGAGGTATTAGAAGGAGGTGAGCCCCTCATATGGGTAATAATTTCTGTTTGTTTTAAGTTTTATTGCTGTTCCTTACTTCCAGCTGAAAAAGCTTTTTCAGTTTTATTTTTTAATTGTTTTTTTTTTAATAATGCTAGTAAATCCTGCTCTCCCTTCATGGAAATTTTCTTCTCCCATTACAAATTCTCGAAGGAAAGTTCCCCCAGCATATCCCCCTCTTCTCAACCCCTCCCCCAAACCAAAAAAATCCTCCTGAAAACGCCTGTATACTTCCCAATAACCATTACAATATGTAAGCACAGGTCAAAGTTTGTAACTTGTTGCCCCTCCCACGGGGACTGTGGGGGAGTAAGTCGTCCCCAAAGACATAGTTATAAGGTTTTTTGACTACGCTGAATAAAATGGCTATCTCAGAATTTTGATCCGTTGACTTTGGGAAAATAATTAGCGTGGGAGGGGGCCTAGGTGCCCTCCAATTTTTTTGGTCACTTAAAAAGGGCACTAGAACTTTTCATTTCCGTTAGAATGAGCCCTCTTGCAACATTCTAGGACAACTGGGTCGATACGATCACCCCTGGGGAAAAGAAAAAAAAAACAAAAAAACAAAAAAACAAAAAAACAAATAAACACGCATCCGTGATCTGCCTTCTGGCAAAAAATGCAAAATTCCACATTTTTGTAGATAGGAGCTCGAAACTTCTACAGTAGGGTTCTCTGATACGCTGAATCTGATGGTGTGATTTTCGTTAAGATTCTATGACTTTTAGGGGGCGTTTCCCCCTATTTTCTAAAATAACGCAAATTTTCTCAGGCTCGTAACTTTTGATGGGTAAGACTAAACTTGATGAAACTTATATATTTAAAACCAGCATTAAAATGCGATTCTTTTGATGTAGCTATTGGTATCAAAATTCCATTTTTTAGAGTTTTGGTTACTATTGAGCCGGGTCGCTCCTTACTACAGTTCGTTACCACGAACTGTTTGACAATATCTAGATTTGTCTGTAAGATTTTTGTGTTTTTTGCTAGAAGATCATGGATGCGTGCTGATTTTATTTCTTTATTTTATTCTTCCCAGGGGTTTTCGTGTTGACTCAGTGGTCCTTTGATATTTTGAGAGGGCCCATTTGAACGGAAATGAAAAATTCTACTGTCGTTTTTAGGGGACCAAAAAAATTGGAGGACAACTAGGTCCCACGCTCATTATTCCCCAAGTCACCCGATCGAAATTTTGAAATAGACATTTTTTCAGCTTAGTCAAAAAATCTAATAAATAAGTCTTTTAGGATGACTTAATCCCCCACAGAATCGCGAGAAGGGCCCATGGAGAAACTTCTCGTGGGGGAAGAGAATTTCAATGAAAGTGATGCAGAATTTTCTAGCATTATTTGAAAAAAACAGTGAAAAAATTCATATGAAAAGTTTTTTCTACTGAAAGTAAGGAGCAGCATGAAACCTTAATACGAACAAAAATTGTTACGCATATGAGGGGTTTACCTCCTCGTTATACCTCAATCTTTACGCTAAAGTATTTTTAGTAATTTTAATTATTTATTCTACGGCCTTTGTGATTCAGAGGTCATTCTTAAGGAATTGGGACAGAATTTAAGCTTTAGTGTAAAGAGCGAGGTATCGACGAGGGTTGAACCCCCTCATATACGCAATAAAAACATACGAATATAGAAGTTCGTTACGTAAGTTAATTCGTAAGCTACATATATTTTTTAACAATGAAATTGCAATTAATTAATATACAAATTTCGTATTAATTATTTATGTGCGGAGAGCCAAGATCAAAACATGCATTAATTCAAAAACGTCCAGAAATTAAATAAAAAAACAAGTTTTATAAATTGAATGTAAGGATCAACACTAAAACTTAAAACGAACAGAAATTACTCCGTATATGAAAGGGGCTTTTCCTAATCAAAGTCCCCCTCTTTACGCTAAAGTTTCTTACTGGTTTAAAAATAGAGTTAAGAGAAAGAGTCAAACTTTAGCGTAAAGAGCGAGGCGTCGAGGAGGAAAAGTCCCTTTCATATACGGAGTAATTTATGTTCGTTTTAAATTTTAGTGTTGCTCCTTACTTTTATTTTAAAAAATTGTTTTTTTATTTAATGGTTCAAAGAAACGTTCAGGAGCTTGTTCCATGGCACTTGCTACAAGAAATCTTGCAGAGAAAGTTACTCTTTCTCTGCGAACTTTCTTTTTGGAAGTTACCAGTAGCAAATAAAAAAAAGAGTCTTGGATAAAAAAATAAAAACATACGAATATAGAAGTTCGTTACTTAAGTTAATTCGTAAGTTACCTATATTTTTTACCAATGAAAACGTTTGTAAAAAATTAAAAGGTCTAGTTGCTTTTTTAAGTAATCAAAAAATTGGAGGGCAACTAGGCCTCCTCCCTCGCTCCTTTTTTCTCAAAATCTTCCAACTAATTGCAATTAATTAATAAGCAAATTTCGTTTTAATTATTTATATGCGGAGAGCCAAGATCAAAACATGCATTAATTCAAAAACGTTCAGAAATTAAATGAAAAAACAAGTTTTTTTTAAATGAAAGTAAGGAGCAACACTAAAACTTAAAACAAACAGAAATTACTCCGTATATGAAAGGGGCTTTTCCTCCTCAACGTCCCGCTCTTTACACTAAAATTTCTTACTGTTTTAAAAATAGAGTTAAGAGAAAGAGTCAAACTTTAGCGTAAAGAGCGAGGCGTTGAGGAGGAAAAGCCCCTTTCATATACGGAGTAATTTCTGTTCGTTTTAAATTTTAGTGTTGCTCCTTACTTTTCTTTTAAAAAATGTTTTTTTTTATTTAATGGTTCAAAGAAACGTTCGGGCAGCTTGTTCCATGGCACTGGCTACAAGAAATCTTGCAGAGAAAGTTACTCTTTCTCTGCGAACTTTCTTTTTGGTAGTTACCAGTAGCAATAAAAAAAGAATCTCGGATAAAAAAAAAAAACAGCGAAAAATAAACTTAAAGCATATGGCACCAGAGACCTGAAGAAGGCGAAGCTTTCCTTTGAATAGTTTAAAAATCTACGCATAATTGCCATTGAATCTTTACGGAGGAAAAGCACTGTCAGACTTAACTAAATAGTTTTGTTGATTTATGTCACGTTTTGATATGGCAGCACTGGCAGAAAGTGGTACTGCACTAAAACCTTATTTTGAAACAATCAGAAAGATAGAACCTTTTGCTCATCCTCCCATAATTTTATCTTTAGGGGATCCTCCGTACTTCTTCGATTTGTATCAAGTAATATAGTGTTTCGAAGGCTATCACAGGCACCTTTACAGCAGCAGTGAATCAGTAGAGAAAACTTTAAGGAGCAGGTGGGACATAAGTAATAATAGGTACATAACTGTTTGACTGAAGTTTCCAGCCCTACTCTTCAGATTTCCAGCTTTCAGACTTTGGGATAGACAAGTTTTCATCCCCAGATTTCGAGTGATTCTGCACGGGTTACTAAGCAAAGTCTCCTGAACATCTTGGTGTTCATTTGCGAGTGAATGCTCCACAAATTCAGATTTCGATTTTTCATCCCCCCCCCCCTTTTCGAACTCGCTTGGAGTGGCAGAGGGGTGCCAAATGATATTATTTTTTTATTCTGATATCATGTTCATTTTCCCCGACCTTAAATTAATTGGGAAGGATCTTTCAATTCTGAAAATATTATAAAATTTTTAATCTGAGATCCCCTTCCTCTTAAACCTCTTTTCCCATAAAAAGGGGTATCTCTGCACATGTGATATCAAACAATTTGGAATGTGCTGTTTAAAAAACAATTGAACATTTTGTGTTCATTTGTGTAAGAATACTGCGCAAATTAGCTTAAGATTCTGATTTTTCACCCCTCCCCCTTCTGAACTCGTTTGGTGTGGAAGCGGGGTGTCAAATAAAAAAATTGTTCAATTCTGATATCATTTTTGGACTCCCCGAGCTTAAATTAATTGGGAACGATCTTTTAATCCCGAAATTACTATAAGATTTTAAATTTCAGATCCCCTTCCCCTTTCCCCTCTTTTCCCATTAAAGGGGGCATCTCTGCACGTTTAATTTCAAGCAATTTAGAATATATTATTTTAAATTTGTTTTACATTGTTCTGTTGATTTTGTGCGAATACTGCACAAATTACGATTCTGATTCCCCCCCTCTCTGACTTTGTTTAGGACGGAAATAGGGAATTAAGTGAATGAATTTTTCTACACGATGTCATTTTCGGTCTCCCCAGACTAGAATTAACAGGAAACATGGTCTTCGTAGTCGTCAGGGGCAATGCTATAGCGTTGCTTATAATCAAAAGCATAAGGCTTCAATGTTTTACTATTTTTTTTCCGAAAGGCACTTCGTCTGGAGTGAGAGGTCGTATAAACTTCAAAGGGGGGCTTTTTAAGAGTCAAAAGTGATTGGAGGACAACCAGGCCCCCGTCCCCTTGTTTCCCCAATTGTCTCACCGATTTCATTGGATTTCCGATCGTCCGATCATAATTTTGAGATAGCAATTATGTTTAAGATTTTCAAGAAGTGAAATAGCTATGTCCCAGGGGCTGGACTTTCCCCAGCCCCTGGGGCAAGGGTCGTTAGCTCTGCAAGTTCCCCATTGTTAACCAATAAGATTTTTATAGAAGGGGTGATCGTGTAAACTTTGTAGGGGGCCCGTTCAATTGGAAATTGAAAGTTCTAGTTCCCTTTTTAAGATCCAAAAGTGTCTGAGATGTCTCCCTCGACCCACTCTTTGTTCTTGAAATGCATCCTATCAAAACTTTTAGATAGCCATTTTTTTCAAAATAATCCAAAGGTCAAATAATTATTCTCTGAAGTTGGCATCCCCCTCCCCACTCCCGGGTAAAGGATGTAAGTTATGCAAATTGTCCTTTGTGAACATATAGGGTTTCTTATGCGAAAAGAGGGCAGGTTTGATCCTGAATCTCCGAAAAGTCTTGGGGTAATAGGGTAAAACTTCAAGGAAATATTGAGAGGGATGCCGGAAGTTGTGAAAAGGGAATATCAGCAATATCTAAAGAGTCGTCAAGGGGGTTATGTAGAAGATGTTGGGATTAAGTAGAAGATGAAGTGGAGATGTTGAAGAGCATTGGATGGACAACCAGTTCTCCCCTTGGTCTTTTTAGGTGCCCCCTCTGCTCAACACTTGTCAAATTTTTGAAATTTTCGGTTGTTTAAACTAGTCAAAGGCTCTCATAGCTATTCGTCTACGTATGCCATACCCCCAACAGCCCCGGGGCAAAAATTTAATTTTCAATCATATATACATAACGCACAAATTATACTAAATCTGGCAGAGACAAGAGCTCGATTTGCACAGATACAACAATTAAAGTAATAAATAACGAAATATACGGATGATCCATCAAAGAAAGAAGAAAGAGAAAAGAAAATAATAGACATGGCATTAATTACACACCACGCCACAACAGACATCCCACCCGATGACAAACAAATAAGTTCGATTTTTTAGACAAGCAAAGGGACAAAAAAGGAGAAAATGAAGACTCGAGAAAAAGACCCAAAAACAAAAAATATCAAATTAATAATAACAATAAATATAGAAGTAGAATAAATAATAATTATCATAAAGGAAGGACTTTAACTTGTTTTTGTAATCTCTAACGAAAAATCAAAATTGAAAGCAGACTCATATTGGTTTCAAGCAGAAACCACACTATTTTTTAGAAAAAAAAACGGTAACTCTCTGAAATTATCAGTGGCTGGCGCAGTTTGCGTGTATTGCGAGGTAGATGTGAAGATAATACAGTAATTGGGAACAGATCAAAAGAAAAGAAATAACTAGGAAGTGTCAGGAGATTATGTTTAGCTTAGAATAATAATGAATGAAAAGTAAAATGCCGATTCAACAGAAAGAATATTCAATAAAGAATATAAACTCTTTGTAGAGGACTCACTTGGAAGAGGGGGTGAGGAAGGAAGAAAGCCTTTTAAAATACAAAGTCCTTTATTTTGTTGTCTTTGGAGTGGAATAAAATTGAATCTGAAAGTATGTAAGCAAATAAGTGGACAGTAATTTAGGTAAGAAAGAACAAGAGCAAAATAAATAGAAAGAATTGCTTCCAGTAGCAAAACGAATTTCTTAGGGTGCATAATACCTATATTGATATAACACTTTACTTGATATAGAAGATTTAATCAACTTAAGACCTGGAAGGGCTTATGATGTATGTGAATATACTATAAATTGATTTTTTGAATTATTCAAGGCTAGCCTATAAGCCGAAAACTATGCAGTCAACCTTCATCAGACCTTCAGGCCTTCTCATCAATCCTTCAACTGCAATAAGGCTAAGTTTAAACAAAGAAGGAGTCCTTCACCCAAGCCGTTCAATCCTAATTTCCTGTAAAGTTGAGCTAAACAGAGAAATATTCTTGTACGGTATATCCCTTTTTTACAAGATTTTTAAGCTGAAGCCCCTACAATGCTCCACTTGGTAGACCCGCGGCCACAGCAAAAAACACTGTAGACAGTCCCATCCGTCTTGCCTTAAGTGTGGGAAAAAACAGGCCATGCAATTAGTGAATGCTCTGAGTCAGACCATTTCTGCAGAAATTGTGACCGTAAGGGACACACAGCCCTCCAAGATCAATCTTGCCCGGCTCTCCTAAAGCGAGGCGTAATCCTTAGAACATCTGATAAATGAACCTATCCTACTCAGTTGTAGCTGCAAGAATCCATTGGCAACCCACGCCCCATCGGCCCAGTAGAAGCCAAGCAACAGTCGCTGTAGAACACGCAAGACAGTATCATTTCCAAAAGAGGCAAACAATGTTCGCACTCAAGGCTCTAGTCAGGCCCCCATCCCTTACCTAAGGTTACTTCAACATCCTGCCCTCCAAAAGATTCATCTAAATGTAGCCAAGAATGGCAAAGGCTTGCAACTTATCTCACAGTCAGTCACTTAATTGAGGTTAGTAATGAACTTGAGGTAAACAAAAATATTCTCAAGAAGAAAGCTATCACTAAACTCCTAAGTGATGACATCTTACAAACAGTTATAGCTCAACTACCCTCCATCAAGAAGGACCAGAAGATTCCATATCAAATCTAGTTAAGCCTGTAGAATCAACTACAAATCAAAATAATACAGGCTCTGACAATGCCAAAAGCCCAAGACGGTAGTCGGTGCCACTGCCCTAGTCAAAGGCATGAAAACTAAGAAAAAAAAACGGCAAACTTTCCATCCCAGTCCCAAATTACCACCAATGATATTTCGTCGGCTGAAGAAGAATTTTATTATTCTAATCAAAGAGATGATGAAACTCAGACCACATTGGGTATTTAAATGTGTACTATACAGGATTTTTACGTTTCTCCCGAATTTATCGCTGTGCAATAATGTTGTTTTAACTATTAAGATGACCATAATAATTTGCTCACCAGCCCCTAGCTAGCCCTGATAGCCCTTTAAACCAAATTAACTGTGAATACCTCGACACTTTTGATTTTGTGAAAAATGTAAAATCTAAGCTAATGGAAGAGACCAAATTTAATGTAATTTGCTTTAACATCAGAAGCATATGGGATAAGTGGGTTAATTTTAAAGATTTTATTTTAATTAATAGTTACTGCCCTTTCAACGTAATTGGAATAACGGAGACGTGGCCTTCAGAAATTGATTATACTAATAAATTTTCCCCCCTGGTTTTCAAGCTATTCATATTTAAAGAAAATTAACCAAGTCCTCTGGCGGCATCTTTCTTTACATCTGGTCAAGTCTAAAATTCACCAGGCTATTAGACTGTGAATCCTTATTCTCGCAACCTATAGATAATCGATGCATTTATTCAATAATCGTAGACATAAGTGTTGACGAGAATTCTCTTATTTTTTTATCGAACCTATCAAAAGTTACGAGCCTGAGAAAATTTGCCTCATTTTAGAAAATAGGAAAAAACACCCCCTAAAAGTCGAACAATCTTAACAAAAATCACACCGTCAGATTCTACGTGCCAGAGAACCTTATTGTAGAAGTTTCAAGCTCTTATCTACAAAAACGTAGATAGAATTCCGCATTTTTTTGCCAGAAGACAAATCACGGATGCGTGTTTATTTGTTTTTTGTTTTTTTCCGACCCAGTGGTCCTAGGATGTCGCAAGAGTGCTCATTCTAACGGAAATGAAAAGTTCTAGTGCCCTTTTTCAGTGACCGAAAAAATTGGAGGGTACTTAGGCCCCCTCCCACGCTCATTTTTCCCCATAGTCACTGGATCAAAATTCTGAGATAGCCATTTTATTCATCATAGTCGAAAAACCTAATAACAATGTCTTTGGGGACGACTTACTCCCCCGCAGTCCTCGTGGGAGGGGTTGAAAGTTACAAACTTTGACCTGTGTTTACATATAGTAATGGTTACAGGGAAGTGTACAGCCGTTTCCAGTTTTTTTTGGGTTTGGGAGGGAGATTTGAAGGGGGGTTACGTGGGAGGATCTTTTCATGGAAAAAATTCTCATGGGGGAAAAGACTTTCAATGAGGGGGGCGTAGGATTTTTTAGCATTATTTACAAAAACAATGAAAATACAAATTTGAGAAGTTTTTTTCAACTGAAAGTGAGGAGCAGCATTAAAACTTAGAAGGAGCAGATATTATTGCGCATATGAGGGGTTTACCTCCTCGTAATACCTCGCTCTTTAAGCTAAAGTATTTTTAGTAATTTCAACTATTTATTCTATGGCCTGTGTGACTCAAGAGTCATTCTTAAGGAATTGGGACAGAATTTAAGCTTTAGTGTAAAGAGCAAAGCATCGATGAGGGGTGAACTCCCTCATATACGCAATAAATCATACGAATATAGAAGTTCGTTACGTAAGTTAATTCGTAAATTACGAGTTTAGTGGATTTGTATCCACTTCCCTGAGAAACCACCTGTCCTCCAAAATAATATTTTCTGACCTGTCAGACCACTTTTCAATCTATCTCTCCTTACCCTCCCTAACAGCTACTCAACCCTCTAGAACCAATATCCCTACGTCTATATAGAATATATAATACTGTGAATATGAACCGGTTCACGGATCTTTGAAATCCTTCAACTGGTCCAAGGTCTTGACACTGGAACTGGGTGATCTTATCAGTTCAACATTTCCAGTCCGTAAATCAAACCGGAAAACTACCCATATACGCCCGTGGATGTCCAATAGCCTGATAATCTTTTTATACCAAAAAAATGACCTATAGAAGTTAGCTTGCAAAACCAGTAGCGTTACTGACCTTACTAATTATAAAAAAATACAAAAACTTACATACCAAACTCGTCCGGGAAGCAAAAAAAAATTACTATTATTCAAAAATCTCTCACTGCAAAGGGAACTTGCAAAAAATTTGGTCCACAATAAATGAAATTCTTTAAAAAAAAAATGAATTCAGGATCTGTATCTATTAACCGTAAGGACGTGAGTGGCAAATTAACTGACCCAATTTCAGTACCGGATGCTTTTAACAATTATTTCACTAATATTCCAAATGCTAACTCCTGTTCCTTTTCCCAGTCAGGACACCCTAGCAAGAATCCCAGATCCATGTTTTTCTCTCCAACTGATCGTAAAGAGGTGCTTCAAGTTATCGAATTTCTCTCTAATAGTAGTACACCTGACTTCTTTGGCATAAGTAATGAGCTTCTTAGGACCGTATCTTCCTATGTTTGTGAACCCATTGCGCACATATGTGCAATGGGTTCACAAACCTGTCTATGACCAAAGGAGTCTTCCCAGAAATATTTAAATCAGCAATTGTTATCCCGACTCATAAAAAAGCGATCCGTCTGAGATAAGTATTTATCGTCCAATCTCACTTCTCCCAGTTATACCTGAAGTGCTCGAGAGGATTATATTCCGATATCCTTCTCCCTTTTGATTTGGGATTCACTCTTCAGATTCGTTGATTTCTCCTCATCAATATGGCTTCCATTCCAAATTTTCAACTGCTCATGCACTAATAAACGCCACACAGCTTATACGTTCCCAACTTGACCTTAAAATACTGTACTGGGGTTGTTTCTGGATTTTTCTAAGGCCTTTGACATGGTTGATCACACTGTTTTATTAAGTAAACTCAACAACTTAGGGATTCGTCGAGTTCCTTTCTCATGGTTCGGCTCTTATCTCTCTGGTAGAGTACAGAGTGTGAGTCTGGGTGGGGTGACTTCACGTCCCCTACCTGTCTGGATGCGCATCCCACATGGCTCTTTTCTTGGTCCAATACTCTTTCTCCTTTACATTAATGATTTGGTTACGGACCTAGGTCCGTCAGTACAACCAGTACTTTTTGTTAACGATAGCAACTTTTTCATCGCCGGTCCAAATTGACCATCCGTCGTCACCTCTACTCAAACCCTTCTGAATAGAGTACAGGAGTGGTGTCTCGTTAACTGCATGACGATTAACAGCATGAAAAGTCAGGTTGTATTATTTTGAGCCCCTTACAAAAAAAATGAAGCTCAGCAAGCATTTGGCCTAAAATATTCTACCAGTCTCCTCCCGCAGATCGAAGTTGCCAAGTTTCTTGGTGTCCACATAGACTCCTCCCTATCATTTGCAACGCATGTGTCCTATATCAGAACCATAATCTTGCGACAGGTAAGTATGATTAATCGTGTTAATTATTTTCTTCCTCTCGATATCCTTGTCACCCTTTATTACTCTTTTATTTACCTATATATTTCATACTGCCGATCTGTTTGGGGAAACACTTATCATTCAATTACAAATAAATTAAAATCTGCCCAAACCCTGGCCGTCAAAGCAGTTTTTCGGCTGCCCCGACTGTATCGCACCAAGGACTTTTACTCCAATTTTGGTATTATCCTTTTTGAATAAATCATCAAGAAAATAAATCTGTCCCTTGCATACTCAGCTTACCATAAAAATCTTCCTCCCCAATTATTATCTTATTTTAATAGTAATAATTATGAAGGTCTCTGTCTCCGTTCATCCAACCCCAAGTGTGTCTCTTCATTGTCCCCAAGTGTGTCTCTAGTTCCGCCCAGCGATCCCCCATTTATAAATCTATACTTCAACTGAATATAATACCCTCCAGTGTGTCTATCCACAAGTTTTGTCCACAAGTCCACAGTGAGCTATCCACAAGTTTTTGCACGCTGTATAACAATGTACTAAAATTTTGATATTATAATTCTCTAAATTTTTATTCAATTTGCTTAAATACCCGTGTTTTCTCTTTTCTTTTTTTCTCTTTTCTTCAATTTCATTTTTTTTTGTTATGGTCATCAACAAGTTCGCTTCCAGGATCTCTAATTTTATTATGTGTTATTTTTTTTATTTGAATAAATTGAAATTGAATTGAACCCTAGGTTCGTAATTGAATTACTAGAAATACAGAAGAGAGAATAATGAGGACTTTTTTTCCCAAAATAGTGAATGAACAAAACCTATTTGAATTTTTCGGCCCTACATCTAAGGACCGTCTTCAGAAAAGAAAATAATAAACAATAAAACACTTACAAAAAAAGTTCTTGGTTAAAAATCTATTTTTTTTAAAATAGCCTAGGCATCATTACTTCTTAACGAAAAGTTCAGCCAAGACAGTGAGATAAAAGCTAACATTTTACAAGCTAAAGAGGTTCATTCATTTCATTAACTGTATTTATTAAAAATTGGAATAATTTCTTATTGCGATGTTTGTCTTCTCCGCAACTAATCTTGTAGTTCTTTTGGGATTGAGCTTGTTTTTATTGGTTCTATTTTTGTTTTATTTTGAATTAGATTATTTTCTATAATTAATTTTGTGTACATAGGGTTTAGTGTGTATTCACACAAGTCTCTATTTAGGGATGTATTAGTGTTGGAATAATTTCTATAATCATAATTTCTGTAATTCCTGGAAATTATTACATTGGTTGAACTCACCAAAATTTAAAAACAAGATTACAGCAACAAAAAGAAAGCATTGAAAAACTATAAAAATCTAAAAATAGCTCAATATCTTTCGATTCAGCTTTAAACAATCATATTTTTGGAAATCTAAACTATTGTGTTCTATTTTACGAAACAATTCTAATTAGCAATGACCTAGGAATCAAACAAATTGTCCGCGAGGCAATCGAAATCAAACGAAACTTGAATAATTATACATCCCTAAATAGAAACTTGGGTGAATACCAAGTCTTTTGCTGAGGACGGCCCTTAGATATAGGGCCGAAATATTCAAATAGGTTTTGTTCGTTCACTGTCTTGCGAAAACAAGTCCTCATTATTCTCTCTTCTGTATTTGTATTATGAAAAGGCAGTGTGGTCTTCGTCATTATTTACGTCCCGCTTTTGCGGAGCATTTGATCAGAGATATTTTGCATTTTATTAGTTTAGGGAAAAAACACACGAACTTTATTAATCAACAAACGTTTTTGAAATGTTGCAGAAGGAATAAAATTATTCCTAAATTCTTAACGCATAATTTTCACTTAAACACTTTAAGAGAGTCACAGTTCAAACATAAATTACAACTAAAAACGTTAAATCATATTATTAAGGACAAAGACACAGAAGACATGTAATTTCCTCAGAACGAAAATCACTTGGAAATTTTCTGTCTCAGAATTTGTCACCTGATGATTTTTTCCAGATTTTTAGGATGGAAAGGAACTTATTCCACCATGATTGCCGTATTTCAAAAGAGAGACTCACTAATAAGTTTGCAAGGTTGAAATATGAGTCTCAAATGGTCAACCCAGTTTACAATCCTAAGATAAGTCCTGGACCTGTGATTTTAAATGTTTCATCTAAAAAACTTAGCTATTTTGAAGAAGAAGTCCTAGAACAAAAATTCTCGTTTTTACCGAAACAGGTTCCAGTTGCAGACTTGGTAGCATCTTTAGAATCCTCTCTCCAAAAATGTAATGCTCTTGTTTCAAACCCAGATACAGTTAGATCTTGTTTGATTTTCACTGTTTACAACACTTCATTAAGGCTTCCTAATTCTCCAAATAACGCAATGGAAAAATCATATTAAACAGTTCGTGGTAAGAAACTGTAGTAAGGAGCGACCCGGCTCAATAGTAACAAAAACTCTAAAACATGGAATTTTGATACCAAAAGCTACATTAAAGAATCGCGTTTTAATGTTGGTTTTAAATATATAAGTTTCATCAAGTTTAGTCTTACCCGTCAGAAGTTACGAGCCTGAGAAAATTTGCCTTATTTTAGAAAACATGGGGAAATACACCCTAAACGTCATAGAATCATAACGAAAATCACACCATCGGATTCAGCGTATCAGAGAATCATGTTGTAAAAGTTTCAAGATCCTGTCTACAAAAATGTGGAATTTTGTAATTTTTGCCAGAAGGCAGATCACGGATGCGTGTTTATTTGTTTGTTTGTTTTTTTTTTGTTTTTTTTTTCAGAGGTGATCATATCGACCCAGTGGTCCTAGAATGTTACGAAAGGACTCATTCTAACGGAAATGAAAAGTTCTAGTGCCCTTTTTAAGCGACCAAAGAATTGGAGGGCATCTAGGCCCCCTCCCACGCTAATTATGTTCCCAAAATCAGCAGATCAAACTTCTGAGATAGCCATTTTATCCAGCGTAGTCGAAAAACTTTATAACTATGTCTTTGGGGACCACTTACTCCCCCAAAGTCCCCGTGGGCGGGGCTACAAGTTACAAACTTTGACTATTGCTTACATATAGTAATGGTTATTGAGAAGTGTACAGACGTTTTCAGGGGGATTTTTTGGTTGGGGGGAGGGGTTGAGAAGAGGAGGATATGGTGGGGGAGCTTTCTATCGAGGAATTTGTCATGGGGGAAGAAAATTTCCATGAAAGGAGCGCAGGATTTTCTAGTATTATTTAAAAAACAATGAAAAAATAAATATGAAAAAGTTTTTTCAGCTGAAAGTAAGGAGCAGCACTAAAACTTAAAACGAACAGAAATTATTACGCATATGAGGGGCTCACCTCCTCCTAAAACTTCGCTCTTTACGGTAAAGTATTTTTAGTAATTTCGACTATTTATTCTACTGCTTTTGGGATTCAGGGGTAATTCTTAATGAATTGGGACAAAATTTAAGCTTTAGTGTAAAGAGCGAGTTACTGACGAGGAGGTCAACCCCCTCATATATGTAACAAAAACATGAGAATACAAAAGTTCGTTACGTAAGCTAATTTATAAGTTACGTATATTTTTACTGATAAAACATTCGTAAAAAATTAAAAGTTCTTGTTGCCTTTTTAAGTAACAAATCAATTGGAGGGCAACTAGGCTTCCTCCCCAACTTCTTTTTTCTCAAACTCATTCGATCAAAACTATAAGAAAGCCATTTAGCCAAAAAAAATAAATATGCAAATTTCGTTTTAATTATTCCTCTGCGGAGAGCCAAAATCAAACCATGCATTGATTCAAAAACGTTCAGAAATTAAATATAAAAAAGCCAAGTTTTTTTAACTGAAATTAAGGAGCGACATTAAAACTTAAAACGAACAGAAATTACTTCGTGTATGAAAGGGACTGCTTCCTCATCAACGTCCCGCTCTTTACGATAAATTTTTTTACGGTTTTCAAAAGTAGAGTTGAGAGAAAGAGTCAAACTTTAGCGTAAAGAGTGGGGCGTTTATGAGGAAGCAGCCCCTTTCATATACGAAGTAATTTCTGTTCGTTTTAAGTTTTAATGTCGCTCCTTACTTTCAGTTAATTTTTTTTTATGACACAAAGGTTTTGAACAAACTTCGTACTGATTCCTCAATAATAATCACTAAAGCCGATAAAAGTAACTCCTTAGTAATTATGAATAAAACTGATTATGATAGTAAAATTCAGTCATATTTAAATGATTCAAACACTAATGTTAAATCAATCCCTGACCAGACTGATCAATTTGCTCAAAAAGTAATAAAATAATTAAAAACTTTGAAAGAAAATGGCTGAATCACTCCACAGTTGTACAATAAATTCCTCCCTCTTGGTGTTTTTTGCTCAAAGTTTTATGGATTACCGAAATTGCACAAACAAGGCATTCCTCTAAGACCCATTGTAGCTAGTACAAAATCACCTGCCTCAAACATTGGAAAATGGTTATGCACTGCATTTAAACCATTGCTTTACTCCCAAAAATCTTATATAAGAAATTCAGTTGATCTTGTAGAAAAATTGAAACAAATTCACATTTCTGAAAATTCCCATGCACTTACAGTTTCGAGATTCATATTACAAACAGGTAAGGGGCCTTCCTATGGGAGCACCTCTATCAAGCCTACTCGCAAATATTTTCGTCGAGAATCTTGAAAATTGGGCCCTAGATTCTTATTTTCTTAATCACGTGTTTTGGGGACGTTTCATGGATGACGTAATTTTAGTTTGGAATTATGGCGAAAGTGAACTTAAAGGTTTTCTAGAACATTTAAATACTTACGATAGAAACCTGCAATTCACTCTAGAGACCGAAAGAGATGGAAAAATGCCTTTTTTAGATGTATTGATAATACGCAGTGTGAATAAACTTGAATTTACGGTTTACAGAAAACCTTCGCATAATAATAGATACCTTCACTTTAAATCTAACCATCCTCCACAGGTTAAAAGAGGTGTGGTAATATCTCTTGTGGATAGAGTACTTAATATCTTTTCAAAGCCGTATGTTAAAAAAGAATTAAATTTTATTACAGACATACTTTTCGGCAACGGGTACCCAATTTCTCTCATAAATACTGTTATTGCTCAAATATTAAAGATGCATTCTTCTGAAGCCTTAAATCCCTTAACTCCTTAGTAATTATGAATAAAACTGATTATGATAGTAAAATTCAGTCATATTTAAATGATTCAAACACTAATGTTAAATCAATCCCTGGCCAGACTGATCAATTTGCTCAAAAAGTAATAAAAGAATTAAAAACTTTGAAAGAAAATGGCAGAATCCTCCACAGTTGTACAATAAACTCCTCCCTCTTGGTGTTTTTTGCTCAAAGTTTTATGGATTACCGAAATTGCACAAACAAGGCATTCCTCTAAGACCCATTGTAGCTAGTACAAAATCACCTGCCTCAAACATTGGAAAATGGTTATGCACTGCATTTAAACCATTGCCTTACTCCCAAAAATCTTATATAAAAAATTCAGTTGATCTTGTAGAAAAATTGAAACAAATTCACATTTCTGAAAATTCCCATGCACTTACAGTTTCGAGATTCATATTACAAACAGGTAAGGGGCCTTCCTATGGGAGCACCTCTATCAAGCCTACTCGCAAATATTTTCGTCGAGAATCTTGAAAATTGGGCCCTAGATTCTTATTTTCTTAATCACGTGTTTTGGGGACGTTTCATGGACGACGTAATTTTAGTTTGGAATTATGGCGAAAGTGAACTTAAAGGTTTTCTAGAACATTTAAATACTTACGATAGAAACCTGCAATTACTCTAGAGACCGAAAGAGATGGAAAAATGCCTTTTTTAGATGTATTGATAATACGCAGTGTGAATAAACTTGAATTTACGGTTTACAGAAAACCTTCGCATAATAATAGATACCTTCACTTTAAATCTAACCATCCTCCACAGGTTAAAAGAGGTGTGGTAATATCTCTTGTGGATAGAGTACTTAATATCTTTTCAAAGCCGTATGTTAAAAAAGAATTAAATTTTATTACAGACATACTTTTCGGCAACGGGTACCAAATTTCTCTCATAAATACTGTTATTGCTCAAATATTAAAGATGCATTCTTCTGAAGCCTTAAATCCCTTAACTCCTTAGTAATTATGAATAAAACTGATTATGATAGTAAAATTCAGTCATATTTAAATGATTCAAACACTAATGTTAAATCAATCCCTGGCCAGACTGATCAATTTGCTCAAAAAGTAATAAAAGAATTAAAAACTTTGAAAGAAAATGGCAGAATCCTCCACAGTTGTACAATAAATTCCTCCCTCTTGGTGTTTTTTGCTCAAAGTTTTATGGATTACCGAAATTGCACAAACAAGGCATTCCTCTAAGACCCATTGTAGCTAGTACAAAATCACCTGCCTCAAACATTGGAAAATGGTTATGCACTGCATTTAAACCATTGCTTTACTCCCAAAAATCTTATATAAAAAATTGAAACAAATTCACACAAACAAGTTGATCTTGTTTGATCTGAAACAAGTTGATCTTGTAGAAAAATTGAAACAAATTCACATTTCTGAAAATTCCATATTAAGCAGCTTTGACAAAGTTTCTATGTCAAAAAAAATGTCTATGTCTATGTAGTATAAAAGATAGAGATTTCTGAAAATTCCATATTAAGCGGCTTTGACATAGTTTCCATGTATACATACTGGAATTGATGTTTCAAAATCTGAGCAATTATTACAAAATAAACTGGAAAGCAATTATCATCTAATCGAAGAGTCAGCGATAGGTCTAGACACTGATCAAGGAGGCACACTCGTGCCTCTATAAAGAGGCGACACACGACAATGTTAAGCGATCTTCGGTTCCAGTGGTCGCAGAGGGATGGGGAGGGATGCATTTCGTAGTTGGAGCTCCAACTAAGAAACCTGCAAAATTTCATCCCCCTCCAACTTTTCCTTCATGGGGAAAATCTGGCCGAAAGTTTCGACCCGTCAACCCCAGCCCCCCTTTAACGTTGTCCGATCGGGCTCAATTTCACAAGTTAAGGTACCCTAGGGCACAGGAGCTTATCCACGAAATTTCAGCTCGATCTGATAACTCCTTCCCTGTTTTCCAGAAACCACGCATAGCCACTTAAAATTCATTTTCTTTTTTTTCTCGACGCCTACAGGTCACATCCGACATCGGATCTGGGTGTACGAAGACTCATTCGATGCGGAATTCTCCGAGTAAGTGCCCTTGAAAGTTTCGTAGGAAAATCTTAACCCCCCGAAAGTGTCGACCCCCCAACTCCACCCCCCTTTTAACGTTGTCCGATCGGGCTGAAATTCACAAGTTAAGGTTCTCTACGACCCAGGAGCTTATCCGCGAAATTTCAGCTTGATCCGATAACTCATTCCCTGTTTTCCAGAAACCACGCATTAGCTAGTTAATTAATGCATTTCTCTCCATAAGAGCCCATGTTAATTTGAAATTTATAAAATTTATTGAGAAGTTATATTTACACACATGCAAGTGGTTAGCTCAGTCGGTAGACCGTGGGACTTTTAATCCTTGGGTCAAGGGTTCAAGTCCCTTACGGGCGGTTTTTTTTCACAACATCAAAAAAATTTTGATAACACCTGGACAGCTTATCATTTGAGAGATAACAGAATATTAGCTTCTTATGAGCAAAAGAAACATTTCGGTCATTCTATCCAATTTTTTTCTATTTTATACAATGATTTAAAAGCGGGGGGGGGGTTCCTCTCCTAATTCCTGTACGAGGAGTACATGAATTATTAAATTACATCCACCATGGATTGTAGAAAAACGTACAGAATTAATATGAAAAAAAATTAAACCTGTACAAAAGAGTCTTTAAAAGCGGGGGGTTTGCCTCTCCTAATAGTCTTCTTATAGTCCTAATAGTCTAATAGTCCCATGTCAATTTTTGAAATTCTTAAAAGTTACGAATATCAACTAGTCAGGGAGCCACTCAACGAAAATGTGTCGGGTAGGTGATCAGTGAGCAGCAGAAGGTTTGACAACGGAATATGGGGTAATCGATAGCGCTGATCACGAAAATGGGCGTTATATACTCGGCCGGGGGGTGCTTGACCCCGAAAATTGAAAATTTCGTGTTTTTTTACTATTAAATTACGTTTCGGAAGAATTTCTACAATGATCGCCAAATCTTTCGTAACTGATGCCAGAAGTGACGAGTACAGTAGGGACCATCGCGAGTGACCTTGAAACTTGCAATTTTAATTTTTTTTTTTATTCGCGCTGGAAAACACGCCTAGATTCAGCTGGTAGCGGATAGTTTTATTATCTCAGACAGGAAGATTGCCACTATACTCAACAATGACCTTGATTACAACTCTCTTTCATTCCTAATCAGAACTATTAGTAAACTTGACAAGATTATTTTTCAATAAGCTTGAATAAACAAAAAAAAGATTACTATACTAACACCTGCTACGGATTTCGTGAACGGCACTTGTTGCTACAAAAGTTAAAAAGTAGCTCAGCATATCAATTTAGCCATCAAGCATATCAAACTCGTCCATAAAACACTTCCCACCACAGCCACAAAGTAAATCGCAAGGTCTATTTCCAGCACATGAACATTTTTTTGTACAGCGCTTGCACGAGCAGTACTAGGGGACCACACCTTCTGGAAATGCCTGAAGGGTAGACACAACTGGCCTAACCCCACCGTCTTGAAACATCCAGCCAAATTGCAGGGGATCCAGAAACTGTGGCTTTGCTCGATTTGCTTGCAAAAAAGTGTCCAACTGCAGGTACACGTGCTTAGCATGACACTCAAAGGCAGCGTCAGATGGTGGCAAATACTTAAGCTCCCGCTTTCGAGGGTACAAATGCACTCTTAATTCATTAAGAGAGGTAAAGTGGTCTGGGTCTTTTCCGTATGAGGCAACAACGACCTTTTTGCAAATCACACTGAATTTTTCTAGAACCGCAGGGTCGAGCTTTGACTTCTGTATCTCTTGGACAAGCAAAGCAATCGGTTTCTCCAATCCCCATTTCTCGACAGCCTTGGCCACCCCTCGTTTTCCTTTAGAAAACATGAAGCCCACGGTATCACACCCTGAAAGCGTATGAAGAAGGCAGATGGAGTGAACAAAATCGTTCGGTAAATTGCTGCAAAGCCGATGTATAGGCACTAAATAGCTGTGGAACCTGACATAAACTTTCCGCTTTTCACAATTTGGGTGGTTCCCAAGGAATAACTTGTAGTGATATAGCAAGATGACAACTATATCTGTGTCATTCGCATCGACCAAAACGACATCGAAACCCCTCTCCAAACAGTCCAACATGTGTAACACAACTCTTGTATCGGCCTCTTCATGGGTACAGCTCAAACGCTCTTCAAAGTTTGTATCAACATTTCCACTTCTGTTGAGCATCACCACTCTCATCCGGTCTCGAAAGCCTCCTGAGAGGTACACAGTGAACCCTGCTTGCAGCAGGTGAACTGAGTTTTCAAACTCACCGAATAGAAGCTCAATCAGTCTTGCCTTTGTCTTGGAATTTGAGAGCAACGAGTTCCAGTCATCTAGGTCTGAGTGTCTACCTAGAGCTACCGGAGACCTGTTTGAGCATCCTCGCTGCTCATGGCAACCACCGCAATCCTTTAGGCAGATCACCTTGCCTTCTTCGTCGGAATATCCAAAAATCCCATCATATCTATATGCAAGGACGTGCAGCTCCTTAACGTTGCTGTTGAAAGACACAAGCGTAGAAAATGTCCGTTTTCCATAGCTCTCAACGGCTTCCGATGGATTTGGTGGATGGCTTCTGAGGTAGGGCATCAAGTCTACCACCCTTGAGTGAGTCGACTCACTGCTAATCTCGAGGTTAACGGGCCACTCGCTCAAGCTGATTTTTGTTTTCAAATACTCCAGAAGAGCTGACTTTGTTCCTGTCCGAAGCACAACCATTCCAGATATGGCACATCTCTGGAATATAGAAGATGCATATGGAAGAAGCTCATGGGAAAGCAAATTCTTTAGATGGTGAAGTCCTCTTTCGCCTGTAAAGTCAACACTCACCAATACCCTTTTGACAGTTTGAAGTTCAACATTGGTAAGGCTATTTACAGCACTAGAAGTATTGGTTGCTTTTTTCTGTTTCACCTTCTCATTATTCATGACCTTTACTTTGCTAAAGGCACCTTTTTCACCGTCCAAGTAGCGATCAACCGCTCTGATTCCAACATATCGCACACTGAGGAGACTGTCAGCTATCTCACTATCAACTGTCTCAAGCGTATAAATATTCAGCATATCTTCGTCAGTGGATCGAAAGGGATTGAGCCTGGTTTCCAGAACAGACTTCACTTTATCAACAGCCATTTGTTGCCGCAGAACGAAGGAAGGGTGATCTTCGTGGTGAGAGGAGTCAAACTCAGTCCGGGGAACAATGCGTAGCATCTCAGTGAATGTAGACGAGACTGAGGCACAGAACGGAAGAGTTAAAGTCCACTTCACCAGTGCCAACTCATTCATGGTAATACCCGTCATTCCACCTTCCGTTTTTGAATCTAAATTAATGGTAGATTCTACAGCATGGTCTGGGGATAAGCAGTTGAATTTTGCCTCTTCACATTGAACAGTCCACTGTGGAATGCCTGATCTACTTCTTGAGGTAAGCCCTGCATCTCAGCCAGGTACTCAATCAAGCAAGTGCCATACTTATAGTGACCACATGCAACTAAATAAGGAAGCATTTTGCTAGCTCCTTTAAGATGGACATCCCAGTCACCAGATCTGTCACTGTACAAAAACTGCCACAGAACCAGTACCATTTCTTTGTACTGCTTCCAGAACTTGTGGGTTTTTGAGCGTGCACGAGAAGTCTCGAACCTTTCTAACCACGGGGACAATGCGGTAAGTTTTTCCTTTAGACAGTTCAAGTTCTCATCACCCTCTCTTGAGATCTTCAGGTTTTGCAGTAAATCTCCCATTTCTTCAAAAATAGTGATGCACGATGAATCGTCTGATTCTGCGCAAAAAGCTTCGAAAGCTTCCCAGTACAGAATGGATATTGCCTCGAGGACTAACGTATGAGCAGCGAGAGCTTTATAGTACGGTTTACCACTCATCACTTTCTTTGCGGTTCCTTCCAACAGAATCCCAGCCTCGTAAATCACTTCTTCTAGACCCGAGCACTTCATTATATGACCGATGGCACCCATGAAGTTCATTAAAATATGAAGACCGCCCATTCTGAGGACAACATCAGAATATGCTTCAGGATTTCTGACTCTCAGAGCATGAACGATTTCATATACGGCCTGGCCACATGTGACGACGGTGTAACTCAGTCCCAGTTCTCTGGCAGTTTTCTGGAAAGACTTAATGACTTCTTCCACGACTGCTGGGTTCGAGGGAGAGTGGGGAACCACTGGCAGGTATCCGATTCTGGTAACAGGAATATCAGCCTTACAGCCATACACTGCTGAGAAACACTTGAAACCAAAATATGGTTGAGATTCTGCCGAGTCACTTGATACATTAATGAGCTGCATCGGCAAAGCTCTACAAAGAAGCCAGATCGTGAAAAAGTCTGAAACGGGAACTTTCTGGTCACCTGACAAACCAATGAGATCGCTGCGTTTATCGGTCGCCTCTATTTTTCTCTTGAGGTACATCTTCCCAAACTTTCCAGGCTGAATCAGATTTGAAGACGACAGGGAAGGGTTTCTGTTCCAACTTTTCTTCAAAGAACACGCTTTCTTTAGTGGGCCGTCCGTGTTTGGTTGCATAATGATGCTTGTCGTAAAAATTGGGTCAATCCGCTTTTCTGTCAATAGTTCAAAAACGAGAAGAGTTAGAGAATTTCTGGATCAGTCATTTTGTAGGACAATAAATTTCCTACCGAAGCCATTAAAAAAAATACACCTCAGTCAGGCAAATTTTCAAGATGGATCAAGATTAATCCAAAAGAGAGATAAATTGTGTTAACTTTTTCGTCGAAATTTTGTGATTACAACTGAACAGCAGAAGATAAAAATATTTTGAAAAGAGAATATAATTCTTTATTT
The DNA here is from genome assembly GCF_032884065.1 of Artemia franciscana. NCBI lineage: Eukaryota > Metazoa > Arthropoda > Branchiopoda > Anostraca > Artemiidae > Artemia > Artemia franciscana. The sequence continues at coordinate 50,842,546 of NC_088872.1, read as the reverse complement.
GATTACCTTCGATCTGAGGTATAGCTGAACAATTTTGGAGTAACCTGTAATTTTTTATCGATTTTAATATAATTTTTGCCAGTTAAGATGGATTTTTAGGGAATTTGAAGAAATGTGGATGTCGCACCCATTTGTCGACTATATAACGCCGATTTTCGTTTTCAGCATGGTCGATTGCATTAGATTGCACACTCAAACCTTCTGCTGCTTGCTGATCACCTCAATCCTTAAATATCAACATTTCTCTCGTGTGGCTCCCTGACTAACATTCAAGTACATCAAAATAATCAGCTCGGCACGGCGAGAATGACTGCAAGCATCATAAAAATCCAGCTCCATTCCAGAAATGCACGAGTTGACTGGAGCTGTAAGATACATGTCCAAAAGAACTGACTTTTGACCCTGTTGGGGACTTTGCAACTGGGGCAATCCTCAGCGATGTCCGAAATAAGTGTGATATAAATGTGCATTAAGTATATATTTTATAGCCTTTAAGTGCTCATTGCCAGTTTTTAGGTGAATTTTCAAATGTTTTGAAGAAGTTTAAGTTTTTCTCGATTTAAGGAAACGTGGATATTTACTTATTTTATATAAATAGTTGCTAAATAAGATAAATAATATATAATTTACTATAATTACCTAAAGATATTTCCTATATGAGAAGGCATTTTTAGAATAAATTCTTTATTATAGGCTTTTGGACGTAGCGATCAAAATAAAAGTGTATGATTTTGTTAACACCTGGACTGCTTATCATTTGAGAGATAACAGAATATTCTTATGAGCAAAAGAAACATTTCGGTCATTCTATCTATTTTTTTTTCTATTTTATACAATGATCTAAAAGCGGGGGGTTGGGGGGCGGCAGCCACCCAACTTCCTTTCCTAATTCCTCTACGAGGAGTACAGGAATTATTAAATTACATCCACCATGGATTGTAGAAAAACGTACAGAAATAATATGAAAAAAACTTCGTTTTCTTAAAGAGTTAAAGAGGCTGCGTCCCACAGTTGAACCTTAAAACGTACAGTAATTAGAAGAAGCCGTTGGGGGGCTACCGCCCCCCAAACCCCCAGCTTTTAAAGACTCTTTTGTAAAGGTTTCTTTTGTGGGGGGACTTCATTGTTACTAATTACTAGTTTCGGCGCAATGGTTCTCCTGTCCTCTTGTGTTTAACATTTTTCAAAGTTATTCCATTATTCATTCATTTCAATTTTTTGTTAATTAAAAGAGGGCCTTTCCGAAGCCAAGAGTGGAGGGTTAGCAATAAAACAAAAAACCTGTACAAAAGAGTCTTTAAAAGCTGGAGGTTTGGGGGGTGGCAGCCCCCCAACTGCCTCTTCTAATTCCTGTACGTTTTAAGGTTCGACTTTGGGACGCAGCCTCTTTAACTCTTTAAGAAAACGAAGTTTTTTTCATATTATGTTCTTATGCATTTGGTTAAATTATGCAGCAAATATTCCGTTCACTTCCAGTTTCGAGATTCATATTACAAACAGTTAAGGGGCCTTCCTTCCTACGGGAGCACCTCTATCATGCCAACTCGCAAATATTTTGTCGAGCATCTTTAAAAGTGGGCACTGGATTCGTATTCTCTTAATCATGTGTTTTGGGGACGCTTCATGGACGACGTAATTTCAGTTTGGAATTATGGCGAAAGTAACTTAAAGGTTTTCTAGAACATTTAAATACTTAAGATAGAAACCTTTCAATTCACTGTAGAGACCGAAACAGATGGAAAAATACCTTTTTTAGATGTATTGATAATACGCAGTGTGAATAAACTTGAATTTACGGTTTACAGAAAACCTTCGCATAATAATAGATACCTTCACTTCAAATTTAACCATCATAAACAGGTTAAAAGAGGCAGGGTAATATGTCTTGTGGATAGAGTACTTAATATCTGTTCAGAGCTGTATATTAAAAAAGAATTAGATTTTATTACAGGCATACTTTTTGGCAACGGGTACCTAATTTCTCTCATAAATACTGTTATTGCTCAAAGATTGAAGATACATTCTTCTAAAGCCTTAAACCCCACACCAGTAAGCGATTCAAATAAACCCACAAGCACGACTTACCTACCTTATATTCCGAAAATTACTTCAAAACTGAAAAAAGTTTGTGTAAGAAAATTTACGTGTTGTCTTCACAAGTAATTTAAGCATAATGAATTTTTTCAATTCTGGTAAGGATAAAACCCCAGTTACTCTTCTAAGAGGGGTGTATCAAATATCATGTAGTTGTGGAAATTATTACGTTGGTCGAACCCACCAAAATTTAGGAGCAAGATTACAGCAACACAAAGAAAGTATTGAAAAAACATTAATATCTAAAATTAGTTCTATATCCTTCTATTCAGCTTTAAGCAATCATATTTTGAAAATCCATACCATTATGTTCCATTTGACGAAACAATTCTAACTAGCAACGACCTAGGAACCAAACAGACTGTCCGCGATGCAATCGAAATCAACGAAACTTAAATAATAGTACATCCCTAAATAGAGACTTTGGTGAATACACGCTCAACCCTGTATACACAAAATTAATTCTAGCAAATAATCTAATTCAAAATAAAACAAAAATAAAACCAATAAAAACAAGCCCAATCCCAAAAGAACTACAAGATTAGCTGCAGAGAAGGCAAACATCGCAATAAGAAATTATCCCAATTTTTAATAAATACCGTTAGTGAAATGAATGAACCTCTTTAGCTTGTGAAATGTTAGCTTTTATCACACAGTCTTGGCTGAACTTTTCGTTAAGAAGTAATGATGCCTAGATGATTTTTAAAAAATGGATTTTTAACCATGAAATTTAATTGTAAGATTGTTATTTTTTATTGTTTTCTTTGCTGAAGACGGCCATTAGATATAGGGCCGAAATATTCAAATAGATTTTGTTCGTTCCCTGTCTTATGAAAATAAGACTTCATTATTCTCTCTTCTGTATCTGTATTATGGAAAGGCAGTGTGGTCTTCGTCACGCTTTTGGGGAGAATTTGATCAAAGATATTTTTCATTTTATTAGTCTAGTTTGGCATTGGGTAATGACATGCTTGAGAGGTGTAGCCTAAGTGGGAGACAGCTATGACTACTACTACTACAACTGCAAAGACTATTAAAACTACCACTAATGCTGTTACGACTACTACTACTATGATTACGAATACGATTCGCGCTACTACAGCTAATACTATTACGGCTACTATTGCTACTGCAAATAGGCTACAACTACAATGACTACTGTTATTGCGACTACCATTGTTACGACTACTATCAATACTACTACTACTACTGCTACTGCTACTACTACTACTACTACTACTACTACTACTACTGCTACTGCTATGACTACTACTATTACTGCTATGACTACTACTATTACTGCTATTACTAATACTACTGCTACTGCTACTACTACTGCTACTGTTATGACTACTACTATTACTGCTAATGCTAATACTACCGCTACTACTACTACTGCTGCTATTTCTACTACTACTACTACTACTACTACTACTACTATTACTACTACTACTGCTACTACTGATACAACGGATACTCCTAAGGCTCATATACTCCACCTTAAATGCTCCTTCTGGCTATGGGGTATTAACCATGGATATTTCAGTGTTGTTCTTGTTACGCTAAATATCTTTTCCCTGCCATAAATGACACTGAACTTGTAATTTCTGCTGTCATACGGAATATTACGATCCGGTTATCAAGACAAATTTATAAAGTTAGCTCTTAAATTGTTTTTATGATGTTCCAGTGCCCTGTTAGTATCAGAGAAAAAAGAAGGAGTGATACATGGGCTAAAACGTTATTTTATATGCTTTTCAAAATGGGGGGAGGCTGAAAATCTTCCGTTAAAGGGTTTAGACCATGGTGAATCCAGTAGCACACTTTCCAATTTGATCCGCTGCCATTTTTAAGGACTCCGAAAGTTCTTTTTCAAAATACAGAAAATTATTTTTTTTAATTTGCTTTTAGTCTTTAGATAGCTTTTCATCAACGCCCCGCTCTTTACGCTAAAGTTTGACTCTTTCTCTTAACTCTACTTTTTAAAACAGCAAAAAAAACTTTAGCGTAAAGAGGGGGCGTTGATGAGGAAGCAGCCCCTTTCATATACGAAGTAATTTCTGTTCCTTTTAGGTTTTAATGTCGCTCCTTACTTTCCGTTAAAAAAATTTGCTTTTATTTAATTTCTGAACATTTTTGAATCAATACATGTTTAGATTTTGGCTCTCCACAGATCAATAATTAAAACGAAATTTGCACATTTATTTTTTGGCTAAATGGCTTTCTCATAGTTTTGATCGAATGATTTTGAGAAAAAAAGGAGGGGGAGAGAAGGCCTAGTTGCCCTCCGATTTTTTGGTTACTTAAAAAGGCATCTAGAACTTTTAATTTTTGACGAATGTTTTTATTAGTAAAAGATATACGTAACTTACAAATTAGCTTACGTAACGAACTTCTGTATTCTCATGTTTTTATTACGTATATGAAGAGGTTCACCCCCTCGCTCTTTAAACTAAAGCTTAAATGTTGTCCCAATTTCTTAAGAATTACCCCTGAATCACAAAAGCCGTAGAATAAATAGTTGAAATTGCAAAAAATACTTTAGCATAAAGAGCGAGGTATTAAGAGGAGGTGAGCCCATCATATGCGTAATAATTTCTGTTCGTTTTAAGTTTTAATGCTTCTCCTTACTTTCAGTTGAAAAACTTTTTCATATTTATTTTTTTCATTGTTTTTTTTTAATAATGGTGGAAAATTCTGCGCTCCCTTCATGAAAATTTTCTTCTCCATGACAAATTCCTCCATGGAAAGTTCCCCCAACATATCCCCTTCTTATCAACCCCCCCCCCACAACCTAAAAATCCCCCTGAAAACGTCTGTACACTTCCAAACAACCATCACTATATGTAAGCACTGGTCAAATTTTGTTACTTGTGGCCCCTCCAACGGGGACTGTGGGGGAGTAAATCGTCCCCAAAGACATAATTAAAAGGTTTTTGACTACGCTGATTAAGATGGCTATCTCAGAATTTTGAATTGGTGACTTTGGGAAAATAATTAGCGTGGGAGGGGGCCTAGGTGCCCTCCAATTTTTTTGGTCACTTAAAAAGGGCACTGGAACTCTTCATTTCCATTAGAATGAGCCTTCTTGCAAAATTCTAGGGTGATCGTATCGGTCGATACGATCACCCCTGGGAAAAAAAACAAACAAATAAACACGCATCTTGCTTCTGGCAAAAAATACAAAATTCCACATTTTTGTAGATAGGAGCTTCAAACTTCTACAATACGGTTCTCTGATACGCTGAATCTGAATGTGTGATTTTCGTTAAGATTTTATGACTTTTAGGGTTTGTTTTCCCCTATTTTCTAAAATAAGGCAAATTTTCTCGGACTCGTAACTTTTGGTGGGTAAGACTAAACTTGATTAAAGTTATATATTTAAAATCAGCATTAAAATGCGATCCTTTTGATGTAGCTATTGATATCAGAATTCCATTTTTAGAGTTTTGGTTACTTTTGAGCCGGGTCACTTCTTATTACAGTTCGTTACCACGAACTGTTTGATGATGTAAGGATGTAAATGATGCAAATGATGTAAATGACGTAAAATCTGGCGGCAACTTTTTTTAAATAAAAAAAGCTTTTGATACAATAGACCATCCAAATCTTCTTAATAAGTTGGAAAATATAGGAATTCATGGAATAGCTCTTGACTTAGTGAAATCGTATTTATCTAAAAGAAGTTTTAAATTCCAAGCTAAGTAAGGAATAAATACCTTTTCCCGTTTGTTAAAAATTAGAGATCAAGACTAGGTCTGAGTCAATTCAGGTTAAGCCACGTGGTCTTCCAGAACTTAGTATTTGGGAAGTGGTTAATGTGGGAACTTAAATTTCTTATCCGATGCTGCTTTTGCCAATGGAGTCCCATCTCACAGTTTGATTTAACTAGGATAAATGGAACACGACTTATCATGAAGCCACTCGTCTTTACTATAAGAAATCAAAGGAAGTTGGCATTAAATACTGCGCAAACAAAATATAAAATATTAAAGAAAAACTTTTATTATATTTGAACCTGACGCTATAGTGTTGTTTGCAAAAATCGCTTTAAACACAAAAAACTGACTTATTATCTTGGCACGTGTGCCGAGAGACACCTTTTGGCACGAAAACCATTACTGTGCTTTTCAAATACCACAAGTCAGCTACATTGTGAAGATACTTTTGAACTGATTCACAAATCTTCCAACCTTTTTCATCCATTTGCTCTCTTATATAAGAGCTATTTTGGTCGCTCGATAATGCCTTAATAATCGAATAAGTCATGACAATCCCCTTGCATGCATGTCGTATCAAATTGTCTATGAAAACGGATTCAAACTCTAATGGAATATGTTCACCGGCCTCCACACTGATCACCCAATCAAATTTACGTCTCAAGTCCTGGGGTGTTGCAAGGACAAGGTGTTTAATGAAGCCTGAAGTCAATATTGCAATATTTAAGGTCCCATCGTAACCTTCGTAATGTGAAACGATTTGTGGTGTATTGACGACGTGTGGTACTTTACTGAAAAACACCTCTTCTTCTTTCTCTCTAAATTTACTTGGAAAAATCGCTTCTTTTTTTCGTAAGAAATATCGTCCATAATTGCCTAGGCCGGCGCCTAGATCTAAAATTGAACTATTCTTGAGAATATTTTCAAGACCTTGCGCAAATTTTAGACTCCAAATAAAATTATAGCCATCTAAAGCATTCTCACTGTCTAGACAAAATTCACCATTATTGTGAACTCCTTTATCTTTGCAAGATTTGGTATCATCTTTTCTTCCCTGGTTATTCTTATTACTACCGTTATCATCAGGAACGACCAAATTTGTATTAGTCTCAGTTTATGCATGAGAACGTTCTCCAGAACATCTTCATTGAAACTAAATTTTCAAGCATTTGTGGTTCTGGCCGCCTTATATCGTGACTTTGCCAAATTTTGCAATGCTCATTGTGCCAAGCACAAAACTTATGAGCATAAATCATTAACACTGGTTCAAGTTCTATACTATTCTAACACGAATGAAAAACCTAAAATCATTCAGATTTTTTACTTTAATTGTCACAGCTGTTGTTACTTTGCAATGGATTCCATGGTTCATGAGTCTCAAGTTTCTCGCTATGGCAAATAAAAACAACCGTCAGAGGGTGAATAAGTCTCTTATAAAATAAACTATAATAGCGTTGGTATCTGTAAAACATGTGAATGACTTTTTGCTCTCCAATTATACAAGGTTCTAAAACATTTCAGTTTTTGTGGGTATAATTCGCTCCGCAAGTGTTACTTACTGCTTTATTGCGAGGGTGACAACGCAACTCAACCCCATCCAATTCATGTTCGTTACCTCAACCTCATTCAACCGAACTTCCATTCGACTGAGACCCCATTGAATTCAATCACATGTTAATTAATTCATAATCAGCTCAGCCACACGTAGCTCAATCCTTTTCATCGAAACTCTATTTAATCCCATGCATCCCAACCCTTATTCAACATGAAAATAATACAGCTCAGCCCCATTTAGCTCAACCTCATTCAACTCAAATACGTGTAGCTTTACCCCACTGGCTATATTAAATAGGCCAGGGATTGAATAGGGATTGAGACGCAAAAGGGTTGAGCTGAGTTGAGTTGAATAACCTTGAGTTGAATAGGGCTGAGTTGCATGGATTTGAATTACAATGAAACCCTCTGGAGTCTGCTGTAGTGGACTCACAAAGTATTGACTTTAAAAAAATTGCAAGATTTATCCTGTACAGACGTTTTCTTCATTTTTTTTTTTTTTTTTTTTTGTCTAAAAACAAAAAAAAATTGAAGTCTGGTAATTTTAATCTCACTATCTGATTACCTGTCGGGGCAGTAAAATTAATTATTTTTGTACAACAAAGTCATGCCAGCTTTACCTCTCTATTAATATCAACCTGACTTAAGAGATCTGATGAGGAGGTAATTTTACTTATAACGATATTATTTGCTGGTAGTTTCTTCTTTTTAAAGTGCTAAAGCGTACAAATCTGAACAGAAAATTTTCTTAAAATTCTCTCTAAGGTCTTTCTTGACTCTCATTTTCATTCCCATCCTCACCCTTTAGCAGTAGGAGATTCAATGAGAACATTAGAATATTGTCACTTTTAGCTTTGTTCCTGGTTTTGACAAATTGGTTATTACTGTAAAAAAAAAAAAAAAAAAAAAAAAAAAAAAAAAAAAAAAAAAAAAAAAAAAAAAAAAAAAAAACAACATGAGAAGTAAACACTAAAGCAGAAAAGAGGAAAAAGAACATTTCAATCACCACTTTGTTTCCGATTACTCTGACTCTGAAAGAATTACAACTTCGTTTTGATTAAAAGTTGTTGAATAAAACACTTATCACGTTAGTTATCGAGATCATAATGGTTCAGAAAAACGTTCAGGCAGCTTGTTTCATGGTACTGGCTACAAGAAATCGTGCAGTGAAAGTTACTTTTTTTGCAAATGCAACGAAGGCTATCAGAGGCATATTTACAGCAGCAGTGAATCAGTTAGAGAAGACTTCAAGGAGCAGGTGGCATATAAGTAATAATAGGTACATAACTGTTTGACTAAAGCTTCCAGCCCTAGTCTTCAGATTTCCAGCTTTCAGACTTTCGGATAGACAAGTTACCATCCCCAGGTTTCGGTTGTTCTGCATGGGTTACTGAGCAAATTTTCCTGAGCATCTTGGTGTTCATTTGCTAGCGAATGCTCCACAAATTCAGATTTCTATTTTTCATCCCCCCCCCTTTTTGAACTCACTTGGAATGGCAGAGGAGTGCCAAATGGTAGAATTTTTCGACTCTGATCTCATTTTCGGTCTCCCCGACCTTAAATTAATTGGAAACAATCTTTCAATCCATCCCCTTCCCCTTTCCCCTCTTTTCCCATAAAAAGGGGTATTTCTGCACGTGATTTCAAATAATTTGGAATATACTATTTTAAAAAAAATTGAACATTTTGTGTTTATTTCTTTACGAATACTCCACAAGTTAGTCTAAGATTCTGATTTTTCACCCCTCCCCTTCTGAACTCGTTTGGTATGGAAGTGGGGTGTCAAATAAAAGAATTTTTCAATTCTGATCTCATTTTTGGTCTCCTCAACCTTAAATTAATTGGGAACGACCTTTCAATCCTGAAAATATTATAAAATATTAAATTTGAGATCCCCTTCCCCTCTCCCCTCTTTTCCCATAATATGTTATTTTATTTCTTTTTACATTGTTGTGTTCATTTGTGTGCGAATACTGCACAAATTACGATTCTGATTTCTCCCCGCCCCCCTCCTCTGACTTTGTTTAGGATGGAAATGGAGAATTAAGTTAAGGGGTCTTTCGATTCGATGTCATTTTCGGTCTCCCCAGACTAGAATTAACAGGAAACATGATCTCTCTAATTTTCAGGGGCAATGCTATAGTATTGCTTATAATCAAAAGCCATAAGGCTTCAATGTTTTACTATTTTTTCCGAAAGGCACTTCGTATGGAATGAGTGGTCGTATAAACGTCAAAGGGGGCTCAATTGATTGGAAATTGAAAATTCTAGTGCTGTTTTCAAGAGTCAAAAGTGATTGGAGGGCAACCGGGTTCCTGTCCCCTTGTTTCCCCAATTGTTTCCCCAATTTCTCTGGATTTCCGATCCTCCGATCATAATTTTCAGATAGCAATTTTGTTTAAGATCTATAGTTAGACAGGTCACTCACATCTCCCTCTTTATGTAGTGCAATGACACGGTGGACTTCATGCTAGAAGGAAATGTACCATTCTTGAAACAAAAATTAATTATATGGAAAAGAAAATTAACAGTACTTGGCATAATCGACCAGTAAATGCGTAGAAAATCAGTTCCTTCTGATTGTCCATTTTTCAGTCGATGAGGTACAATCACTAATTCAGCTGGTGACATTGGGGTGAGGAATATGGATCGGTGAATAGAGGGGGTGAATAATTTTCAGGTCAGTAGATTTTGGTGTTAAATTTCAGAAGGCCTCTTCCAAAGTCTTTTCACTTATTTTGGCGAAGTGAGTATTAAGCATGTTAGCAACGTCAATTTTTCATATAACAGATGTATTTTCATCCGAGGTCATCATCTCATCCGGAAGAGAATTCATTTTTTTTTTCGTCAACATAAAAATTTATTAATGATCACGCCTTCTTGGGAGATCTATGTGCATTAGTGAATGCCTTCAATTACTACAGCTGTTTAGAAAACCTTAAAAAGTCGTATGTGCAATATCTTGGGAATGGCTTACGGTATTAAGTTTAAGCTTTCAGGCCATGTTGATGAGGATGTTAAAAGTGATCAGAGGGCAGCCAGTCCCTCTCCCATTCTCTTTTTAAGCTGTCCTCTCTCCAAAGATATCTAATCAAAATTTTGTAATAGCGATCTTGTTCAAAATGATTGAAAAATCAAATAACAATGCCTCCAGGATTTCATATCCCCCCACATTCCATGGAGTAAGTGTAGTAAGTTGTATAATTTCCCCATTGCTTGTATTCAAGGTTGGTTATTTGGAAAAGGGGCCTGTTTGATCCTGAATCTTCAAAAAGGTTAAGGGAGTTGAGGTAAAACTCTCAAAAAATTTTGAGGGGAATCAAAAGACATTATATACAAATGTGTTCGCCATCAGTGCGAAGTATTAAGCCTAGATAGGTAAAGCACTCAACTCTTTTTAGCTGAGTTAAATTTACGCTCAAAGATATTTGGGTCGGATGATTCATGATCATAAATTTAGTTGTCTCTTCGCTTACGTTAAGTCCAATCAGATTTGACCATTCGACAATAGCATCTAGCTTCTTTAGAGCATGTTCAGGGTCAGAGAAGAGCCCGACCTCATCAGCGTAATCCAAGTCGGTCAAGGGCAGATTTTTTCCCGATTTGGGCAACCTTTGTGTTTTAATAGGGCATTTTCTAGTACCCAGTATATACAATAGTTATGTAGGATTTGAGACAGAACACAGCCTTGCTTAACTCCACTATAGACTAGGAATTCTTCAGATCCCTTGCCATAAATTCTTATCTGGCTTGTTGACTCTGAGTAACATGCTTGAATAAGTTCAATAAACTTTACAAGCATGCCATTGATCGAAAGGAGTTTCCAGAGCTTTTGACGAGCAGCGGAGTCAAAGGCCGCGGTGTAGTCAAGGAATATTAAAGCTAGAGGTAAGTTATACCTATGGAACTGTTGGGTAATACAATTTTTTGGCGAAGTATGTAGACGTTTTCAGGGAGAATTTTTGAACTGACTCCCCAGGTGGGGAGTCAGAAAGAGAAGGTTATGTGGGATAATTTTTCAATGGGGAATTTTTCATGGGGAAAGGAATTTTCCATGAATTGTTTCCAGCAATATTTAAAAAACGATCAGAAATTAAATGAAACAACAAGTTTTCCAACTAAAAATAAGGAGCAACATTGAAACTTGAAACGAACATAAATTATTACGTTCTTGAGAGAGTTCCCCCCTCAACAATGCTTCGCTCTTTACGCTAAATTTTCTTAGGACTTTTAAAAGAGCTATTTATTCAAACTAAAACCCTTTGTGATTAAGGGGTCATTCTTAAGGAATTGGAACAAAATTTAAACCTTAGGGTTAAGAGCGAGGTTTTGGCGAGGGTTTGGTGAGATTTATTTAATTTACCCATCAGGAGGGGCTATCAGGAGGGGTTGGGGGTTAAATTAGGTTAGGCTTAGGTTACTTTACCTTCCCCTGCCCCCCTTAAGGTGCAAATTTAAAACACAAATATATTTTCACATAAACTAAAGCATTGTCTAAACCAAAGTATTTTATTATGTTTATCTAACTTAACTTTTTGAGGTTTAACATACAAGTTAAACGTTAGTTTAACTAACGTTAGTTAACGTTCGCAGTTAACGTTAGTTAACGTTAGCAGTTAACGTTAGTTAACGTTCTGTTTAACATACAAGTACAACTGTGTTTTATCGGTGAAAAGGGCCAGTCACCAAAAAAACAATGGAGAGTGAAGCTGGCTTAAAAGAAAGGCAAATGAAAATTATACCCATGAGCCACGAATAACAAGTGTAAAACTAGGCTACTAAGAAACTAACCACGCTTCCGTGCGATTCCTTTCGATCGACTAGTATGTATAACCAGCATTAATAAACAGTCTCAGTCACTGTCTTGTAAGGTTTTAAAAATGCTATTCATTTCTTCAAGTAATTGACAATAACGTAATAATTTAAATTTGACGCAATAGACAACTAGCCAGAACCACTCCACCATTGGGCTGCGTTCGCTTTCCAATGCTAGCGAATTCTTGTCTCCTCGCGAATAATAATCTGGCAGCCGTCCTCTATTCAGGAATAAACGAAACAAAGAATGGATAGCTAAGCCGGCTTTGTTTTCCAGCTCCCAAAAAATGGCCAATGACCACTGGACAAGAACAAACATGAGATTTTCTTCAGGAGGAGCATGCTATTTTGGTATTTGAATTAGATGAAAATACATGAAAAGCCTTAAAAATCTCTATATTTCTAGGAGAACTAAGGAGCCTCCCCCCCCCCTTTCATACGTCTGCATACAGGGATTTAACTAAAAGAAATGAAAACACACATAGGTACTTCGTCGTAGGTACTTCGTAAGTAAATAAATGATGAATACGGGACTCATGACGTCACTTTAATCTCTTACAATTTTTAGCACTCTTTTTAGAAAAAAAAGACAACTAGACGAAAGAGGTGTCTAGTACGTTCCAAAAGTGTCTTTTGGTACATCCTATTCTTTCAGACATCAGAGCTAAATGTTTGAAAGACATTAAAGATGGGCTTTTCGGCTCTGATAATTTTAAATTAGCCAATTAAAAGTGAAATTTTAATTTTTGCATAAAGATTCGTCATTTTCATTTATCGTTACATCCCTTTAAGAACTAGGTCTTTGGGATTTGGTTACGTTGGGAGGTTGAATTCCCTACCTGAAGCTGCTTTGGCCAAGAGAAGCCCTCAGGACAGTATCATTTACTTAGGATAATTAGAACACGACTTGTCAAGAAGTCAATCAACTTTACTATTAGAAATCAACGCAAATTGAAGTTAATTACCGCTCAAACAAAATGTTAAATATAAAAAGATAGCTTTTATTGCAGCTGAACGATACACTGAGGAGAAAGAGTCCAACTTTAGCGCAAAGAGCGGAGCGTTGAGGAGGGAATAGCGTTATTCCGGCTGAACGATACATTGTGGTGCTTCATCTTTAAAGGCCTTTTAAAGATAAGAAACTCAATTATTAGTAGACCACATACACCATAAGATACTTTTGGGGCAAAAACTGTGAGTTTTTTTTTTTTCAATACTACAAGCCGTTAATATCGCGAATATATTTTTCAACTGATTCAAGTGATACGGATAATATTTTCTTTTTGTATTGTCTGTTCAAGTGTATCTTAATGTCCCTGGAAGCTCTTTACCTATCGCAGTTATTGTAAATTGTTGTCAAATGGTCTTCCAGAACTTAAATTTTTTACCAGAAGTAACTTTGGCCCGTAGATTCCCTTCTCACAGTTTAAATCACCTAAGATGAATAGGAAACAACTTGTAATGAAGCCATTCAACTTTACTATTAGAAATCAAGGGAAACTGACTTTAAATACCGTACTGCCCTTACAAATTAGTCAAACAGTTCGTGGTAACGAACTGTAGTAAGGAGTGACCCGGCTCAATAGTAACCAAAACTCTAAAAAATGGAACTTTGATACCAATAGCTACATCAAAAGAATGGCATTTTAATGCTGATTTTAAATATATAAGTTTCATCAAACTTTAGTCTTACCCATCAAAAGTTACGAGCCCGAGGAATTTGCCTTATTTTAGAAAATAGGCGGAAACACCCCCTAAAAGTAATATAATCTTAACGAAAATCACACCATCAGATTCAGCGTATCAGAGAACCCTATTGTAGAAGTTTCAAGCTCCTATCTACAAAATGTGGAATTTTGTGTTTTTTTGCCAGAAGGCAGATCACGGATACGTGTTTATTTGTTTGTTTGTTGTTTTTTTTTCCCAGGGGTGATCGTATCGACCCAGTGTGTCCTAAAATTTTGCAAGAGGGCTCATTCTAACGGGAATGAAAAGTTCTAGCGCCTTTTTTAAATGACCCAAAAAATTGGAGGGCACATAGGCCCCCTCCCACGCTAATTATTTTCCCAAATTCAACGGATCAAAATTCTGAGATAGCCATTTTATTCAGCATAGTCGAAAAACCTTATAACTATGTCTTTGGGGAAGACTTAATCCCCCACAGTCCCCGTGGGAGGGGCTACAAGTTACAAACTTTGACCAGTGCTTACATGTGGTAATGGTTATTGGGAAGTGTACAGACGTTTCCAGGGAATTTTTTGGTTGGGGAAGGGGCTGAGAAGAGAGGGATATTTTGGGGGAGCTTTCCATCGAGAAATTTGTCATGGGGGAAGAAAATTTCCATGAAGGGAGCGCAGGATTCTCTAGCATTATTTAAAAAAAAAACAATGAAAAAATAAATATTAAAAAGTGTTTTCGACTGGAAGTAAGGAGCAGCATTAAACCTTAAAACGGACAGATATTATTACGCATATGAGGGGCTCACCTCCTCCTAATACCTCGCTCTTTACGCTAAAGTATTTTTAGTAATTTCAACTATTTATTCTACGGCTTTTGTGATTCAGGGGTCATTCTTAATGAATTGGGAAAAAATTTAAGCATTAGTGCAAAGAGCGAGGTACTGACGAGGGGGCGAACCCTCTCATATACGTAATAAAAATGAGAATACAAAAGTTGGTTACGTAAGCTAATTTATAAGTTACGTATATCTTTTACTAATAAAAACATTCGTAAAAAATTGAAAGTTCTAGTTGCCTTTTTAAGTAACCAAAAAATCGGAGGGCAGCTGGGCTTCCTCCCCTGCTCTTTTTTCTCAGAATCATTCGATGAAAACTATGAGAAAGCCATTTAACCAAAAAAATAAATAAATATGTAAATTTCGTTTTAATTATTCCCCTGCGGAGAGCCAAAATCAAAACATGCATTGATTCAAAAACCTTCAAAAATTAAATAAATAAAAAACAAGTTTTTTTAACTGAAAGTAAGGAGCGACATTAAAACTTAAAACGAACAGAAATTACTTCGTACATGAAAGGGGCTGCTTCCTCATCAACGCCCCGCTCTTTACACTAAGGTTTTTTTTACTGTTTTAAAAAGAAGAGTTGAGAGAGAGAGTCAAACTTTAGGCTATGCTTATTTCCAACAAATTTGCATGCTATTGAAAAAATTATCACTACGTTGGATGTTTAAAAATTAAAGTGAAAAATTTATGGCAAATCAAGAATAACCAGAAATAAAAAAAAAATGTTTTAGTTTCAGATAATATTTCTGTCTTCCTAGGGTGTGTTAAAAAATGGTTTTGGATTCTTATTGATTTATTTTGAACAATTAAATGAAAAAAATCAGTTTTTTTAACTGAAAGTAAGGAGCGACATTAAAACTTAAAACGAACAGAAATTACTCCGTATATGAAATGGGTTGTCCCCTCTGCAATCCTCGCTCTTTACGCTAAAGTTTTTAATTGTTTTAAAAAGTTGAATTGTGGTAAAGAGTCAAACTTTAGCGTAAAGTTATCATCCATAGCCTCTGATAAGAAATTAAATAAAAAAAAAACTATTTTTTTTAGCTGAAAGTAAGGAGCAATATTAAAACTTAAAACGAACAGAAATTACTCCGTATATGAAATGGGTTGTCCCTTCCGCAATCCCTCGCTCTTTACGCTAAAGCTTTTAATTGTTTTAAAAAGTAGAATTGTGGCAAAGAGTCAAACTTTAGCGTAAAGAGCGAGGGATTGCGGAGGGGACAACCCATTTCATATACGGAGTAATTTCTGTTCGTTTTAAGTTTTAATGTCGCTCCTTACTTTCAGCTAAAAAAATCAGTTTTTTTTTATTTAATTTCTGAACGTTTTCGAATTAATGCATGTTTGGTTTTGGCTGGCCGCACATAAATTATTAAAATGAAATTTGTATATTAATTCTTTTTTTGGCTAAATGGCTTTCTCTTAGTTTTGATCAGACGATTTTGAGAAATAAGGGGTGGAGAAGGAGGCCTAGTTGCCCTCCAATTTTTTGGTTACTTAAAAAGGCAACTAGAACTTTTAATTTTTAACGAACGTTTTTATTAGTAAAAAATATACGTAACTTAAGAATTAACTTACGTAACAAACTTTCATAATCCTATATTTTTATTATGCATACGATGGGGTTTGAAGCCTCGTTAATACCTCGCTCTTTACACTAAATCGAAAGTTTTGTCCCAATTCTTTAATAATGACCCCTGAATGAGAAAGGCCGTAGAATAAATATTTGAAATTACTAAAAATACTTTAGCATAAAGAGCGAGGTATTTATCTCCTTCTAAATACCTCGCTCTTTATGCTAAAGTATTTTTAGAACCCCTCATATGTGTAATAATCTCTGTTCGTTTTAAGTTTCAGTGCTACTCCTTCCTTCCATTTAAAAAAACGTTTTCATGTTTATTTTTCATTGTTTTCTTATAGTAATACTAGAAAATCCTGCGCCCCTTTCATTGAATTTTTCTTCCCCCATGACAGATTCCTCCAAGGAAAGATCCTCCAACATAGCCCCCTCCCCTCAGTCCCACCCCCAAACAAAATAAAATCCCCCTGAAAACGTCTGTACACTTCCCAATAACCATTACTATATGTAAACACTGGTCAAAGTTGTAACTTGCAGCCCCTCCCCTAGGGATGTGGAGGAGTAAGTCATCCCCAAAGACATAGTTATTATGGTTTTCAACTATGTTGAACAAAATGGCTATCTCAAAATTTTGATCCGTTGACTTTGGGGAAAAAAATGAGCGTGGGAGGGGGCCTAGATGCCCTCCAATTTTTTTGGTCACTTAAAAAGGACACAAGAACTTTTCATTCCAGTTAGAATGAGCCCTCTTGCGACATTCTAGGGCCACTTGGTCGATACGATGACCCCTGGGAAAAAGAAAAAACAAAAAAACAAACAAATAAACACGCACCCGTGATTTGTCTTCTGGCAAAAAATACAAAATTCCACATTTTTGTAGATAGGAGCTTGAAACTTCTACAATAGGGTTCTCTGATACGTTGAATTTGATGGTGTCATTTTCGTTAAGATTCTACGATTTTTAGGGGTTGTTTCCCCCTATTTTCTTAAATAATGCAAATTTTCTCAGGCTCGAAACTTTTGATGGGTAAGATTAAACTTGATGAAACTTTTATATTTAAAATCAGCATTAAAATGCGATTCTTTTGATGTAGTATTGATATCAAAATTCAATTTTTTAGAGTTTTGGTTATTATTTAGCCAGGTCGCTCCTTACTCCAGTTCGTTACCACGAACTGTTTGATAATGTAAAGCAGCTACTGCTTGCTCTATTGACCTACCACTCAAGAAACCAAACTGACTGGGAGAAAAACAAGATAATTTTCGATCACAAATGTAGTATACCTACCCTTTACTATCTTTTCAAAAACTTTAGAAACAGGTGATAAATTTATAATAGGCCTATAACTGTTGGGATTATCTTAGTCACCTTTAAAAAAAAGGTAAAACATTAGCTACCTCAAGACAAGCCTGAAAAAAATACATTTTTATGTAATACATACAAATATATAAAAGTGGCTGAGAAATTACACCAGCTAAAAGTTTAAACAGAGAAGTCGACGTACCATCACATTCTGTAGAAAATTCATTTTTTAAACTAGTAACAGCTTTTGGGTACTCCAAAAATTGGATAGGGTACATAAATATAGTTCAATCTACTTTATTAGGTCAATATTTTTTATGATCATGTGTTCAATCAGAAATTTGATCCACCAGTAATTTCCAACTTTCTTAAGATGTTCAGCAAATGCATTCGCCGTCCCTCAGTAAGCAACCCGGCTCAATAGTAACCGAAACTCTAAAAGTTGGAATTTTGATACCAATAGTTACATCAAAAGAATTGCATTTTAATGCTGATTTTAAATATATAAGTTTCATCAAGATCAGTTATAACAATCGAAAGTTACGAGCCTGAGAAAATTTGCCTCATTTTAGAAAATAGAGGGAAACACCCCTAAAAGTCATACAATCTTAACGAAAATTACACCATCAGATTCGGCGTATCAGAAAACCTTTTTGTACAAGTATCTACAAAAATGTGGAATTTCGCATTTTTTTTTTTGCCAGAAGACAGATCACGGATGCGTGTTTATTTGTTTTTTATTCCCAAGGGTGATCGTACCGACTGAGTGGTCCTAGAATGTCACGGTAGGGCTCATTCTAACGAAAATTAAAAGTTCTAATGCCCTTTTTAAGTGACCAAAAAATTGGAGGGCACCTAGACCCCTCCCAGTTTCATTTTTTCCCAAAAGTCACCGGATCAAAATTCTCAGATAGCCATTTTATTTACCATGGTCAAAAAACCTAATAACTACGTCTCTAGGGACGACTTACTCCCCCGCAGTCCCCTTGGGAGGGGCTGCAAGTTACAAACTTTGACCTGTGTTTACATATAATAATGGTTGCTGGGAGGTGTACAGGCGTTTTCAGGGGGATTTTTTTGCTTTTATTGGGGAGAGTTGAGGGGGGGGTTACCTGGGAGGATATTTCCAAGGAGAAACTTCTCATGGGAGAAAATAATTTCAATGAAGGGGGCTCAGGATTTTCTAGCATTATTTGAAAAAAACAATGAAAAAACAAATATGAAAAGGTTTTTTCTGCTGAAAGTAAGAAGCAGCATCAAAACTTTAAACGAATAAAAATTATTATGCATATGAAGGGTTTACCTCCTCGTTATACCTCACTCTTTACGCTAAAGTATTTTTAGTAATTTTAACTATTTATTCTATGGCCTTTGTGATTCAGAAGTCATTCTTAAGGAATTGGGACAAAATCTAAGCTTTAGTGTAAAGAGCGAGCTATCGACGAGGATTGAACCCCCTCATATACGCAATAAAAACATACGAATATAGAAGTTCGTTACGTAAGTTAATTCGTAAGTTACGTATATGTTTCACCGATGAAAACGTTTGCAAAAAATTTAAAGTTCTAGTTGCTTTTTTAAGTAATCAAAAAATTGGAGGGCAACTAGGTCTCCTCCTTCGCTCCTTTTTTCTCAAAATCTTCTGATTAATTGCAATTAATTAATATGCAAATTTTGTTTTAATTATTTTTGTGTGGAGAGCCAAGATCAAAACATGCATTAATTCAAAAACGTACAGAAATTAAATTTAAAAAAAAAATAAGTTTTTTTAAATGAAAGGAAGGAGCAACATTAAAACTTAAAACAAACAGAAATTACTCTGTATATGAAAGGGGCTTTTCCTCCTCAACGCCCCGCTCTTTACGCTAAAGTTTCTTACTGTTTTAAAAATAGAGTTAAGAGAAAGAGTCAAACTTCTCTTAACACGACTTGTCATGAACTGGCTTTAAATACTGCTCAAATAAAATATAAAATATTAAAGAAGAGCCTTTATTATATTTGAACCTGACGCTATAGTAATATATGCTAAAATCGCTTTAAACACAAGAAACTAACTTATTATCTAGGCACGTGTGCCGAGAGACACCTTTTGGCACAAAAACCATTACTGTGTTTTTCAAATACCACAAGTCAGCTACATTGCGAAGATACTTTTGAACTGATTCACAAATCTTCCAACCTTTTTCATCCATTTGCTCTCTTATATAAGAGCTATTTTGGTCGCTCGATAATGCCTTAATAATCGAATAAGTCATGACAATCCCCTTGCATGCATGTCGTATCAAATTGTCTATGAAAACGGATTCAAACTCTAATGGAATATGTTCACCGGCCTCCACACTGATCACCCAATCAAATTTACGTCTCAATTCCTGGGGTGTTGCAAGGACAAGGTGTTTAATGAAGCCTGAAGTCAATATTGCAATATTTAAGGTCCCATCGTAACCTTCGTAATGTGAAACGATTTGTGGTGCATTGATGACGTGTGGTACTTTACTAAAAAACACCTCTTCTTCTTTCTCTCTAAATTTACTTGGAAAAATTGCTTCTTTTTTTCGTAAGAAATATCGTCCATAATTCCCTAGGCCGGCGCCTAGATCTAAAATTGAACCGTTCTTGATAATATTTTCAAGCCCTTGCGCAAATTTTAGGCTCCAAATAAAATTATAGCCATCTAAAGCATTCTCACTGTCTAGACAAAATTCACCAATATTGTGAACTCCTTTATCTTTGCAAGATTTGGTATCATCTTTTCTTCCAAAATTATTTTTATTACTACCGTTATCACCAGGAATGACCAAATTTGTATTAGTCTCTATCGTTAAGATGTAGAAAGCACAACAACATAATAATATTAATATAAGTTTAAATAAGTTTATGTATGAGAATGTTCTCCAGAATATCTTCATTGAAACCAAATGTGCACTACATTTGAAACTAGATTTGAAACTAAATTGGTTTTGGTCTTGCTATGAGAGTCTTATGTTGTGGTTTTGCCAAAGCTTATATCGTGACTTTGCAAAATTTCGCAATGCTCATTGTGCAATGCACGAAACTTATCAGCATAAAAACAGGGTTAAGCTGAGTTGAGTTTAATGACCTTGAGTTGAATAGGGCTGAATTGTGTAGATACAAATTACAGTGAAACTCTCTGGAATCTGCTGTAGTGGACTCACCAAGTAAAGATTAAAAAAAAATGCAAGATTTATCCTTTTAGGCGTTTTCTTCTTTTTTTTGTGTAAAAGCAACAACTTGAAGTCTGAAAACTACCTAATTACTTGACGGGGCAGTAAAATTAAAAATTTCTGACTTTAATCATCAACCAGACTTTAGAGGTCTGAGGGGGAGGTAGTTTTACTCATAACAATATATAGCTCGTAGTTTCTTCTTTCAAAGGGCTAAAGCGTGCAAATCTGAACAGAAAATTTTCTTCAAACTCTCTCTAAGGTCTTTCTTGAATCTTCCACTCTCATTTTCATTCCCACCCTTATCCTTTAGCACTAGGGGGATCAGTGAGAACATCAGAAGATTATCATTTTTAACTTTGTTCTTGGAATTAACAAATTTGGTCATTACTGTTAAAAAAAACATGAAAAGTAAAAACTAAAGCAGAAAAGAGGATATAGAACACTTCAATAACAAACTCGTTTTCGATTACTATGACTTTGAAAGAATTATAACTTGGTTTTCGAATACAATGACTCTGAAAGAATCACAACCTCGTTTTCGATTACTATGACTCTGAAAAAACTACAACTTCGTTTAGATTATCAACGTTGGTTATCACGT
The DNA here is from genome assembly GCF_032884065.1 of Artemia franciscana. Lineage (NCBI taxonomy): Eukaryota > Metazoa > Arthropoda > Branchiopoda > Anostraca > Artemiidae > Artemia > Artemia franciscana. Next base: position 50,821,172 of record NC_088872.1, on the reverse strand, counting down.
TGGTTATCGAGATCGTAATGGTTCAAAGAAACGTTCAGGTAGCTTGTTCCATGACACTGGCTACAGGAAATGGTGAAGAAAGGTTACTCTTTCTGCAAATGCAACGAAGGCTATCACAGACATATTTACAACAGCAGTGAATCAGTTTGAGAAGACTTTAAGTGATAATACGTACATAACTGTTTGACTAATGTTTCCAGCCCTAGTAAGATAAGATAATATTTATTTTCAAAAGGCTATCACAAGCTCTATAGAGCCGAATTCGCTTTATATGTCCAGTAAAAGTTAAGAAAACAAATTTCAAATCAGTGCATTAAGTTCAACACTTAAAATTAAAAAGGCAAAATCATCAAAGATAAAGGGCGAATCAATAAACTTGACAATTTTTAAGGTGTTAAATCACAAAAATATTACAATAAATAAAAAATAAAAAATGACAATAGAGGAAAAGGGGATTATGGCAAGGACACAATCACGAATTATAATTAAGGTGCTCCAGAATAAAGGGGATACAACTTTTACGAAACCTCACTGTAACAGCATGGGTCGGAGAGTAAGTTGGGATTGCTAATGAGGCTGGCCGGGGGAGTCGAGGTCTAATGGGATTGTGAAATTCAGGGAGTAAGTCCTCAGTACGGGGACTGGAAATGACTGATTTAGCGAAAAGCAAGCAAATTTTTTCCCTCCTTTCTTTAAGGTGGTAATGCGTGCAGCTTTAAGGAGGAAGAGGTAAGGAATTTTACCTTCTTTGTAAATGATTCTGAGCGAGCGCTTTTGGACCGACTCAATTTTGTCACTGAGTTCACTTGAAAGTTGCGAATGCAAGACCGGACATGCATATTCCAATAATGGCCTGACAAAGGATAAGAAAACACGAAGGGAATGTATCTTAGGACAATTAAATTTGTGTAGCAGCTTAAATATGGGTAGTGAAACATTTGCTTGCTTAACAATGTTGGAAACGTGTGTGTCCCACTTAAGATCATTAGAAATTGTGATACCAAGGAGTTCAACATGTTTCACTAGCATCTCGGGTGGGATCGGGTCGCGAAAAACAGGAGTAGATTTCAAGAGGTTGATCGTCATTATATGTGATTTAGTGGAATTTCCTGTGATATTTAGGTTCTTAGATTCATCCGAACATTGGGTTAGGATTTCAACGGGGTCGCTTTGAATATCCCTATGACATACTTCAAGGATCGACAAGTCATCCACGTATTTCCATCTTTGGAGGAATTCCTTGCCAATTTCGTTAATCATGACAAGAAATAAGAGTGGTTCCAATAAGGTTCCTTGAGGTATTCCACAGTACCTAGGGAGGGGGCTAGAGTAAATATTTTTGTATTTTACAACTTGTGATCTGTTTGAAAGGAACGATATAACATTATTTATTAATAGAGGGTCAATTTCAAAGTTATCCTGTAGTAAACGAATTAGGATATTGTGGTCAACTAAGTCAAACACTTCTTGGAAATCGATTGAAACGAGGTTTAGCCAAACATTTGGTTTCTCTAGTTCACTTAGGATGGTGTGAACCAAGTGTACAAGATTATGGGTGGTAGAGGTTTTTCTTAAATTACCAGACTGTTGGATGTCAATATGTGGTATAATTTTAACTTTAAGCCAGTCACAAAGGAACAATTCGTAAAGCTTAGAAAAAACTGGAGTGAATGTGATAGGACGCATGTTGATTATAGTCAGATTTGAAGGTTTCTTTGGGATGGGTGTTATATAACCTAGTTTCCAGCAACTAGGGAATTTACCAAATTTTACAATTCGGTTAAAAATATCAGATAAACGTTCAGCAATTGTGTCTGAAAAGGCTTTAATCAATTCAATTGGGATGTCTAACGGGCAAGTACTTGATTTTTTGAACTTTCGGATTTTATTTATAACATCAGAGGGAGAAATTTGGGGGAAAGAGGTGGAGGGAGGAATAGTTTGACCTGAGCCAGTGAAAGGGGGGAGACTTTGTACTATTAACGCAAGATGCAGTTTCAAATCGTTGGCTATCTTATAAGGGGGCTCAGGGAGATGATAATTAACTACAACAGTTTTTTTTCTGCAAATCTCTTTAATTTTCCTGTACCATTGTTTGGGCTCATTAGAATACAGATCCTTAAATTTACTATTGTAATACTCAGAAGCTGCCTTTCTCAATTTTCTCTTCAGGAGCCTTCTTAGATTATTAGCCTGTGTGACATGTCCTTGCTTAAACAAATTGATTTTTTCCTTATTAGTTTTTTAAAAGTCGCAGTAATGCAAAGTTTATCGGTAGAGCATTTTTTAATTTTTTTCAGCAGAAAATGGGCTTCATAATTACTCCTCAATAAATTTTGGAGGGACAAAGCCTTGTAGTCGACATCATTTGTTTGGTACACAGGGAACCAACTTTCACTAGAGATCCAAGAGCCAATAGTGTATAGTTCTGAGTCAATTAGAGGTCAAAAGACGGTTTCAATAATAGTAAAGGAACGTTTAACTGTAGCTAGTGGAGATAGGAGTAGGCTAAAGTGGTAACTACCTCCGAGAGGGGGAAGAATGGTGACAGGTCTGTAGAAATTTGACATATTGGTGCATATTAAATCAAGAGTAGAATTGCCTTTGGTAGTAGGGACTTTTACAATTTATTTTAGACTAAAAGTATTACATGTAGACTCAAAGTTTTAATTCATTTGACGAAAATTCCAGCATTTGGGCATTTAGATAGTAAATAGTCAGCACTGCCATGCACTTTTTCAATAAAATTAATTTTTTCAGGCGCTCTCTGTCCAGGAGAGTAGTAAAAACAACACAGGACAATCAAATTGAACGGATGTGGTAAGACCTTAGGTCGAATACAAACCCACAAAATTTCATCAAAGGGAGTAAGACAAGGAACTAATATTTCTGAACGATAAAAATAATTACGGGCAAAGAAAAGAATTCCACCCCCTTTCTTACCCAGAGGGTGGGTTTCGCGTTTGAGTTTCATAAACTGGGTGAAATTATTCATTTTTAACATGTGTGTATTTTGAGCGTGTACTTCAGTAATAGCGATTATGTCTGATCTATATATTTTAGAAAAGGAGCCTAATTCATTAAGTTTTTCAAAGTTAAGACTTTCAGCGTTGCTTAACAAAAGTGTGGGAAATTTAAAACGACCTGCAAAGGTACCATTTTGACACTTAAACTTTATTTAAATTACAAATGGGTACAGGGGGTGTGGTGGGATTCGTAGCGGGGGCCAGACTAATGTAGTCAGAACAAGGGACTCAAGGAGCACATTTGACTTTTTTGGGATGACTATTAGAGTCAACATCAATAGATGAATTATTAGAGTAAGAGAAAGATTTGTCTTGGGGATTTGGAGGTGGGGGACGGGCAATTGTATGGATGAAGCACGAGGAGAACAATTAGGATTTATTACAAGACAATTATTGAATGCAAAAAGTCTCAGACCTTAGTTACGTTGACAGGGTAGGCAGGAGGGATAAAACGAATGGGCTGGGGGTGGGGTTTCGTAAGGTGCTGGGAAAGGGGGGCTGGTTGGGAATAGTGATTCATATCCGTCAAGAAATTTCTGGTTTGCGGCAGAGTAGGGAGGGTATAGGGCAGCATATTGTGAGGGGGGAGGAAATAGGACTTCTGTATGTGGGGAGGGAGAGGAAGTAACAAAAGATACGGGAGGAGAGCCCAGGATCGGGAAGGGTTTGTCAATTTTTGAGCTGTGCCTGATGAACTTCGATGAGAGATTTTCGCTTTAGTGCGGTGCACTAAAAAAGGACGGCGGAAGGGAGATGAGTGGCTCTTACAATTTTTATCTTTGGACAGGGACACTGGAACAGGGCCCCAGGGAGGAGAATTAACATCAGCCACTGGAGGTGCATGGGCAAAACTACAATATATGTTATTACAAGCTAAAACTGGACAAAGCTTCACATGGTCAAAACTGCACTTAACAGAACCCAACTACCTGAAATAAAAAATACGACATATATGTAAAAATTTACACTGCTTACTAAATTTACAACGATTATGATTAAAATGTTTGCATATCACAATTTTTTTGTTGGAGTTTTTTGCTGTAACTTGGCTGACGCACTTGGTTGAAAATCGCTGAGCTCATTTTTTTTTTAGTGTAGTTTGCCTTAACTCTATTTTCGAAAGCACTTTTTTGTTGGAGCTTGGTTGAAGAAAAAATATGTTCAAATACACAATTGCTCCTAATTGGCAAGAACCTGCCAAGATTATATTAGCACATTTTCGGTTATTATCAGAAGAGATAGTCTTATTATGCAGGCTATTCACCTTGTAAATGTTCACACGTTTTTGGGCATCCGTAATGTGGTAATTAAGGTTACCTTGATTAGGCTGTATCAAGGGTGGATTGAGGTCAATGAAAATTTCCGGATTTATTCCTCTAAGTCCTTCATCAATATTCATTGGGCTTATGGACATTGTACTTTTTTTATGGTCAGAGATGAAATTGTTATTAACCTCATTCAAAATGGAATTATATGTAGGCTGATATGCTAGATCGCTTTGGTGAATTGTCAAAAAATTGGAGATGAAAGCTAACACATCAGTTAACTTTTCTTGTAAAACCAAGATTTTGGTAATATCTGGTTGTAAGATGGGGGGTGTAGGGACAGTGTCCGTTTGAACTGATTTATCAATGCCACAGTCAATTGTTTGGCAAGATGCAGTTGTATTCCCTTCAGAACAGCCTCGACGCTGAGAAAGGACCGGAGAAATTGGCTGAAGGGAGTTGACTGAGGAGAGTGTCTGGAAAATGTTTAGGGCTGCTGAGATCACTTAGAATGCTAAGAATCATTCTTTTTTCAACAAGGGTTCGAGGTGTCCGAGAAGTTTCTGATGGGGGGGATAGAAAGCACTGGAGAAAAAGTACAATTTACCTTAGATTTAGTAGAGCAATCTAGGCACATCTAGAAGTTATTCCAACTAGTGATTTCTATCCTAGCACACTTTACAGCCCCTGCACGGAACCAAGAACTACAATTAACACATCTGACTGCGTTCGAAGTAACCCGTAATCTACATTCACGACAATATTGTTTTTATTTCGTCATTTAGTCTTGCAACACAGGTTCAAGGCTTACTTAATTGAAAGGTCTTAACAGGTCAGAGACTGAAGAGAGACTCTGACCTGCGATGCTATTGCCTGAAACAATAAAGCTGTGTAACTTAACAGTTTTGGGGGTACCATGTTTCAGATGTTCGGGATGGATACCATCTGCCCCACGTGATTTTCCTAGAGGAAGAAGCTGAACAAAAGATTCCTCACAAGACGGTGCAATAGTAAGACAGTTACTATATTGGTTCAGACGACCAAAAAGGTACAACATTCCCCCCGGAAATTACTTTTTAGTAGTGGAAGGTCAGCATCAAAAGTTGAAGAAAAGTGTTGAAATCATCTATTTATTTCAATTCTATCAGGCGGCGACGAAGCAGAACGGGCAAGTTTAGGTACTTCACGCCATAACTAATGAGGATTGTTTTTATATTACTTGATAGCTCTTATTCTCGGCTTCTTTTCCAAGATTTTACTATCTTTTGATACTGGCTTTTACTAGACTTCATAATTTGAAGTTCCATCCTGATCTTGGTCTTTCACACTCTTTCAAATGGTCTTTCAAAAACATGGCGAGACTTTCCATCCCTCAAATCAGGAAAATCTGACTAGCCTTTTTTACGGGTAAGTGGCTTTATTTTTTTCAGACAGAACAGCAACAGATGCAGCCATTTTCAAACCTGTGATAATTCCACAAAATAAGAATACAAACTGAGAAGCCGGTCAGATTTTTCTTGTGAAAGCAGATGAAACGGAACCCTTATCTTATCTAAATACGAATCAATAAGTATATCATAAGTAAAAGCATCAATATGACTCCACATTTCTATTGTAAACCACTTTGGCTTAGAGCGAGCACAAGTTTCTAGAGAACGAAAAGGTAGATAAAACTCTAGGTGCAACTGGTCACTTAACAGAAAATCGTCGGAACTCTTACTATTTATTCGCTGAAGATTTACTATATCAGTAAATACCAACATCACGAACCATACCAACATACCGACAAGTCAACCTCAGAAGTGATACCACTGTTGTGGACATAAGTAAAAGATCTGTTTTTCTGTAAACAGTAGAAATTATACGGTAATGTAGCATTCAATATTTGCGAGAGTCCAATAGCATTATCTTTAATGTCTGTATTAAAGTCACCCATAACAATACAAGCTTTAGGAGTAAGAGCTTTTCTTCTGAGTTGTTTTGACAAAGACAAACAAGCTGACACGAATTTCTGGCTCGATCTGTCGTTTCTGTAGTTTGTTGGCATGTAAACATAAACAGCTACAACATGACTAGATTCTACTGATATATATGCCTCATTAGATCCAAACAGATTAAATTCGTACTCGCTTTTAACAGTTGTCATTAGAACACCCGAGGTGTGATCCGTGGTATTTTTAGCTGGGTGGATAAAACTTGTGGTCGGAAGAAGTAACGAGTCTCGTACTATTGTTTTCATTTAGCAGCTGTCATTTATACAGATTATTTCGAATTCACTGTAAAGCTATTTGAAGGATATATAAATTTTTTTCTTGAACTATTTATTTTTTGAAAAAACAAACGAACTTCACCGTTTATCAAGCAAGTCTTGATAATGAAAGTCTTGATTTAATTGAAGCAGCGCACCTTGGTTTTGAGCAGTACTGCGAGCTTTGGCATGATTTGTCAGAATCGGGCACTAAAAGCTGTTACTTGTACGGTTGTATCCACAGTTGGCACAATTGAGCGCGTCTGACGTGCACTCTGAGTAGCTATGATCTCCAGCACGCTTGCCTCATTTACTTTCGTTTTGACACTGGTTTGCACGGTGGCAAAACTCTGACCTTTGTAGCACTGTAGTGGCTTTGTAAGAGGCTTTGATATTGGAAACAGGGTATATTCCAGTTTAATACCATTCTTGAGGGTCTGATCGAAGTCGTGCTTGATAACAAAGGTGAGCTGCAAAACTGAAGAATTCCCACATTACATGGAAAAGACCACTAACTGTACCGGGAATAGCCGCCATGTCGTAATCTTTGTCAATGTAAATAATCCCGAGGTGTTCTGAACGCAATACCTTGTTATGGATATTTTGCTCACCCTGTGCATGAATGAAATTCCATCTTTCCGCCATTTTGTTTTTGAAATATTAGTGTTTTCCTTTTCTTAAAGTTCTATTTTGAAAAAAAACTACCATTTCGGAGAGGGGTCAGACAAGAAGGTGGTTTGTCACCTAGCTTATTCAAAATCTGTATTTCTCATATAATTAATAATATACCTCCGACACATTGTCCTGGGCTGCCGAATGTTTCGTATTTATTTTATGCTGAAAATCTTCCTGTTGTTACCAGAAGTAAAGATAGCCTTTCCAATTCTATTAATAAGATTTCTCAATTACATTCGTTTTGGTCTTTATTTGAATGTCGCTAAGTGCGAGTACCATGCTTTAGGCTATTTGTCTTTTTCATCTGAAACACCTTTGACTTATAAATTGTTTTCAGTCCCCTCAATGGTGTCTTTAGAATGGTTGGGTATCAATATTTATTGATATAGTTTTTTGATTTTTATTTTTTATTTTTTTTATTTTTAGGGTATGGTTTTTTACTAATAGTAATTACTAATAATCGTTCTAGCCCTATTTTCGTCTCAAAGATGAAAATTCAGGGTGGTTATTCGAAAATTGTTGTAAACAGAGGTAAATATAATCGTACGGCCATATGCAAACTATTTTCTGCTTTTTGTGATTTCTCGGTTCTATATCTCTCCGGATATTATCCTCTTTTAAATAAAAATTATATTTCTTCTTTTTGCATTATGTATTACCGGCATTGAAAATTTCTTTTTTTTCCTCCATGGCACAGAAATGTGAAGATTTTGTCAAATATTAGGATAAATGGTGTGCTAAGCACTAAGCTTTTGGATATTAGAAAAAACTCTCACCATTCCTTTGTCTTAAAAATGTTTTTTTTTCATAGTTACTGCTTTTCGTTCCTTTTCAGTCTTTTTTCTCCGTTATTTACATTTTTTTTTATTAGTGGGTTATAAATAATATACGCATATATGTAATAAGTTTGCTACTAGGCATTTCCTAGTCGCAAATAATTCCAGTGCAAAATATCAATGGAAAATGGAGCTGGTTTATAAGATTGGCAAGTGAAAATTATCGCAAATAACAACTGAAATGTCAGTTATTTAAAAATTACCGCTTATGCTGCCATAACTAATATTTCTTAATAGATTAAAATTAAAATTGGCTTCCGTCATGATTTTGCAAGGTGTTCAAATGTAATATTATTTTGAAGTAACTGATTACAAAATTAACAAAAAGTCAACGCTTTATTAAAGCAATGCGCATAGTAATTTGAATTAAGTATTAACAACTATTAGCCAAAAACACACTACCGAGGGCTTTCCAAATCTAGTCAACTCTTGTATTATCGCAAAGAATAAAAAGCAGCTTTTGAAAAGTCGTCAACATCACATGGAAAGCCAATCCGGCTTTGTTTCCTAAGGCACAATTGATGCCCTAACTTTCAACTTAAGTTGTGTTTTCTGGCACCGGGTTTGAAGCTTGTTCGACAAAATTCGTTTTCACGGTCATCGCCTTCCACCCAGTAAAACTATAAAGCGTTTTCATCTTGCGGGCTCCAAGCGCGTTGGGCGCAGGTTTCTCAAAACTATAGCGCACCAGAATAGCATGGTTGAACACGGGTTCTGAGAAGACATTTACCTGTGTTTGACAAGGTACTCAAAACTAAAATCTGCATAACCCGTGTCGAACTCCGTGTTTGATGTGGATGATCTGAAAACGAGCCTTTACATATTTGATTACTATCGCGCTCTCTTTATGCATTAATGCATTTTTAATTTTAGTAGCGTATTCAAATAGAAAAAATCAAATGGCGAAGTCATTGGATAATTTATGGAGATTTTCGATTCGAGTCTCCAAATAATCAAACAAGAAAATTGAATTACATTTCTAGGATAATAACCTGGAGAATCTATTAGTCTTAAAAGGCCAATAAAGTATTTTGACATAAAGGTAAGTCGTAAAAGAGTTAGTTCACAGTTGAAACATTGATTGAATCATTCTTGTCAGTCACTTACTCACTAGACAAGTCTAATTCCTTGTTTATTTGGTAAAATTCCAGTCTTCAACACAGTCTAGCCAAGACGAATGTGATCTAAAATAGACTTTTATATGCTCTTTTATAATTCAGCAATTGTTTCTGGGTGAAACAACATTCTGAGCCATAAAAGGTCTCAAAGAGTTACTTAGGCTATATTAGTCTATAAAAAATTGTTTCCTTATATCTGAAGAATAGAATACTGTCAATTTCTCAGAAAAGTTCTATGTAGCTGATTGATGGGCCACAGTACAAAGGAGGGCCACTAAGTGTATCTATGGATCTGAAAAAATAAAAATAAGAAACAACAATAGACCTATAGTTAGCAGCCAGAGTGACATGTTATTCTCATATAAATATGTTGACCAAACCCAAAATAATTCAGTTCAGTAAAACTCTAGTTAATTGACTTCTTGCTATCTTGGAAAGAGTTTATGACCTATTGAAATTTTGACAAAACAACATTTTACCTTAATTTTCAGTTACTAGTTGCTTTTTCTCTTCCTTTAGTTCTGAAAATGTAATTCCCGTTATTTGAGTAGAATTTTGAGCCATATCAATTTTTTTTTTTTTTTAATTTAGGAAATGTATTTGCATATCTTCAAAACCTTGTAAAATAAAATTGAACAGTTATGAAGCTGGAAACAATTTTGTTATACTTCAATTAAGCAGAAGGTCTATTGTGCAAGTTTCACTTTTATAACACACATATTTTTTAAGGTCATCAAAGGTCAGGGCCCTTTAGAGGGAGAAGGAGTGGAGATAGTTGTTTCAAAATGCCTTCCCAGGTCTGTAGTCTGTAGTTCATCCCTGAAAGTTTCATTTTCCTAATCTAAACCCTTTCTGAGATAGCAAGAAGTCAATTCAGTGAGATAGCAGAAGTCAGTTGCAATGAGATAGCAACTTGAATTTTACCTTCAGTTATCCTAAAAAAGACATACACAGGGTCACTCTAAGAAGCTTTATAAGCCAAACAATGACAAAATTCTTGTTAATCTACTTTTTGCTGTCTTGGAAAGGGGTTAGGTTAGGAAAATAAAACTTTCAATAATGAATCCAGGACTCTAGAAAGATATTGCCAAGCTTCTATATGAATCCTCTTCTGATTTCTAAGTTTTAGAAATTTGCTTACTTCTCAGGTCTGTACTTATTGAAATATTGACAAAACAACATTTTAGCTTAGTTTTCAGGCATCAGTTTCATTGTTTCTGATTTTAGTTCCGAAAATTCAAATTCTTTTATTTTGAGTAAAATTTTAAGCCATATTAATTGGCCTTGTCAAAACTTAGCAAATATATTTCCAGAAATTTGAAGCCTCATTGATTGAGCAAAAAAACAGTTTTATTGTACTTCATTTAAGCAGAAGATTGATTTTCAAGTATATATATATATATATATATATATATATATATATATATATATATATATATATATATATATATATATATATATATATATATATATATATATATATATATATATATATATATATATATATATATATATATATATATATATATATATATATATATATATATATATATATATATATGGGGTAGTTGTTTGATACTATATACTCCCTGAATCTCAAGTTGTACAAGCATTGATGCACTTTAAACTAGAGAATGTCAACTTAGTGCAAGAAGAGACAAAGAATTGACAAAATAGATTGGAAATAAATAATTTTAACTATATTTGCATATTGGGATGGGGGGATGTTTATAAAGTTTATTGACAGTGTGAAGTCAGAAAAAAAACTTACTTCTTGATCCCAGGATAATTGTAGCTAACATATTATATATACAGACCTTCTATACTTTAGCCCTAGCAGCTGATGATGCTTGTTATACCCAACCAACTTACATATCTAAACAACTTAAATAATCAGAAATTGATGTTGTACAGTGGTGTCTACTCTGAATGACATAAGAATGATTCCCTTGATCATACCTAACTGTGTTCATTATTACCAAGTGGTCTTAAATTACATCTCTAGCACTCACTTTCCTAGTCAGAAGGTGGTACTTATCTCTTATAGTTCTTGGTCTGACAGAACAAGTTTCTTTCTGTACTTTCTTGAAGTTTAGCATGAGAGAGTGTGTCTACATTATATTGTAGGTATATTTTGATTAAATATTTTAGTTGGTATTTTATTCATTAGAAACCATTTAATATAATGTGCTCTGGGGGGCCTGATTTCCATAATTCTCTGTTGTAGTTTCCATGATTTTATTCCTAAAGTATTTTATTTGCATCATAATTAGGGATGTTTTATTAGGATTAACCTAACTTAACTTCTCGAGTTTGGTGGTTATAAGAGATAAGTTTCCAGAAGGCATCTTACAGGGCTACAAACACAGTTACAACTCTCCCTTTTTTACATTTTGTGTAAAGTGTTTTAATTGCCATCTCAAAAAAAAGCTGAACCAATCTAACATTGGACCTTATTTTGTTCTGAAGTGCAAATTAAGGTAATTATTACTATAAAGAAAAAAGTAAAGAGTCAAACATAAGACAATATTATGTTTTCTTTAGGCTAACTTTACAGAATAGAACTCAAGTAATACAGATGACTTTTTCTACCTCATTCTTTTAAGGGCAGAATGGAACAAGTCACACAGGTGACTATTTTGATCTTTCCTTTATATTTCAAAAAAATATACAAAATATATTTTCAGCTAAAGTAAATATTTTTGTTTTATCTCACTGTTGTATGATTTTGTCATAATCAGAACATATTTGAATATAGCTGTTATAGATGACACATTTAATGTCATAAAGAAGATGTTATACTGCCCCAGTTTTATGTAAAGTAAACAGTAAAATTTATCGCCTTAAATTACACTTGCCAGTAATAAGGACAAATCCTGTAGATACCAGTAAATGATAATGGTGACTCAGCTCATCAAGCACATCCTGAACTGTGCACCATGACTTACTGCACCAATCTCAGTTGACAGCTGGCTTGAAGGCTCTAGTACTAGGAGGAAAATTTGTTTTACAGGATGATATTAGTTCATCTTTGGTATTCCTTCAGGGGGTGCCCTATTGTTGTTGAAGAACTGTCTATCTGGAGTTGGTTTGGGATAGTATCATGGTTGCTGATCAATTTATATGCCATTAAAAATATGATAACAGTAAATGATAATAGTAACTTAACTTATTGAGCACACCCTGAACTGTGCACCATGACTTACCACACCAACCTCAGTTGGCAGCTGGCTTGAAGGCTCTAGTAATAGGGGGAAAAGACTGTATTTCGGCTAAGGGAGTTCCATTGGCCAACCCCACCATTGGAGAAAAATTTGTTTTACAGGCTGATATTAGTTCATCTTTGGTAATCCTTCAGGGGGTGCCCTATTGTTGTTGAAGAACTGTCTATCTAGAGTAGGTTTGGGATGATATCATGGTTGCTGATCAATTTATATGCCATTAGAAACACAATACCATAAAAATATGATAACAGTAAATGATATTGGTGACTCAGCTTATCAAGAACACCCTGAACTGTATACCATGGCTTACTGCACCAATCTCAGTCGACAGCTGACTTGAAGGCTCCAGTACTAGGGGAAAAAACTGCATTTTGGCTAAGGGAGTTCCATTGGCCAACCCCACATCTTTCGTAATCCTCCAGGGGGTGCCCTATTGCTGTTGAAGAACTGTCTATCTGGAATAGTTTTGGGATGACATCATGGTTGCTGATCAATTTATATGCCATAAAAAATACAATACCATAAAAATATGGTACCAGTAAATGATAATGGTGACTCAGCTCATCAAGCACACCCATGACTTACTGCACCAATCTCATTTGACAGCTGGCTTGAAGGCTCCAGTACTAGGGGAAAAGACTGTATTTTGGCTAAGGGAGTTCCATTGGCCAACCCCACCATTGGAGAAAAATTTGTTTTACAGGCTGATGTTAGTTCATCTTTGGTAATGCTTCAGGGGGTGCCCTATTGTTGTTGAAGAACTGTCTATCTGGAGTAGGTTTTGGATGATATCATGGTTGCTGATCAATTTATATGCCATTAAAAATATGATAACAGTAAATGATATTGGTGACTCAGCTTATCAAGCACACCCTGAACTGTGTACCATGGCTTACTGCTCCATTTTCAGTTGACAGCTGACTTGAAGGCTCCAGTGCTAGGGGAAAAGACTGTATTTTGGCTAAGGAATTCCATTGGCCATCCCTACATTTGGAGAAAAATTTGTTTTACAGGCTGATATTAGTTCATCTTTGGTAATGCTTCAGGGAGTGCCCTATTGTTGTTGAAAAACTGTCCATCTGAAATAGGTTTGGAATGATATCATGGTTGCTGATCAATTTATATGCCATTAACAGGCCTGTGTCCCCTTACCTATGTTGGTATGTGAGAGATGGTATTTTAAGCCTTTAAAGTTGGGTAGAATATGACAAGCTTTAATAGTGTCTTATGCATTTTGTTGCTCACTGGTGCACAGTTTCCAGGACTGATTAGCCAAGCTTGTTAACTGGAGTAGCAATGAACATCTTAAGTTCTAATTTTAGTCAAATTAGTCCCTTTAGGAGCTTAGTAATCATTAGTGGACATCTACTGCAGAATGTTCTTGTTATTATACTAAGAATTTGATTAGATTTGGCTACAATAGTCTGTGTGTGCAAATTGAATTTGAGGATATCATCAACCAAGACCCCCAGATCTTTGCTGTAGTAATTGGTTGCAAGTGGTTGTTTGAATCGTCATTGTAGTTGAAAAAGTATTGGCTTTGAAGGTTATTTGCTCCAAAGTGTATGACCTTACATTTCTGGATAGTACATTCTAGTTGTCAGGTTTTCCCCACATTGAGAGGGCATCAAGATCTAACTCCTGCTTTAAAAAAAACTTTCTCCTCCCCTCATGCCTCTGTAATTTGTGCAAACAAATCTAGTGATTGGGTCTTTGCCACCTCCTCATGCCGAATAAGGATTTCTGGGTCCTGTAGGATCTTATGCAACTTTTCTGCTATTATACTGACATCTATATTCACATGTTCACCTTTGTCTCATAGCTCACTCAAGTCACATTTGCCCAGTATTCTTTTTATTCTTCTTGGCCACAAACAATTCTTATTCTTATGCAGGAAATCCAGATATGCTGCTTCTTTTGCAAGAAGCAGCATATCTTTGCATATCTTTGAGCCTTCAAATCCTTAGGAGCTTTTGCCAAAACCTAATCATAGTTACCAGTCTTCTACTTCTCAATGATGTCAGCTCCAGGTCCCTTGAATCACCAAATAAGCTTGCACCAAGAACTCTCACACATAATTCCTAAGCTGAAATATTTTAGCAAGAAATATTTGATATCCACCTTCAATCTTTGCCAATTGCTTACAACCAGGACATAAGAACATTGTTTCTCTTTTGTCGGGCTTATCTCTACTCGTTTACTAAACTTACCATCTGTTGACAAATTAAAACCCACTTCTAGACATATTCCCTTACACCTAACTGTATCTATTTATGTCACCCCAATGATCAGCATGTGTGGGGCTTTAACTTTCCTGTATGAGGTTTTTGACAATGAAGATTCCAATGGTGTACTTTCCATATACATCCAACGCATTTTGAGGAATGTCAGGCTCTTTCCTGTAAATTTGTTTTCGAAAAAATATTTTACTTTAAAGGTTATTCGAAAAAATTGTTAACATTTTGATACAGCATTTCACTAGGCAGTTTTAAGAAAACAATGTATTTAAAATTGTGGTTACTATGGGCTGTGGTTCATCTTTATTAGGTGGTACCTGTCACTTCAACCATCATAAAATTGTTAATATTAAATTTCAAATTTTTTAATCAACAGTAAAATGCCTAAGCTGTACTCACTTTTACTGCTATTGACGTTTGAACATTTTAAGAGTCTTTTTTTTTCAATACTTACATTTTGATACCAATGCTTAATCCAATTTATTGATGTTGAATATTGCTCAATAAAGGTTACTTTAACTCATATTCTTGATGGCCTGTTATCGAATTAAATAAAGTAAAAACAAACAAGTTTTTTCAATTGATAGTTAGGAACAACATTGAAACTTAAAATGAACAGAATATATCCTATATATAAAGGGTGTTGCCCTCTCCTCAATACCTCGCTTTTCACGATGAAGTATTTTCAAACTCTTAAAAAAGTTTCTTATCCTGATTAAACCGCCCTTGTGCCTCAGGAGTCATTCTTAAAGAATTGGGGCTAAAAGCCAAACTTTAACGTAAAGAGCGCGGGAATTGCACAACATCGCTCATATACAGAATAATGTCTGTTTGTTGATTCAAAGCTGCATATTACTTTCAGTTGAAAAAAAACTTGTTATTTTTTTTTTTTTTTTTTCAAGTAAAGCCGAGACTTCCAGCTTCCCTCCATGTAAAATCATTGTCCTCCACAGAAAATACCCCAAAGCAAAGTTCCTCCTGCGTAAAATATCCTCCCCCGGACAATTCCATCCTTGCTGAATATTCTCCTGGTAAGATTATTGCAGACAATTCTGCCACAAAAATTCTCTTTAGCATATTTGTTTTGAGCAAGACTGTAATTTCTGATCGTTTTTCAAATCATGTTGGATAACCCCCTCTGTGGACATTTTTTCACGAAAATCTCCCACCACTAGTAGGAACTTGCTCCCGAGGTAAATTTTCCTTGGCTATTTTCTCTTGCGGACTCCCCCCTCCCATGGAAAATTTTCCTCCGTGATACCTCCATACATTGAATTTAAACAGCATGGACAAAGTAAGGTGAAGGAATTCTGGGAAGTTCGCCTAGTCTTAAATTTCCCCTGGAAAACTCACCCTGGAAACTTCCCTCCCCATGGAAAATTTTCAATTTAGTAAATCATGCCAAGCAGAAATCCTCCTCCAAAATAGACTTCCCAATAACTAGCACTATACACAAACTATAGGAAAGTTTCATGACTTACAGCCCTTTCCTCAAGAACAATGGGGGTCAGTTTATCCTCAAAGGCATAGCTTTAGGTCCTTTAAACTATGCTGAATAAAATGGCCATCTCTAAATTTAGATCGGATGACTGGGAAAAAAGAGGCATGGGAGGGGGCTAGCTACCCTCCAATCTCTGGTTATTAAATAAAAAACACGTTTTTCAATATAAAGTAAGGAGCAACATTAAAAGATAAAGCGAAAAGAAATTATTGCGTATATAAGGGGGTTCGTTCCCTCCTCAATACCTCGCTCTTTACGCTAAAGTATAGTAATTTCAAAAGAACTATTTATTCTAATTAAACGGCCTTTGTGATTCAGGGGTCATTTAAAAAAAAAATGGAACAAATTTCGAACTTTAGTGTAAAGAGCAAGGTATTGACGAAGGCGCGAACCCCCTTATATACGTAATAAAAATATAAAGATATAGAAGTTCGTTACGTAATTTGATTAGTAAGTCAATTATAATTATTACTAATAAAAACGCTCGTAAATAAAATTAAAAGTTCTAGCGGTTTTTTTAAGTAATCAAACAAATTGATCAGTAACTAGGCAATAATTATTACTAATAAAAACGCTCGTAAATAAAATTAAAAGTTCTAGCGGTTTTTTAAAGTAATCAAACAAATTGATCAGTAACTAGGCCCCCTCCCCCGCCCCTTTTCCCAGAATCGTCCGATCAAAACTTTGAGAAAGCCATTTGGCCAAAAAAGTAAATTTAATATACAAATTTCGTTTTAATTATTCATGTACGGTGAGCCAAAGTCAAAACTTACATTAATTAGAAAAAGGTTCAGAGATTAAATAAAAAACAAGCTTTTTTTAACCGAAAGTAAAGAGCAACATTAAACTTTAATCGAACAGAAAGTATTCCGTATATGAAAGAGGCTGTCCCCTCCTCAATTCCCTTCTCTTTACGATAAAGTTTGACTCTTTCTCACAACTTTACTTTTTAAAACAGTAAAGCACTTCAGTGTTTTAGTGTTTTATTTAACTTCTATATTTGTATGTTTAATATAAGGGGGTTCGCCCTCTAGTCAATGCCTCTCTCTATACACTAAAGTTCGAATTTTGTTCCAATTTTTTAAGAATGATCCCTCAGTCCCAAAGGCCGTGTAATTAGAATAAATAGCTCTTTTGAATTACAAAAAATACTTTAGCGTAAAGAGCAAGGTATTGAAGAGGGGACGAACCCCCTCATATATGTAATACTTTCTGTTCGCATTATCTTTTCATGTTGCGCCTTACTTTCAGTTGAAAAACTTATTTTTTATTTAATTTCTGAATGTTTTTGAACTAATGCAGGTTTTTATTTTGGCTCACTGTACATGAATAATTAAAACGAGATTCGTATATTAAATTTACTTTTTTGGCCAAATGGCTTTTCAATTTGCTGTTTTTTGACCAAATGGCTTTTCAATTTGCTGTTCACTAGTTATTGTTCAATTTGTATGATTACTTAAAAATGCTACTAGAACTTTTAATTTTATTTGTTAACGTTTTTATTAGTTACAAATATACGTAACTTACAAATTAACGTACATAACGAACATCTATATTCGTTACGTATATGGGGGGGGGGAGGTCCGCCCCCTTGTCAATACTTCGCTCTTTACACTATAGTTTAAATTTTGTTCCAATTCTTTTAGAAGGATCCCTGAATCACAAAGGCCGTTTAATTAGAATAAACAGCTCTTTTAAAATTACTAAAAATACTTTAGCGTAAAGAGCGAGGTATTGAGCAGGGGACGAACCCCCTCGTATATGTAATAATTTCTGTTCATTTTAAGTTTTATGTTGCTCCTTACTGTGAGTTAAAAACTTATTCTTTTATTTAATTTCTCGTTTTTTTTTTAAATAACGCTGGAAAATCCAGCACTCCCTTCATGGAAATTATCTTCCCCGACGATAAACTCTTCCATGGAAAGATCATCTCACGTAAACCCCTCCCCGGATCCCCTACCACCTGAAAAAAATCTCCCTTAAAGCGTCAGTATATTTCCCAATAACTAATACTATTTATAAACATTGGGCTAAGTTCATAACTTTCTGTCCTTCCCCTGGGGACTGTGGGAGATTAGGTCGTCCTCAAAGACATAGTTATTAGATATTTCGATTATGTTGAACAAAATGGCTATCTCAAAAATTTGATCCAGTGACTTTGGAAAAACTGAGCGTGGGAGGGGCCTACTTGCCCTCTGATTTGTCTGGTCACTTAAAAAGGGCACAAGAACATTTAATTTCCGTTAAAATGAAACCTCTTGCAACATTCTAGGGCCACTTTATTGATACAATCATCCCTATAAAAAAAAACAACAAAAAACATAAACAAATAAACACGCATCTGTGATTTTCTTCTTGCAAAAAAAATTACATTCTAATGGTGTAATTTTCACTAAGACTGTATCACTCTTTGGCAATGTTTCCCCTTTTTTGAAAGTAAGGCTAGTTTACGCAGGCTCGTAAAGATTAAACTTGATGAAACTTATAATTTTTTAAATAAGCGTAAAATTCTGATTCTTTTGATGTATATATTGGTATCAAATTTCAGTTTTTTTTTTAGTTTCGGGTACTATTGAGCCTGGTCGCTCCTTACTACAGTTCGTTACCACGAAATGTTTGACTTGCAAAGGGTACGAGAACATCTGACTTCCAATCAATTGATCCTTCTCCCGATCTTCTAGGTTAGCTGGTTTGATATGAACTTCCCTGGGGGAAAAATTAACACCCATCCGTGATCTTTCTTTTGCCATAAAAATGCGAAATTCCACATCTTTGTATACATGAGCTTGAAGCCACTATATTAGGGTCGTCTGATATGCTGAATCTGATGATGTCTCATTTCATTAAGATTGCTTGTTGTTTATGGGTTTTTTTCCCCTTAAAAAATCTGCCATACTTATTCAAGACTGTATGGTTTGATGAGTAACATTAAACTTAATGAACTTGGTACATTTTGAATCAACATAAAAGTTTGATCCTGTTGATGTACCTGTTGTTATTAAAACTGTATTTTCAAGAGTTTCAGTTACTATTAAGACGTTTCACTCTTTACTTACAGTTCATTACCTCGAACTGTTTGACACAATTAATTGCCAGATGTCTGCTATAAAATAGCACATCCAAAAAGCCAAAAAGTTGCCGAAGGCCTGATGTTTCGATCGAGAATGCGCCGCAATCCAAAAAAAAATACTTAAAAATATGTGCTGACCTGATTAAGTTCAATGGGTGCCCACATAAATAATGCGGCAAAAATAGTAAAAATTATGTTCCATCTGGCGTCACTAAGTAGACTAGTAGATGATGCACAAATAAGCAGTGTATGTAGAAGTCCTGGGTAGGCTAGCAAATATGTTTGCCAGATAATCGTGACGAGCGATTGAGCAGGTTTTTCCATATCTTCGAACGTTTGTCTTTAATATTACGTGATCTTTCCCAGTCATTTTTTGTCTCCGCATAATTTTGTCCGGATCTTGGAAGATTTTTGATTTGTCTATTATTGCGCAACAATAGACATATGACTAAAAGAACACACAAACAGATAATTTTAAATTCGTTTAGAGTAAATAAATAAGAAGTGTTCTTAGTAAATTAGTAAATATAAAATTAATCGAGTAAATAGTTAATTTGTTTAGAGTAAATAAATAAGAAGTGTTCTTATAAGAAATAATTCGTTTAGAGTAAATAAATAAGAAGTGTTCTTATTAAAAAAGTAAAAAATAATTAATCGAGTAAATAAATATTTCGTTTAGAGTAAATAAATAAGAAGTGTTCTCATTAAATAAGTAAATAAATAATTAGACGAGTAAATAAATAATTCGCTTAGAGTAAATAAATAAGAAGTGTTCTTAAATAAATAATTCGTTTAGAGTAAATAAATAAGAAGTGATATTATTAAATAATTAAATAAATAATTAATCAAGTAAATAAATAATTCGTTTAGAGTAAACAAATAAGAAGTGTTCTTATTAAATATGTAAATAAATAATTAATCGAGTGAATAAACAGTTCGCTTAGAATAAATAAATAAGAAGTGTTCTTATTAAATAAGTATATAAATAATTAATCGGGTAAATAAATAATTCGTTTAGAGTAAATAAATAAGAAGTGTTCCCACCAAAGAATAGAGTTCGGGGCAGGATTACAGTGCAGAATGCACAGTTGGAAGATCAGTGATCCTCAAGTAACCACATAGAAATAATTAGGTGATAGTAAAGTATTTCACTGCCAGAGTTCCAAGAGTGAAGAGCTAAACAAGTTTACAATTGAATCAGATATAGTCCTTGCTGAAATTTGACGAACTTTCGTGAAAAACCAAGCGCATTTTATGAACGTGAGCACTTTGGGGTGGCAAATTGGAACATTTTGTTGTTGAACTTTGTTACCTGAAGTGTTCCCCCCTCGCGACTGCAGATCGTAAAATGGAAAAATACAAACCGTTTGATATTGTCCTAGCTTCACTTCAGGGATACCCCTTATGGCCATCAGTAGTTATTAAAATCATCAAAGACCAGAAAAATCAAGCTAGATATCTAGTCTTTTGCTATGCTACCCACTCTGAGCATAATGTAGCTGAATCACATATCCGCAACTGGAATGACCGCTTTAAGGTTAATGTCACCGTTTCTTTAGGACAGCCTCGTAGATGACAACGTCACAGTCCATAAACTGCAATATAACCACCCGTTCAGTCAAAAGTAACAACCGGTCACATCATATAAAAAACCTTCGTCTTCAGAGGCAATAAAAACGGGGATAATGAGCAATGACACATCAAATGCGCTGGCAAAGCACAAGTTTCGAGCAGATATAAAAATATATCAATAAAGCGAGATTTTTCTTGTAAAAAGCAAAGGAAAAAAGCTCGCCCATCGTTCCAGTTTTTGATGGGGACTGAGGGTGAATACGGCTAAATTTTGAATTCACTTTCCACGAAAAAGCAACCAATGCAAGTAGGGAATCATAAAAAAGGAATCGTTCAGAAGCCATAAGTAGGGAGCAAGAAGAAACAAGTAGGGAATCGTTCAAAAGCCATAAAAAGCAACATAATGCCGTATAAACATTTCAATAAAATACAAGATCTGGGAAATCCTTTTCCAATTAATGTCATCGACTTTGAATTTCACTGGGGGGGGGGATCAGTAACAGAAAATTGAAAACACTTGTATCTTAATCGCTTAAATTTTTCGATACTTGCAAATGTATATGAAGAGAATAATAAACAAAAAAGCAACCAGTGAACTTGGAAGCATACTATTAGCGTCCATGGTGTTTTGTGTTAGGTGCAGAGTTACTATCCGGTGAAAGAACAATCACTAGATTCTTGAAAAAAATTATTAAATCAGCACGTAAATCATTAGAATATTGACTAGAAACCATTAGAATTATAATACTCTTTATCAATGTAATTGATAATTGTTGTTTCTTTACCATTTTCTATTCAAGTGCACCAATAGGAATGGGTTAAATTACCTCCCCCCCCCAGATATGGAAAAATACCTTTAGGTTGATGTTTTGGTTTTCCTCAAGTGAAAATTACCCTTGAAATTTCGAAAAATGTCTTTTTGCATCTTTATGGAGAGAATAGAACAAATCCTTGCTTCCTCCCTGCATGTTCCTGATTTGGTACCCTTCGCTTATACCCCTATCACCCGAAATCGGTTATCGGTGATCTAATTGAAATATTTGCTTTCCATTTTTAATTTTGTTGCTTATCGATTCAAAACTCGTTTTTCCAAAAAAAATATAGAAACTATTTTCCTTTACTGTAGTTGAGCTAGTAAAATTCCTGAAAATACAATTTCTACCCGTGCCGCCAGATGCACCCAGGGCATCCATGGGACTTCGCCAATCTCTTCTGAATGGAGCAGCTCCGTATATGTCTTCCCAATCGGGTTGAAGAGAAGCATGGATGCTGCGCAGATCAGACTGGTATGTTTGATGCAAAGTGTTCCGAGGTCTTCCCCGCCTTCGACTTCCGTTTTTGCGCCAATGTAAAGTGGCTATTTGGATCTGGGTGTCCTGCGCTCGAAGAACATGGCCCAAGTATTTCCACCTCCTAGCTCTAATTATATCTGTCACCAGAGGCTGGTTGACAAATTTGCGGACTTTTTCATTTGTGATTTTGTCTGACCATTGAATATTAAAAATTCTTAGACAATTATTCTCGAATGCAAGGGTTCTCTTCTCCTGTTGTTGGTTCAAACTTTAGATTTCGGCTGCCTAAAGGAGGGCTGGAATGACGTTGCTGTTGAACAGGTGTAACTTAAGCCTGGTCGAGTAATTTTTCGGCTTCCATGTGCGCTTGAGCCTATTGAAGGTAGCGTTCGCCTGACCTATTCTGGTCATTATTTGTTTGTATGTTGATCCCGTATTCTCCACTATGTTTCCAAGGTACCTGAATTCCACGACTTTTTGATTTCCTCATATCCACATCTGATAAGAAGTGGGAAATCAGTAGTCACCATTGTTTTGGTTTTGCTCGAATTTATTCTGGAGCCAAGTTGGTTTGCTTTTTCGCTGACCTTGTTTAGAAGCTCTTGCAGACATTGCTGGCACGACTGTAGCATTGTAATGTCATCTGCAGAGTCTAGGTCATCAACTATCACTTCGGCAGAAAGTATGATACCATTAGCCGTGGAGTTATGGAGAATGAAGTCAATGATTCTGAAGAAAAGTAACGGCGACAGTACATACCCTTGTTGGAAGCCAGATAGAATTCAAAAGTGTCGGGTTTGGCCTTCGGGTGTATTGATGCAGGACTCGCTGTCCTCGTAAAGATCTATGATAATTGTGATTATTTTACTTGGGATCTCTTAAAAAAGAAGGATATTCCACAGACTTGCCCGATCTTCAGAGTTGAAGGCCTTTTCAAAGTCTATAACAATCATGTAAAGCTTTAAGCGCCATTGGTGACTTTCTTCAATGATGACTTGCAAAGTAAAAGTAAGATCAGCCCAAGAACGGTTCGGGCGGAATCCATATTGTTCGTCCCTTAGGTTCTTTTCGAGCTCATTTTGGATTCTCTTCAGAATGCCGTGACACAGTAGTTTACTGGGGACCGAAAGCAAGCTTATTCCTCGCCAGTATCCTGGGACTTGGCATCACTCCTATTGAACAGGTATATTAGTATGCTGTGCTTCCAATCAACTGGTACCTTTTCCTTTTCCCATGTTGTAACGAAGAAGACGGTCCCTAGTGTTAATAGTGCTGCAACTGAGACCTTTATCATCTCTGCTGATATACGGTCTTCTCATGAAGATTTGCCATTCTTCAATGTCCTGGAAGCTGCTTGAATCTCTGCAGCATACGGCGGCTCCGCACTAATGTTTAGGAAAAAGGATGGCGTTGCGGGGATGTCGGTTGGCTCATCGGGTAGTGGCCTATTGAGGAGTCTTTCAAAGTGAGATGCCCATAACTCAGTCACTGCTGCTAGTTTAGTTACGAGTACACCAGATGGTTCTTGATCTGGGCTTCCCACAATTCTTCTTGGTCTGGATTTTCTGGCACGGAAGGTGACTCTGTTAAAAATCTGTTAAAAAGTTTGATCACGAAGTTTGGTTTTTACTGCGTTATGAAGTATGAGTCAAAAGGTGGGTTTGGATAGAGTGCTTGTTTAACATTTTTCTTCAGTTTAACCTTAAATTTGGCAATCATCAGGCTGCGATCTGACCCTACATCAGCTCCTCTATGTGAGCGTACGTCCATGAGGCTAGTGCGCCATTTGCGATTCACTA
Organism: Artemia franciscana; assembly: GCF_032884065.1. Lineage (NCBI taxonomy): Eukaryota > Metazoa > Arthropoda > Branchiopoda > Anostraca > Artemiidae > Artemia > Artemia franciscana. Next base: position 50,797,309 of record NC_088872.1, on the reverse strand, counting down.
GGCAGTGATCGATCTGATTTCTGGTTACGCCATCTGCAGAGGTCCGGGAATATTTGTGGATATCAGGGTGTTGGAACAAACTCCCACCAATAACTATGTCATTCGAGAGCGCAAAATCGATTCGAAGCTCACTATTTTCGTTCCGATTAAGGAGGCCTGGCAACCTATAGACTGGGGGCGAAATTCGCGACCGTAACCAATTTTTGCGTTGAAATCACCGACAAAACAAGCTATGTCATGTCTAAGTATGTCACTGGCAACTGATTGCGGGATTATTTTAAATTCTCCCGTTGCATCATCGCTTGCTTGTTTGTGGGTGTGTAACAGACCACCACAGACGGTTTTGCATGCTGGCTGGCAAACCAAGCGGAAAGAATTCTGGATGAAACTGGCTGCCACTTTAAAAGTGATAGACTGGTTTTTCTCGTCATCATATGTTCCATCCTTGACTCTGGTCCGCTGAATATGACGCTGTTTCCACTTTGCAACTTTTCGAGGCCTGAACCAGGCCATAGTACCTCGTATAGGGCGATGATGTCTAGATCGTACTGGCTCATTTCTTTCTAAATTTGTTCTGTCATGGACAACTGTTACATTGTTTGGACGTTCCAGAATCCAAATTTGAAGAAATTTTTTGCTGTCAAAAATCGTGTGGGGGTCATTCTTTAAGAATGACCGCTGAATCACAAAGGCCGTATAATAAATAGCTGAAATTACTAAAAATACTTTAGCGTAAAGAGCGAGGTATTTGGAGGAGGTGAACCCCTCATATGCGTAATAATTTCTTTTCGTTCCAATTTTTAATGCTACTCCTTACTTTCAGTTGAAAAATCTTCTTCATATTTATTTTTTCATTGTTTTTTTTAAATAATGCTAGAAAATCATGCGCTCCGTTCATGGAAATTTTCTTCCCCATGACAAATTCCTCCGTGGAAAAGTTCCCCCAACATATCTCCCTCTTCTCAACCCCCAACCAAAAACTCCCCCAGAAAACGTCTGTACACTTCCCAATAACCATTACTATATATAAGCACTGATCAAAGTTTGTAACTTGCAGCCCCTTCCAATGGGACTGTGGGAGAGTAAGTCGTCCCCAAAGACATAGTTATAAGGTTTTTAGACTATGCTGAATAAAAAGGCTATCTCAGAATTTTGATCCAGTGACTTTGGGAAAATAATTGGCGCGGGAGGGGGCCAAGGTGCCGTCCAATTTTTTCGGTCACTTAAAAATGGCACTAGAACTTTTCATTTCCGTTAGAATGAGCCCTCTCGCAACATTTTAGGACCACTGGGTCGATACGATCACCTCTGGGGAAAAAAAAAACAAATTACACGCATCCGTGATCTGCCTTCTGGCAAAAAAATTCAAAATTTTACATTTTCGTAGATAGGAGCTTGAAACTTCTACAGGAGGGTTTTCAGATACGCTGAATGTGATGGTGTGATTTTTGTTAAGATTCTGTGACTTTTAGGGGTGCGTCCCCCATTTTCTAAAATGAGGCAAATATTTTTGGGCTCGTAACTTTTGATTGGTAAGACTAAACTTGATGAAACTTGTATATTTAAAATAAGCATTAAAATGCAATTCCTTTGATGTATCTTTTGGTATCAAAATTCCGTTTTTTAAAGTTTTGGTTACTATTGAGCTAGGTCGCTTTTTACTACAGTTCGTTACCACGATCTGTTTGACTTAGACAGCGCTATTGCGCTGCCTATGATTTTTGTTTTGGCTTTATGTGGCCCGTCGGTATCAATGTTATATGTTAATATAAATCGGCAGGTCCCAAAATAATTCAATTTAATAAAAAATCAAATACAAAATTTCAATAAATCAGTTATATTGAAAAATTAGTACAACAAATTAAATCTTACTGAGTCAAAATCTATTCAAAATTACGAGCAAATGAATAGCACGATACCCAGGGTTATTAGAATAGAGCTTGGTTCAATTATGATATTGAGCATCCTGTGCTGGGCTGGGGGAAGGGGAAGGGAAGGAAGGGGATGGCATTAGCGGCGGATTTGGCTGAAAAAAAGCTGAGCATATACGACATTCACCTTCATCCACCCGTAAGCTTGCTTATGCTGTACTACTGTCGTCTGCAGCATTGCAGACTTGTCTAATATGTGTCTATTGTTTATAATGCATTGCATAATGATTTAAATTCACCAAGTACCGTGTTTATTAGATAGTTACTTTTCTTCACTACCACTTGAATAGCACCTACTTCAGTAGCACCCCCTATTGCCCCCCCAATAAAAATACTATAGCAACGCCCTTGACCCCCCCCCTCCAGTATCTTGAAAAATTACGCCACTGGCTATTTTCCCTTTGAACATGTGATTTTGCAAAAAGCCTGTGGCTATAACTTGCATCTAAGGACAGGAAACTTATATAATTGGATTCAATTGTCTCAGGTCAATCCATTCACACAGCCAGAATTATGAAACTAGTTAGACCTTTTATTTGAGAAAGATCCAAATTTCCTGAATAAATTGTCCTTTTGTCGACAATCCCAAACCAATTTTCAATCGATTTTGAATTGGGATAACGGACAAAACTGCATCTCAGCCTTGGAATGATAGTAGGCTGTGATATATTCGACAACCATCGGAGAGCAGTGAACTTGCATACCAAAATATATTCTATGACCAAACTGGCAATACAAAACATATGACAGATAGAAAAGGTACTTATCTCTTATACCCACCACACTCAAGAAGTGAAGTTAGATTAATCCTAATGAAATATACCTAAGATTATTGAAAATAAAATACTTTAGTAACAAAATTATGGAAACTACAACAGAGAATTATGGACACAATATTAAATGGTTCGAACCTAACCAAACCAAACCTAAATACCAACTAAAATGTTCAGTTAAAAATATAACTACATTGTAGTTCATATCTCTCACGCTAAGCTGAATATCACCGAGTACTGATACAGAAAGAACCCGGTTCTGTCTGACCAAGAAATTGAGTTTGGTGGGTATAGGAGATTAGCACCATAATTATAATTAAAAACAGAGATAATAACCGAGAAAATGAAAAAAAAAATATCAGCCAGTGGACAGAAAAGAAGTGAAACAGGAGTGTTTTCTTTTCTACTCTGTTTGAGTTTATTTCAATTGGTCAGTTTTTTTTTACGGCTTGGCACCTTGTCGAAATATCTGCTTCTGTCCTTTTCGCTTCTTTTCTGTCCACTCGCTGATTTTGCCCTCGTTTTCTCGGTTGTTATTTTTTTTATATTTGAATTTTTTTTTCTATTTGTCATATGTAGCTTACATATCAAAATTGAACACGGAGCAAATACTTTAGCCCGAACGTTTTATTTCCACATCTCCATGTTTGTTTTATATTTCGTGATTCTGTCCAGGTAATTTTTAACTACCCCCGCCCTGCTGTGGTGGTTGTGGCCTCTCTTGCGGCGGGGCAAAAATTTGAACAGTAACACCCCTCTCTCCCAAAAATTTTCAGGCCAAATTTTGACAAATATTTCGGTACTTGTGTATTATACGGCAAACACTTAAATGCTTCTTTTATTTCGAACCTGTTCCTTTGATGCTCAATCCTAATGAAATATCAAAAATATGAAAAAAATAATAATACTTTAGAAACAAATTTTGGCTTTACATTTGCACATTGGGGGGTGGGGTAAGGTATAGCGGGTCTGCATGCAAAATGTGTTAGGTGCAATTATTCTGCACATTACGAAGCAATAATTATTTTTTGCTTCAAACTGTCCAAATACTTTACCTCCACCCCTAATGTGCAAATATATAGCCCAAATTATTTATTTCTCATCTATTCTGTCACATGAGTCTTGTTTTAGGCTAAGCCAAAGGAAACTAACGAACAAACCGGTTTATTTTCGAGTTTTTCACAGCGGAAAATTGAATATTTGCTGTATCAAACAGTTCGTGGTAACGAACTGTAGTAAGGAGCGACCCGGCTCAATAGTAACCAAAACCCTAAAAAATGGAATTTTGGTACCAATAGCTACATCAAAAGAATCGAATTTTAATGCTGATTTTAAATATATAAGTTTCATCAAGTTTAGTCTTACCCATCAAAAGTTACGAGCCTGAGAAAATTTGCGTTATTTTAGAAAATAGGGGGAAACACCCCCTAAAAGTCATGGAATCTTAACGAAAATCACACCATCAGATTCAGCGTATCAGAGAAGTTTCCTATCTACAAAAATGTGGAATTTTATATTTTTTGCCAGAAGGCAGATCACGGATGCGTGTTTATATGTTTTTTTTTCCAGGGGTGATCGTATCGACCCAGTTGTCCTAGAATGTTGCGAGAGGGCTCATTCGAACGGAAATGAAAAGTTCTAGTGCCCTTTTTAAGTGACCAAGAAAATTGGAGGGCACCTAGGCCCCCTCCCACGCTAATTATTTTCCCAAAGTCAACGGATCAAAAAATGGCTGAGATAGCCATTTTATTCAGCGTAGTCGAAAAACCTTATAACTATGTCTTTGGGGACGACTTACTCCCCCACAGTCCCCGTGGGAGGGGTTACTAGTTCAAAACTTTGACTAGTGCTTACATATAGTAATGGTTTTTGGGAAGTGCACAGGCGTTTTCAGGAGGATTTTTTGGTTGGAGGCAGGGGTTGAGAAGAGGGGGATATGCTGGGGGAACTTTCCATCGAGGAATTTGTCATGGGGGAAGAAAATTTCCGTGAAGGGAGCGAAGGATTCACTAGTATTACTTAAAAAAAACAATGAAAAAACAAATATGAAAAAGTTTTTTTTCAGCTGGAAGTAAGCAGCAGCATTAAAACTTAAAACGAACAGAAATTATTACCCATATGAGAGGCTCACCTCCTCCTAATATCTCGCTCTTTACGCTAAAGTATTTTTAGTAATTTCAACTATTTATTCTGCGGCTTTTGCGATTCAGGTGTCATTCTTAATGAATTGGGACAAAATTTAAGCTTTAGTGTAAAGAGCGAGGTACTGACGAGGGGGCGAGCCCCCTCATATATGTAATAAAAACATGAGAATACAAAAAGTTCTTTACGTAAGCTAATTTATAAGTTACGTATATCTTTTACTTATAAAAAGATTCGTAAAAAATTAAAAGTTCTAGTTGCCTTTTTAATTAACCGAAAATCAGAGGGCAACTAGGCTTCCTCCCCCGCTCTTTTTTTTCTCAAAATCATCCGATCAAAATTATGAGAAAGCTATTTAGCCAAAAAAAAATAAATATACAAATTTCGTTTTAATTATTCCTCTGTAGAGAGCCAAAATCAAAACATTCATTGATTCAAAAACGTTCAGAAATTAAATAATAAAAAAAGGTTTTTTAAATGAAATTAAGGAGCGACATTAAAACTTAAAACGAACAGAAATTACAAACAGAAAGAGTCAAACTTTAGCGTATAGAGTGGGGATAGTATGCCCACTATATCCCCTAAAACCATCTCTGCATAACCCTTAACCCGAACGTTTTCATCCCGCATGTCCGAGTTTGTTTATATTACGTGATTTTATTCATGCAATTTTTTGTCTCCGCATAATTGTCCTGTTCATAAAGGTAATCTCTAATCTGGAAAAAGTCGTTTTACTAAGAAAGATGCGTCGTTCGATTACGCGAAGATTGACGTCGTGTTGTAGCTCATGACCAAGGATTGGAGCTCTAAAAACAGAGGAGTATTATATCATCAGTAATGGAACAGTTCTCGAACTGATTACCCGAAGGGAAAGGGTGTCTGCCTTTCTTCCAATGGAGTTGTGTAAAGGAATATTCAATGTTTTCTAATAATTTTTTGCAGAGGATTCTTATTTTGGATACTGTGCCATGGAACCTGGGTTTGTTTTTTCTGTATGATATAGGCGCAGTGTATTTTTTACTAAAGTATTTTAATTTTGTTACTAAAGTATTACAGGTTCATCATATTTGGTATATTCATTAGGATTAACTTCATTTAGGATAACACAAAGGCGCATATTGCCTAATGGTCCGATGATCTTTCCCTTTAAGCAATCTCCCAATAACCCAAAGTTTGACTCCCAGAGTTTGACTCCCAAGAATCAAACTTTAGCGTAAAGAGCTGAGGAGAGAACAGTCCCTTTCATATACAGATTATTTTCTGTTCGTTTTAAGTTTTAATGGCGCTCCTTACTTTTAGTTGAAAAACTTTGTTTATTTAATTCCGAATGTTATTTAATTAATGTTTTGATTTTGGCTCACCGCACATGAATAATTAAAACGAAATTTGAATATTTTTTTTTTTGCCTAAATGGCTTTCTCATAGTTTAGATCGGACGATTTGAGAAAATAGGAGTGGGGGAGGAGCCCTAGTTGCCCTCCAATCTTTGGCTACTTAAAAAAGCAACTAAACTTTTTATTTTTTTACGATCGTTTTTATTAGTTAGAAAAATATGGAACCTACGAATTAACTTACGCAACGAACTTCTATATTCGTAGGTTTTTATTACGTATATGAGGGGGTTCGCCCCTCGTCAATACCTTGCTCTATACACTAAAGCTTTGATTTTGTTCCAATTCTTTAAGTATGGCCCCTGAATCACAAAGGCCGTAGAATAAATAGTTGAAATTACTCAAAATACTTTAGCGTAAAGACCGAAGCATTGAGGGGAAACGAACCTTCTCATGTGCTAATAATTTCTGTTTGTTTTAAGTTTAATGCTGCTCTTTACTTTCAGCCGAAAAACTTTTTATTTATTTTCTCATTGTTTTTTAAATAATGCTTGAAAATTCTGAGCCCCATTCATGGAAACTCTCTTCCCCCGTGATACATCCCTCCAAGAAAGATCCTCCCACATGATCCCCTCCCCCCGACCCCCTCCTCAAATCGAAAAAGTCCCTAGAAACGATTGAATAATTCCCAATAACCATTACTAAATGTAAACAATGGTCAAAATTTGTTAATCCCTCCCCCGGGGACTTTGGGGGATTAAGTTGTCCCCAAAGACATAGTTATTATGTTTTTCGACTGTGCTGAACATAATGGCTATCTTGAAATTTTGATCCGGGGACAAAAAATGAGCGTGCGAGGGGGCATAGGTGCCCTCCAATTTTTGGTCACTTGAGAAGGGCACTAGAAGTTTTAATATTCGTTAGATTTAGCCCTCTCGCGACATTCTAGGACCACTGGGTCGATATGATCACCATCAGATTCAGCGTACCAGAGAACCCTTCTGTAGAGTAGGGTTCTCTGGTACGCTGAATCTGATGGTGTGATTTTTGTTAAGATTCTATGACTTTTGGGGGATGTTTCCCCTATTTTCTAAAATAAGGCAAATTTTCTCAGGCTCGTAACTTTTGATGTGTAAAATTAAACCTTATGAAACTTATATGTTTAAAATCAGCATAAAAATATTATTCTTTTGATGTATCTATTTGTGTCAAAATTCCGTTTCTTAGAGTTTCGGTTACTATTGAGCCGGGTCGCTTCTTACTACAGTTCGTTACCACGAACTGTTTGATACCGTGCTGAATTCTTGGTATTTTCGCTTTTTTAAATGTTTCTTTTAACCAGCTCCAAAAAAGAATTTTTTTTTTGTGCTAAAAATTATGAGTGGAATTAGTCGCAACTTAAACAAAATATGTATATTTTTTCACAATTTAGAACTTTAATACTTTAAATTTCCCCTAATACCCTAAATAACCATAATACCCCTTTAAATACCCGTAAGTGTAACCAACTTATGCTCTTTTTCTATTGTTATCAGTTTTATTATGCTGCACTATGAGGACAAGTTTTGCTTGTGAAGGGAATTATGGATATATAAATGATATTCAGTATAGCCCCCCCCCCCTCTGATAATGTATACCCCTCATGCCCAAATTTAAACAAGAAAAACTTTTTTGTAATTTTTACAGAATTATTTTTTTTAACAAAGATACAAAGGGGAAGGTAATTTAAAATTCTTGGAGTCAGTTTTCCCTTCCAATAGTCATCCCCGGAGATTTTAAATTAATTTAAGGTTTCTGCCGCAATGATGCAAAGAATTTTTCAGATATTCTGGATATTCTTTGTCAGACAATGCCCAATGGATAAGTCAATAAATATAACTTCATTTTTCGAATAGTTTCAAATTTAAAATGAGGTCGCTATTTAAATATGGGGAATATGTCACAATATAATGCAGCACAATCTGTGGTAATACTTTGACTTATCCTTTACCTTTACTTATCCTTTTACTTTGACTTATACTAATATACTAATTATACTAATACTTTATACTAATATACTAATATTATACTAATATTATAAACTAGTATTTTACTAATTATACTTAGTATTTATATTTAGTATTTATTATTAGTATTATACTAATAATATAGTTATTATACTATAACTTTATACTAATATTATACTAATACTTTGACTTATCCTTTTTATCCTTTACAGTGCTATTGTGCTGCTATTTTTGTTTCGGCAAAAATATAAATCGGCTAGTCCCCAAACAATTCAATTTAATAAAAAATCAAATATAAATTTCAATAAATCAGGTATATAAAAAAAATTAGCACAACAAATTAAATCTTAAAGAGTGAAAATCAATTCATAATTACGATCAAATGAATAGCATGATACCCGGGGTTACTAGAATGAGCTTGGTTCAATTATGAGATTGAGCATCCTGTGCCTGGGGTAGGAGTTGGGGGAAGTGGAGGGGCATATGTATTGTGACGTTAGTGGTGGATTTGGCTTAAAAAAAGCTGAGCATATACGGCATTGCTTATGCTATACTACAATATACTACTTGCTTATGCTATATACAATATACATGCTTATGCTTATGCTTAATATACAAGCTTGCTTATGCTATACTACTGTCATTTGCGGCAGCTCATTTTTTATTTTTAAAAAAAGCTATTTTAGTAAAAACCAAGCACCAGTACTTATATTTATGGTTGTTTAATGTGCGTTTATTGTTTATAATGCATTGCGTAATGTTTTAACTCCACCAAGTAGCGTGTTTGTTAGATAGTTACTTTTCTTCACTACCACTTGAATAGCACCTACTTCAATAACACCCCCTATTTTTTCAATTGTTTATAGAGGGGCTAAGCTATGGAATAAGCTTGTTCCAAGTATCAAGGAATTGCCCATTAATCAGTTTAAAGCCGTGCTGCGTGTGGGGTTTCTTGGTAGGTATACCTTTGAATTAGATTGAGATTGATTGATTTAATATTGGAAATAATTGTTTTTTTTCTTTTCTTTTTTTGCTTCGGGATCATGATATTATGTTGTTTGATTGTGTATGAATTATTTATGTAATTTTTTTTCTCGGTACACGGTTTCACCTTTCTGCTCATTTTAGATTAACTCATTGTTTTTTTTTTTTTTTGTTTTTTTTCTCTTCTATTTTTTGTTCTTTTTTGTTAGTAACACACCCTCGCAAGCAACGCTTTTGGTGTGCTACCGATTGATTTTGTCTGTGTTATTTCTTTTGGTTAATAAATTAATACTACTACTACTACTATTGCTCCCATTAAAAATACTGTAGCTACGCCCCTGCCCCCCGGGATTTTGACAAAATTAGCCACTGGCTATAACTATAGTTTAGCGACAAGACTGCGGCTATAACTTGCACCAAAAGAACTAGAAACTTACATAATTGGATTTACTAGTTTCAGGTCTATCCATTTACACAGCCAGAATTATGATACTAGTTAGACCTTTTATCAAACAGTTCGTGGTAACGAACTGTAGTAAGGAGCGACCCGGCTCAATAGTAACCAAAACTCTAAAAAATGGAATTTTGATATCAATAGCTACATCAAAAGAATTGCATTTTAATGCTGATTTTAAATATATAAGTTTAATCAAGTTTAGTCTTACCCATCAAAAGTTACGAGCCTGAGAAAAATTTGCCTTATTTTAGAAAATAGAGGAAAACAACCCCTAAACGTCTTAGAATCTTAACGAAAATCACACCATCAGATTCAGCGTATCAGAGAACTCTAATGGAGAAGTTTCAAGCTCCTATCTACAAAAATGTGGAATTTTGTATTTTTTACCAGAAGGCAGATCACGGTTGCGTGTTTATTTGTTTGTTTGTTTTTTGTTTTGTTTTTTCCAGGGGTGATCGTATCGACCCAGTGGTCTTAGAATCTTGCGAGAGGGCTCATTCTAACGGAAATGAAAACTTCTAGTGTCCTTTTTAAGTGACCAAAAAATTGGAGGGCACCTAGGCCCCCTCCCATGCTAATTATTTTCCCAAGGTCACCAGATCAAAATTCTGAGATTGCCATTTTATTCAGCGTAGTCAAAAAACCTTATAACTATGTCTTTGGGAACGACTTAATCCCCCGCAGTCCCCCTGGGAGGGCCCACAAGTTACAAACTTAGACCAGTGCTTGCATATAGTAGTGGTTATTTGGAACTGTACAAACGTTTTCAGGGGGATTTTTAGGTTGGGGGGTCGAGAAGAGGGGGATATGTTTGAGGAACTTTTATTTGGAAGAATTTGTCATGGGGGAAGAAAATTTTCATGAAGGGAGCGCAGGACTATCTAGCATTATTTAAAAAATACAATGAAAAAATAAATATGAAAAGTTTCTTCAACTGAAAGTAAGGAGAAGCATTAAAATTAAAAACGAACAGAAATTATTTCTGCATATGATGGGCTCACCTCCTCCTAATACCTCGCTCTTTTTTAAAGCTAGAGTATTTTAGTAATTTCAACTACTTATTCTACGGCTTTTGTGATTCAGGGGTCATTCTTGAGAAATTGGAACCAAATTTAAGCTCTAGTATAAAGAGCGAGGTTCTGACGAGGGGTGAACCCCTTCGTATACGTAATAAAAACATGAGAATACAGAAGTTCGCTAGATAAGCTTTTTAAGTTACATATATCATTTAATAATAAAAACATTCGTTAAAAAATTAAAAGTTCTAGTTGCCTTTTTAAGTAGCCAAAAATCGGAGGGCAACTAGACCTCCTCCTCCGCTCCTTTTTTTCTCAAAATCATTCAATTGAAACTATGAGAAAGCCATTTAGCAAAAAAAATAAATATGCAAATTTCGTTTTAATTATTCATCTGCGGAGAGCCAAAATCAAAACATGCATTGATTCAAAAACGTTCAGAAATTAAATAAAAAACCAAGTTTTTTTAACGGAAAGTAAGGAGCGACATTAAAACTTAAAACGAACAGAAATTATTTCGTATATGAAAGGAGATGCTTCCTCATCAACGCCCCGCTCTTTACGCTAAAGTTTTTTACAGTTTTAAAAAGTAGAGTTAAGAAAAAGAGTCAAACTTTTGCGTAAAGAGTGGTGCGTTGATGAGATGCGTTGATGAGGATGTCGCTCCTTACTTTCCGTTAAAAAAACTTGTTTTTTTATTTATTTGAGAAGGATCCAAATTTCCTGAATAAATTGTCCCTTTGTCGACGATCTTAAACCAATCAAACAGTTCGTGGTAACGAACTGTAGTAAGGAGCGACCCGGCTCAATAGTAAACGAAACTCTAAAAAACGGAATTTCGATGCTAAAAGATATATCAAAAGAATCGGATTTTTATGCTGATTTCAAATATATAAGTTTCATCAAGTTTAATTATTGTCATCAAAAGTTACGAGCCTGAGAAAATTTGCCTTATTTTGGAAAATAGGGGGTAACACCCCCTAAAAGTCATAGGATCTTAACGAAAATTACACCATCGCATTCAGCGTATCAGAGAACCCTATAGAAAAAATTTCAAGGTCCAATCTACAAAAATGTGGAATTTCGTATTTTTTGCCAGAAGACAAATCACGGGTGCGTGTTTATTTGTTTTTTGTTTTTTTTTTGTTTTTTTTTCCAGGGGTCATCGTATCGACCAAGTGGTCCTAGAGTGTTGCAAGAGGGCTCATTCTAACGGAAATGAAAAGTTCTAGTGCCCTTTTTAAGTGACCAAAAAAATTGGAGGGCACCTAGGCCCCCTCCCACGCTCATTTTTTTTTCCAAAGTCAACGGATCAAGATTTTGAGATAGCCATTTTGTTCCGCATAGTCGAAAACCATAATAACTATGTCTTTGGGGATGACTTACCCCCCACAGTCCCTGGGGGAGGGGCTGCAAGTTACAAACTTTGACCAATGTTTACGTACAGTAATGGTTACTGGGAAGTGTACCGACGTTATCAGGGGGATTTTTTTGGTTTGGGTGTGGGGTTCAGGGGAGGGGGCTATATGGGAGGATCTTTCCTTGGAGGAATATTTCATGGGGGAAGAGAAATTCAATGAAAAGGGCGCAGGACTTTCTAGCATTACTATAAAAAAAAACAATGAAAATATAAACATGAAAAAGTTTTTTCAATTGAAAGTAAGGAGAAGCACTAAAACTTAAAAAGGAACAGAGATTATTACGCATATGAGGGGTTCTAAAAATACTTTAGCATAAAGAGCGAGGTATTTAGGAGGAGATAAACACTTCACTCTTTATGCTAAAATTTTTTAAAATAATTTCAACTGTTTATTCTACGGCCTTTCTGATTCAGGGGTCATTCTTAAAGAATTGGGATAAAACAAGATTTAGTGTGAAGAGCGAGGTATTAACGAGGGGACCAACCCCCTCATATATATAATCAAAAATATAAGAATATAAAAGTTTGTTACGTAAGTTAATTCTTAAGTTATGTATTTTTTTTTACTAATAAAAACGTTCGTTAAAAATAAAAGATCTAGTTGCCTTTTTAAGTAACCGAAAAATTGGAGGGCAACAAGACCTCCTTCCCCACCCCTTATTTCTCAAAATCATCTGATCAAAACTAAGAAAAAGCCATTTAGCCAAAAAAAGAATTAATATGCAAATTTCATTTTAATAATTTATGTACGGAGAGTCAAAATCAGTCATGCATTAATTAAAAAACTTTCAGAAATTAAATAAAAAAACAAGTTTTTTTAAATGAAAGTAAGGAGCGACATTAAAACTTAAAACGAACAGAAATTACTCCGTATATGAAAGGGGCTTTTCCTCCTTGACACCCCGCTCCTTGCGCTAAAGTTTGATTCTTTCTCGCAACTCTACTTTTTAAAACAATAAAAAACTTTAGCGTAAGGAGCGGGGTGTCAAGGAGGAAAAGCCCCTTTCATATACGGAGTAATTTCTGTTCGTTTTAAGTTTTAATGTCGCTCCTTACTTTCATTTAAAAAAACTTGTTTTTTTTTATTTAATTTTCAATAAAGACAAGAGCTAAGAGCTCATATGGCACTTGTGACGAGGCGAGAAGAGCTAAGATCCAAGAGATCATATGGAATGAGCTCTAACAAAATTCTATGAATCAATAGATTGATTTAAAAAGGAAAATAAGAGGCTTAATGCCGGTCAAGATTTAAAATAAGAGCTCTGAGTCACGATGTCCTTCTAAATATCAAAGTTCATTAAGATCCGATCACCCACTCGTAAGTTATAAATACCTAGTTTTTTCTAATTTTTCCTCTCCCTTTAGCCCCCCAGATGGTCGAATCCGGGAAAACGACTTTATCAAGTCAAATTGTGCAGCTCCCTGACACGCCTATCAATTTTCATCGTCCTAGCACGTCCAGAAGCACCAAACTCGCCAAATCACTGAACCCCTCCTCCCAACTCCCCCAAAGAGAGCGAATCCAATACGATTCTGTCAATCACGTATCAAGGACATTTGTTTATTCTATCCACTAAGCTTCATCCCGATTCCTACACTCCAAGTGTTTTTCCAAGATTCCCCCCTCCAACTCCCCCCATTGTCAAAAGATCTGGTTGGGATTTGAAATAAGAGCTCTGAGGCATGAATTCTTTCTAAAAATCAAATTTCATTAAGATCCGATCATCTATTCGTAAGATACAAATACCCCAATTTTCACGTTTTCCAAGAATTCCGGTTTCCCCCTCCAACTCCCCCCAACGTCAAAGGATCTGATCGGAATTTAAAATTAGAACTTTAAAGCAGAAGATCCTTCTAAATATTAAATTTCATAAAGATCTGGTCACCCTTTCGTAAGTTACAAATACCTCAATTTTCAAAATTACCCACCCCCCCTCCAATTCCACCAAAGAGAGCAGATCCGGTCCGGTTATATCAGTCACGTATCTTAGACAGGTTTTTATTCTTCCCATCCAGTTTCATCCTGATCTCACCGCTTTAACTATTTTCTAAGATTTCCGGCCCCCCCCCAACTGCCCCCCCACCCCAGTTATGCTTGTTCCGATTGAGATTTAAAATAAGAAATCTGAGTTACGAGGTCCTTCTAAATATGAACTTTCATGAAGATCCTATCACTCCTTCGTAAGTTAAAAATACGTCATTTTTCTTATTTTTCAGAATTAACTCCCCCCCAATAGATCGGATCCGTTCCAATTATGTAAATCACGTATGTAAGACTTCTGCTTATTTTTCCCACCAAGTTTCATCCCGATCCCTTCAATCTAAGCGTTTTCCATGATTTTAGGTTCCCCCACCCCAAACTTCCCCCCAACGTCACCAGATCCAGTCAGGATTTAAATAAGAGCTTTGAGACACGATATGCTTCTAAATATCAAATTTCATTGAGATCCGATAACGCGTTCGTAAGTTAAAAATACCTAATTTTTTCTAATTTTTCAGAATTAACTCCTCCCCTACCTCCTCAAAGAGAGCGGATCCGTTCCGGTTATGTCAATCATGTATCTAGGACTAGTGATTATTTTTCCCACCAAGTTTCATCCCGATCCTTCACTCTAAGTGTTTTCCAAGTTTTAGGATTCCCCCTCCCAACTCCCCCCCCCAATGTCACCAGATCCGGTCGGGATTTAAAATAAGAGCTCTAAGACACGATATCCTTCTAAACATCAAATTTCATTGAGATCCGATCACCCGTTCGTAAGTTAAAAACACCTCATTTTTTCTACTTTTTCTGACGTCACTCGACAGACATAACACACAGACAACCTATTTATATATATATATATATATATATATATATATATATATATATATATATATATATATATATATATAATATATATATATATATAATATATATATATATATATATATATATATATATATATATATATATATATATATATATATATATATATATATATATATATATATACTAGCTGTTGGGGGCACTTCGCCCCCCCCCCCAAGCCCCCCATGCGCGCAAGTCGTTACGCGCCATATTAGTCACGCGCCATTGTAGTTGAGTCCCTGTGTACTACCTATGAATATAGATAGATTTTTATATGTGTTTTGAACTACGTAAAACTTGCGAATATACGTTCAGGTTACGTTCAGTGTCAGTGTTAGTGGAAAACACTTGCGAATATTTTTCAGAATTACCCCCTGCCCCAACTACCCCAAAGAGAGTGGATCTGTTCCAATTATGTGAATCATGTATCTGGGACTTGTGCTTATTTTTACCATCAAGTTTCATCCCGATCTCTCCACTCTAAGTGTTTTCCAAGATTTTAGGTTTCCCCCCCCCCTCCAACTCCCCCAATGTCATCAGATCCGGTCGGGATTTAAGATAAGAGCTCTGAGACACAATATCATTCCAAACATCAAATTTCATTAAGATCCCATCACCCATTCATAAGTTAAAAATACTTCATTTTTCTACTTTTTCCGAATTAACCGCCCCCCCCCCACTCCCACCTATATGGTCAAATTAGGAAAACGATTATTTTTAATTTAATTTGGTCTCGTCCCTGATACGCTTGCCAAATTTCATCGTCCTAGCTTACCTGGAAGTGTCTAAATTAGCAAAACCGGGATCGACAGAATTGGCGATTGCTATATGTCACTTGGTTAATACCAAGTGCCTCAAAAACCGGAAGATTTTGAATTGGGAAAATGGATAATATTGAATCTCAGCATTGGAATGATAGTAGGCTGTGATATATTTGACAACCATCGGAGAGCAGTGAACTTGAATACCAAAATATATCCTACCAAAATATATCCTATGACCAAACTGGCAATACAAGACATATGACAAATAGAAAAGGTACTTATCTCTTATACCCACCACACTCAAGAAGTGAAGTTAGATTAATCCTAATGAAATATGCCTAAGATTATTGAAAATAAAATACTTTAGTAACAAAATTATGGAAACTACAACAGAGGATTATGGACACAATATTAAATGGTTCGAACCTAACCAAACCTAAATACCAACTAAAATGTTTAGTTAAAAATATAACTACATTGTAGTTTATATCTCTCACGCTAAGCTGAATATCACCGAGTACTGATACAGAAAGAAACCGGTTCTGTCTGACCAAGAACTTGAGTTTGGTGGGTATAAGGGATTAGCACCATAATTATAATTAAAAAAAAGAAGAGATAATAACCGAGAAAATGAGAGAAATATCAGCCAGCGGTCAGAAAAGAAGTGAAACAGGAGTGTTTTCTTTTCTACTCTGTTTGAGTTTATTTCAATTGGTCAGTTTTTTTTACGGCTTGGCGTTGGTCCTTGTCGAAATATCTGCTTCTGTCCTTTTCGCTTCTTTTCTGTCCACTCGCTGATTTTGCCCTCGTTTTCTCGGTTGTTATTTTTTTATTTTTGAATTTTTTCTATTTGTCATATGTAACTTACAGATCAAAATTGAACACGGAGCAAATACTTCAGCCCGAATGTTTTATTTCCACAATTCCAAGTTTGTTTTATATTTCGTGATTCTGTTCAGGTAATTTTTATGGCACTTGGTATTAACCAATTGACATATAGCAATCGCAAATTCTGTCGGTCTGTTGATCCCGGTTTGGCTACTTTAGGCACTTCCAGGTAAACTAGGACGATGAAATTTGGCAGGCGTATCAGGGACCGGACCAGATTAAATAAGGAATAGTCGATTTCCCGATTTGACCATCTGGGAGGGGAGTGGGGGGCCCGTTAATTCGGAAGAAATAGAAAAATTGAAGTATTTTTAACTTACAAACGGTTGATCAGATCTCAATGAAATTTGATGCTTGGAAAGATATCGTGTCTCAGAGCTGTTGTTTTAAATCCCGACCGGATCTGGTGACATTGGGGGGGGGGAGTTTGGAGGGGGAAACCTAAAATCTTGGAAAACACTTGGAGTGGAGGGATCGGGATGAAACTTGGTGGGAAAAATAAGCACAAGTCCTAGATACATGATTGACACAACCGGAACGGATCCGCTCTCTTTGGGGTAGTTGAGGGGGGGGGGGGGTAATTATGAAAAATTAGAAAAAATGAGGTATTTTTAACTTACGAACGGGTGATCAGATCTTAATGAAATTTGATATTTAGACGGATATCGTGTCTCAGAGCTCTTATTTTAAATCCCGAACAGATCTGGTGACGTTGGGAGCGGGGGTTGGGAGGGGGAACCTAAAACTTGGAAAACACTTAGAGTGGAGGGATCGGGATGAAACTTGGTGGGAAAAGTAAGCGCAAGTCCTAGATACATGATTGACATAACCGGAACAGAACCGCTCTCTTTGGGGTAGTTGGGGGGGGGTTAATTCTGAAAAATTAGAAAAAATGAGGTATTTTAAACTTACGAATGGGTGATCGGATCTCAATGAAATTTGGTATTTAGACGGATATCGTGTCTCAGAGCTCTTATTTTAAATCCCGACCGGATCTGGTGACCTGGAGGGTGAGGAGTTGGGTGGGGGAAACCTAAAACTTGGAAAACACTTAGAGTGGAGGGATCGGGATGAAACTTGGTGGGAAAAGTAAGCGCAAGTCCTAGATACATGATTGACATAACCGGAACAGATCCGCTCTCTTTGGGGTAGTTGGGGGTGGGGGGTTAATTCTGAAAAATTAGAAAAAATGAGGTATTTTAAACTTACGAATGGGTGATCGGATCTCAATGAAATTTGGTATTTAGACGGATATCGTGTCTCAGAGCTCTTATTTTAAATCCCGACCGGATCTGGTGACCTGGAGGGTGAGGAGTTGGGTGGGGGAAACCTAAAACTTGGAAAACACTTAGAGTGGAGGGATCGGGATGAAACTTGGTGGGAAAAATAAACATAAGTCTTAGATACATGATTGACATAACCGGAACGGATCCGCTCTCTTCGGAGTAGTTGGGGGGGGGGTTAATTCCGAAAAATCAGAAAAAATGAGGTATTTTTATCTTACGAACGGGTGATCGGATCTCAATGAAATTTGATATTTAGAAGGATATCGTGTCTCAAAGCTCTTATTTTAAGTCCCGACCGGATCTGGTGACTTGGAGGGAGTTTTGGGCGGAGGAACCTAGAATCATGGAAAACGCTTAGATTGGAGTGATTGGGATGAAACTTGGTGGGAAGAATAAGCAGAAGTCTTAGATACGTGATTTACATAATTGGAACGGATCCGCTCTATTGGGGGGGGGGGGGGTAATTCTGAAAAATTAGAAAAAATGACGAATTTTGAACTTACGAAGGAGTTATCGGATCTTCATGAAACTTCATATTTAGAAGGACCTCGTGACTCAGATCTCTTATTTTAAATCTCAACTCGATCCAGCGTAATTGGGGGGGCACTTAAGGGGAACCGGAAATCTTTGAAAATACTTAAAGTGGTGAGATCAGGATGAAACTGGATGGAAAGAATAAAAACCCGTCTAAGACACGTGACTGACATAATCGGACCGGATCTGCTCTCTTTGGTGGAGTTGGTGGGGGGGGGGTAATTTTGAAAATTGAGGTATTTGTAACTTACGAAAGGGTAACCAGATCTTAATGAAATTTGATATTTAGATGGGTCTTGCGATTTAAAGCTCTAATTTTAAATTCCGACTAGATCCTGTGACATTGGGGGAAGTTGGAGGGGGAAACCGGAATTCTTGGAAAACGTGAAAATTGGGGTATTTTTATTTTACGAATAGTTGATCGGATCTCAATGAAATTTGATATTTAGAAGGAATTCATGTTTCAGAGCTCTTATTTCAAATCCTGACGAGATCCTTTGACACTGGGGGGAGTTGGAGGGGGAAATCTTGGAAAACACTTGGAGTGGAGGAATCGCGATGAAGCTTGGTGGATAGAATAAGCAAATGTCCTTGATACGTGATTGACGGAACCGTACTGTATTCGCTCTCTTTGGGGGAGTTGGGGGAGGGGTTCAGTGATTTGGCGAGTTTGGTGCTTCTGGACGTGCTAGGACGATGAAAATTGGTAGGCGTGTCAGGGAGCTGCACAAATTGACTTGATAAAGTCGTTTTCCCAGATTCGACCATCTCGGGGGCTAAAGGGAGAGGAAAAATTAGAAAAAATTAGGTATTTGTAACATACGAGTGGGTGATCGGATCTTAATGGATTTTGAAATTTAGAAGGACATCGTGACTCAGAGCTCTTATTTTAAATCCTGACCGGCATTAAGCCTCTTTTTTTCTCTTTAAATCAATCTATTGATTCTTAGAATTTTGCTAGGGCTCATACCATATGATCTCTTGGCTCTTAGCTCTTCTTGCCTCGTCACAAGTGCCATATGAGCTCTTAGCTCTTGTCAACTACCCCTTCCTGCAGTGGTGGTTCTGGCCTCTCTTGCGGCGGGGCAAAATTTGATTAGTGCCACCCCTTCCCCCCAAAAATTTTCAAGCCAAATTTTTACAAATATTTCGGTGCTTGTGTATTATACGGCAAACACTTAAGTGCTTCATTTATTTCGAACCTGTTCCTTTGACGCTCAATCCTAATTAAATATCAAAAATATGATAAAAAAATAATGCTTTAGAAACCAATTTGGGCTATACATTTGCACATTGGGGGGTGGGTTAAGGTATAGCGGGTCTGCATGCAAAATGTGTTAGGTGCAATTATTCAGCACATTATGAAGCAATAATTATTTTTTTGCTTCAAACTGTCCAATTACTTTACCTCCACCCCTAATATGCAAATATATAGCCCAAATTATTTATTTCTCATATATTCTGTCACTTGTGTCTTGTTTCAGGCTAAGCCAGAGGAAACTAACGCAGAAACCGGTTTATTTTCGAGTTTTGCCCAGCAGGAACTTGAATATTTGCTGTATAATACATAAGTGCCAAATTTTTATTTATTAACGAAATTTGTATTTATTGACAAAATTTTTCATTTATTTATATCTGACTTTTCTTGCTTTATATGGTTAAAATGAAAATTTCGGATTTAATTAAATTATACATACCGCCAACTGCCCCTTCTACTTTATTTTAATAAAAATAATATTTCCAAAATTAAAAAACAGTTATAAATATTAGATTATCCATTTGGATTTTTGCGCTCGGGGCGAATGACCACTCTATCCCCTAAAACCATCTCTGCATAACCCTTAACCCGAACGTTTTCATCCCGCATGTCCGAGTTTGTTTATATTACGTGATTTTATTCATGCAATTTTTTGTCTCCGCATAATTGTCCTGTTCATAAAGGTAATCTCTAATCTGGAAAAAGTCGTTTTACTAAGAAAGATGCGTCGTTCGGTTACGCGAAGATTGACGTCGTGTTTTAGCTCATGACCAAGGATTGGAGCTCTAAAAACAGAGGAGTATTATATCATCAGTAATGGAACAGTTCTCGAACTGATTACCCGAAGGGAAAGGGTGTCTGCCTTTCTTCCAATGGAGTTGTGTAAAGGAATATTCAAGGTTTTCTAATAATTTTTTGCAGAGGATTTTTATTTTGGATGCTGTGCCATGGAACCTAGGTTTGTTTTTTTCTCTGTGATATAGTCGCAGTGTGTTTTTGGGGGTAAAATTCTAGATGGTAGGGGTGCTTACGCACTATCGAAAACACAACCGAGAAGTTTGTTTTGTTTGATCTGAATAAACCGGTTTCTCTCTCGCATTCGGTTATAATTAGCTTATTCTTTTGTGAGATAAACTACGATGCAGCTATATTTTAATTAAATATATAATATATGGAGGTGGGTTACATTAGGTTAGGTAATGCGTTCTTAGTGGCCTGCTTTCAATAATTCTCTGCTGTAGTTTCTATAATTTTGTTACTGCAGTATTATAAGTTCATCATATTTGGTATATTCATTAGGATTAACTTAATTTAGGATAACATAAAGGCTCATATTGCCTATTGGTCCGATGATCTTTTCCTTTAAGTAATCTCAAAAAGCTCCAACTTAATACCCAAATCATTTCTTGAGATACACTCTTTTGACAATGTACATGTTCTTAACATCTTTTGATTTAGTTGAAATTTCTCCTCAATATTGCAAATTGAGTTGTGCAGCTGCATTTATGTTTTTTCCAAAAACTTTTAGTTTTGAGAAAAAAAGGGCCTCCCCCAGGCCACTCAGCGTGTCCCTAGGCTGCGATAGGGGAACGCCCTACAGATATGTAGGGTACCTCCATAGAAGAAACGGACCAAGGGGGATCATGTCCCTGAGGGTCCATAATAGAAATTGGGGCACCGTCGCCCGGGACCATAGATACAGATGGAGGAGGAAGAAGGTTCCTCAAATGTAAACTCAGTAGGGCCGACCGGCGTTTCCACACGTCCCATGAGTTACAAACCTTCTCCCAGTAATGGGTTAAATTGCATGGTGACGCTGAACCCCATCATGAGAGGATTCTCTATAGGAACACAACTGTGGCAGGGTGAAAGATCTAGATCTATGGAAAACGACCTCTGCAAAGGGCTGCGTCGGCCTTTTCAGGGTATCTGGAAGACTGGTGAACTCGCGGTCAATTCTATTCCCACTTGACGAGTGGCACCCCTCTAGGAAATTATAGCCTAGTAAACGACACATCATTTGCACGGGATTGTGATTAAAGGATAATTCTTGTGGGCTTGGTCTGTTTTGACGGGCTGAAAAACTTTTTCCTAGCTAATTTATCTACTATGGGTTGCCTTCCCTTAGTAGCATAATATTTGTAGGAATTAATATGCAATGAGTTAAGGTACTTAACTCATTAATATTCTTGGGACTGTCTGTTCAGGATTTCGACTCTAGTTGATCCCAGGGACTTCTTGCTGTCCGGTTCTAAGCCGGTTTAAGCGCTTTGGTGTAGACTTGAGAAGATAAGTTGATCCTCGTCCTGGACTGGTATCCGGGATCATTGCTTTTCCTGAGGCTAAAATAATTTCAATGATATAAAGAACATCAAAATTGGAAATATGAATGTTACGAAGTTAAAAATTAACTATCGTATCGACATTTTGACTGGCGAATTCAGAAGATTCGAACTGGACTTATTAGGATTTTCAGAAACTCATATCCTAGGTAGAAAGCATGAAAATAGGTGATATAGAATTTGTTTACTCAGACAGGGAGGATGGGGCACATAGACAGGGAGTAGGGCTCATGATGAATAAAGAAGCTGTCAAGTCTTGTTTAGGCTGGGAAGGTATTAATAATAGAATACTAATTGCTCATTTTATGATTAAAAAGTTCAGGGTATCAGTTATAGTAGTGTGTGCCCCTGTAGAACCTACTGACTTTAGTAACAAAATTTTGGAAATTAAAACAGAGAATTATGGAAAGCAGGCCGCCCAGAACGCATTACATTAAGTACCTAACCTAACCAATTGTATATAAAATATTTTATTAAAATACACCTGCATAGTAGTTTATCTCACTCATGCTAAGCTGATTGTCCCAGAGTGCATACAAATAAACCAGTTTTAAACGGATCAGGAACAACAGTTTGGTTGGCTTAATACGTAAATACCTTATATTTTTTCAACTTTCTCAGCGAAAATACTTTAAAAAAGGTATTATTCAATGAGAATATAAGAAATGATTTTCTTTCAGAATCAAGGCGGGAAGGTGGGCCAAAAATCTAGGGGTCAAACACCCCACTCAATTGAAGCCACAGTGGTTGATGAGTGGCTACACATCCTTTGAATTGCCGTACAGGATCTTTTGATTAACTTCCGTATCCAAAATTGTACGTCTAAAACCCACTGGTTTCATATGTTTGCTATTTTGCTTTCTTTTTCACCATCATAGATGCCCATATGTTCTTAGTTTTTGTTTAGTGAAGCCAACCAGGAAACAAGCAGCTTGCATAATATTCAAATATCTTACTTCCTCCTTGAAAACAGTTAATAGCTTTGCCATCCATTGAAATTTCATATTGCATCATTGATTTAATACGTAGTAAGGCATGGATGGAAATGAGCCAAGCTCTGTATATTAGTAATTGTAAATAAAATGTTATGTACTGAATATGGTTAAAGATGGGTTGCAAATCACTTAGAAATCCAAACGACTCCCACCAGAAAAATCCACACAGGAGCAGAAAATCCGTACTTCCGTATTATCCAGAACACACTCAAGAAGTAAATTTGGGTTAATCACAATGGAATATACCATAATATGATGAAAATATAATACTTTAGTTACAAATTTATGTAAACTATAGCAAGGACTAATGGAAAACAGGCCACCCGCTTTCCATTGGTTATAGATGGGATCGTCTGTCTGGAATCCAGTCTCACAATAAGTTCAGGAATCAGAAAGTCTACCTCAGCTGAAACGTCGCCTCAAGGCCCATCTTCTTAACAATTAGTAATGTTGAGTATTTTAGATTGAGAGAAGGGTATCACCCCCCCCCATTTTGTTAAATTGATTATTGGTTTTTGTTTCGTTTCCTTTTTTGTGTTTTTCTTCTTCTTTTTTGTAGTTTATTCATCTTATTTATTTTTCTTTTTGATGATAAGTGAAATATTTTAAAGAAATGGATCTTATCTGATGTCAGCTATGCTTACAGGCCATTGCGGCCTATTTTTTTTTTTAGCTGATGAATGAAAGTTTATAGTATTGTTTTTTGAATAAAATTACCTACCTACCTACCTACCTAGAACGCATTATATTAAATACCTAACATAGCCTATTCGAAATGCCAACTCTATACATTTAATATCTAATTAAAATGTACCTGCAACGTAGTTTTTCCCTTGGGCCTAAGCTAATTGTCTCCGAATACAGACAGTTATAAACCGGTTATCTCAGATTCAACAGAACAATTTTCTCGAGTGTGTTTTGGTTAATACAGAATTACCGAAAATCCTAATCCAAATTCTGCATATTAATGGTTCTAGATCAAACATCATGCCCTGTACATGGTTAAAGGTGCATAGTAAAACACTTAGAAACCCCCCCTCCACTGGAAGAATTCCATTAGAGAGTGTAAAGATAAGTTCCACAGAAGACGGTAAATTGATACACAACAGAAATTACAATGAATGATCAAGTCAGAGTTAAAACGAATTGAAAATGATAGCAAATCTTTTTTCGGTATTTGATCCGCCATTATAGGGTGTCAACCAGGTATGGAAAAAGCTCCAAAGCTGCCAGTGGCAGAATTTGACAGAGTTCCAAAATCTGCCGACACTTTGGCAGAACAACTTACGTTTTGACGGTTTTTTTCTTTGAGCAAAAAGTATTCTTATATGCAAAAATGGAATTTTCGGACAAAATCGTCCAACAAATTTGAAAACTGTCAAGTAGCTTTGCTACTCTGCTACCCCACATTTTGCACGGCTGGTGTCAACCCTACTCTTGTTTGTGGTAATTTCTGCTCGGTTTAATTTCTACTTGATTATTCATTGGAATTTCATTTCGTTTTTATTTATTCATTAATGGTTATTTCTGTTTGTTTGAATTATTATTTTGCTTTATTTTTGCTCGTCTTTGGTTTAATGTAGCTTTTTACTTTTCTTTGAAATCTTCTTTTTTGGAATCTTTTTGAAGATTCCTTGGTATTTTTCGTTCCTGGGTCCGGGCCTGTGCATAAATCCTAACCTGCAGCCAATGGGTATATGAAAGAGGAGTTCAGCAGTCGATGAAGTGAGTTTGCCTTCGTGGAGCAACACTAGCGTGTAGTGAATGTTTCATTTCTTGTTAGTCGAGTATTGTAGACGACATTCCAAAAAGTAGAATATTTTCCTCTCCACTGTTATAAACGTCTTCTAAATTCTTACTCCCTGCCGCAGTCCATGTCCCTAGCGTACACATTGACCTAGTGCCAAATCTATTGGTTATGTAATATTGCTATATTGTGAAGCCTTTAAAACCGGATTCAGTGCTCATTGTAGTATTACGAAATTCATTGCGTTATCACTTAAGACGAGGTTTTTTCTTCAAACAGGTTGTGGTTACAACATTTTTGCAAGCTCCTTTCGAACAAACTCAAGTTCGCGCCGTTTTACATCATGATTATATAATAAGGTTTTATTTTTTATTGACACTTTTGGTAGTTTACTGTTTATCCAATTTCTTTTTCCTTATGTGATAAGGCTACACGTATTGGTGCACACGGATCCGAGCCATTGGGGGAGGATGTTTGAGAGGGTTTTATCAAGGAGTGGAGAAATATATTTTATATTCGTGAATTTTTTGTCTTACTGTAGGGAACCCCCTGGGTATAGAGTCAGGGGTATATCAGGAAGAAGTATGCTAGGCTTCATGGAAGGATTCCAAGAAACTGCAAGCAACTATTTTTTTTTTGACGTGAAAAAATACTATGAAATATGTTTTGTTTTTGATAAAATGAAAGTGACATTTTAACCTTTGGGGGATTTGAGGAGGCTTGTTTGAGGTAATTGCCTCACGGAACAAATTTTACTGCTTGCGTAGTTTTTTGTATTGTATTTTTTTATGGCACTTGGTATCTACCAAGTGCCATTTCTTATCTTCTCAGGTGTCAGGGGCTAAATGAGCTAAGAGGGAGATTTCTTTAGGTGGGTGGTCGTGAGTCCCTTCTTGGAACTTTGAAGTCGATGTCGAAAATAAATATAGTAGCAGTGGCAAATTTTGTCCGGAAGGGTCTTGTTATTCGAAAGTCGATTGTTACATAATTTAGTTTGTTTGTTGTTATATATGTATGTATACGGCCTGAAAAAAGGCTTTAAATACAGTCATTCATTCATTCTACCAAGTGACATATAGCGTCACTTGGTAGATACCAAGACAGACCCATCTGGGTCTGGGTCAAGACAGACAGACCCATCTGGTCTGTCTGTCCCGATTTTGCTAGTTTGGCTACTTCCAGGTAAGCTAGGACGATGAAAATTGGCAGGCATATCAGGAACCA
The DNA here is from genome assembly GCF_032884065.1 of Artemia franciscana. Classification (NCBI taxonomy): domain Eukaryota; kingdom Metazoa; phylum Arthropoda; class Branchiopoda; order Anostraca; family Artemiidae; genus Artemia; species Artemia franciscana. The sequence continues at coordinate 50,771,363 of NC_088872.1, read as the reverse complement.
GACCAGATTAAATTAGAAATTGTTTTCCCGATTCGACCATCTGGGGGAGAGTAAGTGGACGGTTAAATCGGAAAAATTAGAAAAAATTAGGTATTTTAAACTTACGAACGGGTGATTGGATCTTACTGAAATTTGATGTTTGGAAGGATATTGTGTCTCAGAGCTCTTATTTTAAATCCCGACCGGATCCGGTGGCACTGGGGAAGTTAGGAGGACCTAAAATCTTGGAAAACGCTTAGAGAGGAGGGATCGGAATGAAACTGAAACTGGGAAAAATAAGCACAAGTCCTAGATACGTGATTGACATAACCGGAACGGATCCGAAATATTTGGGGGAGTTTGGGGGGGTGAGGGTTAATTCTGAAAAATTAGAAAAAATCAGGTATTTTTAACTTACGAAGGAGTGATCGGATCTTAATGAAATTTCATACTTAGAAGGACCTCGTAATTTAGATCTCTTATTTAAAATCCCGACCGGATCCAGCGTCATTGGGGGGAGGGACTGGAAATCCTGGAAAACACTTAAAGCGGAGAGATCAGGATGAAACTTTGTGGGAAGAATAAAAACAAGTCCAAGATACGTGACTGACATAACCGGACCGGATCCGCTCTCTTTGTGAAGATGGGGAGCGAGAGTAATTTGGAAAAATTAGAAAAATGAGGTATTTGTAACTTACGAACGGGTGATCAGATCCTAATGAAATTACATATTTAAAAGGATCTTGTGCTTTAGTGCTCTCATTTTAAATCCCGAACAAATCTGGTGACATTGGGGGGGGAGGGTTGGAGAGGGAAACTGGAATTCTTGGATAACGTGAAAATTGAGGTATCTTTGTCTTATGAATGGTTGATCGGATCTTAATGAAACTTGATATATAGAAGGATCTTATGTCTCAGGTGCTCCTTTTTCAATCCGAATCGGATCCGGGGACATTGGGGGCTGGAGGGGGGGAACAGAAATCTTGGATAACGCTTAGAGTGGAGAGATCGGGATGAAACATGACGGGAAGAATAAGCACAAGTTATAGATACGTGATTGACATAATTGGAACGGATCCGATCTCTTTGGTTGAGCTGGGCCTCTTAATTTGGAAAAATTAGAAAAATTGAGGTATTTTTAACTTAAGAACTGGCGATCAGATCTTAATGAAATTTGATATTTAGAACTCATGTTTCAAGGCTCTTATTTTAAATCCCGACCAGATCTGTTGACATTGGAGGGAGTTTGAGGAAGAAACCGGAAATCTTGGAAAACGCTTAGAGAGGAGAAATTGGGATGAAACTTGGTGAGTAGAATAAGCAAATGTCGTAGATACGTGATTGACGTAACCGTACTGGATCTGCTCTCTTTGGGGGAGTTAGGGGGTGGCGTTCAGTGTTTTTGCGAGTTTGGTGCTTCTGGACGTGCTAGAACGATGAAAATTGGTAGGCGTGTCAGGGAGCTGCACAAATTGACTTGATAAAGTCGTTTTCCCCGATTTGACCATTTGGAGGGCTGAAGGGAGAGAAAAAATTAGAAAAAATGAGGTATTTATAACTTGCAATTGGGTGATCGGATCTTAATGAATTTCATATTTAGAAGTATCTAGTGACTCAGAGCTCTTATTTTAAATCTCGACCGGCATTAAGCCTCTTATGTTCCTTTTAAATCAATCTATTTATTCTTAGAATTTTGCTAGAGCTCATACTATGTGAGCTCTGGGCTCTTCCGGCCTCGTCACAGGTGCCATATGAGCTCTTAGCTCTTGTTATCTAGGGTGATCAGTGGTCTATAGTTTGATAACAATGTCAAAGGGAAGCTCTACAGAATTTCAGTATTGGTGTTGTAAAACGGAGAAGAAAAATCTTTTAAAGTTTCCAAAATTTCTTGTTATGTTCCAGGAATAAAAGAAACAGTTTTTTTTTTTTGTTGTTGTTTGAAGAAGATGCAAAATTGAACTGCCGTAACTACAAACGTCTAGAGTATGTTATAACGTCAGACTTACTTGCTCAGAGACTTACTCAGAGCACAAAATAATCTCTTGGAGCTCTCGAATTGAAAGTTCTGTGTACCATCTAAATTTCTAATAGCTAATTCTGGAACTCTTATTCTGGGTATCCCAAATTTGTCGTTTTCTTATTGTGGAATTTTCACTAACGTTCTATGGTCATCCGTTTTCTATAGCGAGGCCAGGGGAAAATGCATGGGCGACCCATCCCTCTACTCCGTCTAGATTATCAAATTGACCATGATGAGAGAGTTTGGTTTGCACGCCAATGCATCTGAAAAAAAAAAGTAATTAAATGGCTTAAGTTGCTTCGATACCTTATAGGATCACTTTATGTCCTCTATTATAAGCTTTTTTAGTTTCTGTGGCCAAACTGTTTAAAATTAATTGGGCGGTCTTGCCATAACTTGCAGAGCTGGATAAAAAATCTGGATAAAAGAAAAAAAACTAAAATCCGACATCTACTTTCCCAGAAATCTTAGACAGACCCACTTAACTTCTCACGTTATTGCCAGAGATAGAGATATTCAATTTTAATTGAAATTCTATTATTAGAAAGCGTGAATTTTGGATTAAACCGAGCAGAAACTTCTTTTTAAAGCTTAGGAAAGAGCAGTGCCTAAAATTATCTAGCCTGCCTGCTAGGAAAACACTGAAAATCCACTCAAGATAAATATATCAACAGTTTGAGAGTTTTTTTTTTTTTTTTTTTTTTTGGGGGGGGGGTTCCCTGTGATGCTACCGTCTTTGATTGATAACCCTGCTATATCTCCTGGGAGACTTCGCTAATGGATCCTTATATTAGAGACAGTCAGTCGACGTTAAGGCTCCCTAAATGATTTCTAGAGAATCAAATCCGTCTAACATCGGTTTCTGGTGTGAATTAAATAAAAAAAACAAGTTTTTTCAACTGAAAGTAAGGAGTGACATCAAAACTTAAAACGCACAGAAATTACTTCGTATATGAAAGAGGCTGCTTCCTCATCACGCCCCGCTCTTTACGCTAAAGTTTGACTCTTTCTCTCAATTCTTCTTTCTAAAACAGTAAAAAACTTTAGCGTAAAGAGCGGAGCGTTGATGAGGAAGCAGCCTCTTTCATATACGAAGTAATTTCTGTGCGTTTTAAGTTTTGATGTCACTCCTTACTTTCAGTTGAAAAAACTTGTTTTTTTTATTTAATTTCTGAACGTTTTTGAATCAATGCATGTTTTGATTTTGGCTCTCCGCAGAGGAATAATCAAAACGAAATTTGCATATTTTTTTTTTGGCTCAATGGCTTTCTCATAATTTTGATCGAATGATTTTGAGAAAAAAAGAGCGGGGGACGAAGCCTAGTTGCCCCCCGATTTTTTGGTTAATTAAAAAGGCAACTAGAACTTTTAATTTTTTACGAATCTTTTTATTGGTAAAAGATTTACGTAACTTATAAATTAGCTTACGTAAAGAACTTTTGTATTCTCATGTTTTTATTACATATATGAGGGGATTCGCCCCATCGTCAGTACCTCGCTCTTTACACTAAAGCTTAAATTTTATCCCAATTCATTAAGAATGACCCCCTGAATCACAAAAGCCGTAGAATAAGTAGTTGAAATTACCGAAAATACTTTATCGTAAAGAGCGAGGTATTAGAAGGAGGTGAGCCCCTCATATGGGTAATAATTTCTGTTTGTTTTAAGTTTTATTGCTGTTCCATACTTCCAGCTGAAAAAGCTTTTTCACTTTTATTTTTCAATTGTTTTTTTTAAATAATGCTAGTAAATCCTGCTCTCCCTTCATGGAAATTTTCTTCTCCCATTACAAATTCTCGAAGGAAAGTTCCCCAGCAAATCCCCCTCTTCTCAACCCCTCCCCCAAACCAAAAAAATCCTCCTGAAAACGCCTGTATACTCCCCAATAACCATTACTATATGTAAGCACAGGTCAAAGTTTGTAACTTGTTGCCCCTCCCACGGGGACTCCGGGGGAGTAAGTCGTCCCCAAAGACATAGTTATAAGGTTTTTCGACTACGCTGAATAAATGGCTATCTCAGAATTTTGATCCGTTGACTTTGGAAAATAATTAGCGTGGGAGGGGGCCTAGGTGCCCTCCAATTTTTTTGGTCACTTAAAAAGGGCACTAGAACTTTTCATTTCCGTTAGAATGAGCCCTCTTGCAACATTCTAGGACAACTGGGTCGATACGATCACCCCTGGGGAAAAAAAACAACAAAAAAACAAAAAAACAAAAAAACAAATAAACACGCATCCGTGATCTGCCTTCTGGCAAAAAATGCAAAATTCCACATTTTTGTAGATAGGAGCTCGAAACTTCTACAGTAGGGTTCTCTGATACGCTGAATCTGATGGTGTGATTTTCGTTAAGATTCTATGACTTTTAGGGGGCGTTTCCCCCTATTTTCTAAAATAACGCAAATTTTCTCAGGCTCGTAACTTTTGATGGGTAAGACTAAACTTGATGAAACTTATATATTTAAAACCAGCATTAAAATGCAATTCTTTTGATGTAGCTATTGGTATCAAAATTCCATTTTTTAGAGTTTTGGTTACTATTGAGCCGGGTCGCTCCTTACTACAGTTCGTTACCACGAACTGTTTGATCAAACTTTAAACTGTCACATCTGTATTCATTGATCAATGAACCGCACCCAAACAATTTCGTATTTCGTAAAAATTAAAAAAAATAATTTTTGTATAGTTTAGTATAGTTAGCGAATTACGAAGTTGAAATCGTCCGATATTTTTCAAATCGTAAAATTTTTTGATGGCATCCAAACTCGCCAAAATTATGTCTTTTTTATATCAAGGTCTTCAATTTCCCAACAAGGCGAACTGAATTTTTGATGTACGAATTTTGCGTGGACACAAGGGGATCAAAAATTGTGGACAATCATTTCCGCATTCTGGCAGCTGGAGAGCTGTAAAAAGCCCTCAATGGGGTGTAGAGGGCTCCTTCTTCATGGATTCATGGCCTTACCTTAGACCTTAGTTCCTCTGGAGCCATCAATGGCGCATAAGGGGTCGACGAAGCCTCTCCTCTCGTCCCTAAGCGATGCTGTAGTGAAAAATTTTAAAATTCATGCAGTTTACTGTGTGGCAGTTTACACCCAGTTTCAGCTTAAGAATTTTCGACATGATGAATTGTTCAGGAGGGTATTGCTCCCTTGTTTTGGCTCTGCTTTTATCTTCCAAAAATGGAAACATTGCCTTACGAAGAAAAATTAATATAGAAGTTAAATTTTTATTAGCAGTTCAAATGTTCATAACTGCCATTGCACCCAAGACATCCTACTGTCCGTCCGCGGTTGCAGGGGTCTTTTGTATGTTAACCTCTGTCCCTATTTTATATTACCAATGACATTAAGATAAAACATGTATTGCCCGCTGGGTCCGTTTTAGTTCATTCATACCTGGAAATAAGGACTTTCTAAGGTTTTTCCTTTGGTTGTTTCAAAATCTGCAGTTATCAGGACATGATCATACTTTCCTTGGTGTTGCCATGATGAAACGCGACAATCAATAACCAAAACTCAAGTTTGACAATACTTTCCGTTTATAAGAATTCAAACATTAAGAATCTGCTGATTCCCAAAGACAACTGCTCCAGGGTATCAAAAAAATCTTGTTCCAGGGTAATTCAACGACTAAACTTTCTAGGTGGCAATTCGGAGGCCAACTTGGTCAATGAGATTTAAGCGATGGTCAATTTCAGGTCCAGGGACAGGCAAGAGTCTTGGGATAGAAGGAGGTTGTTAATCCGAGGCAGTTACTATGTCACTCATTGTAATTGATTTTCGGGTTGAGGGTTGTAACCCCAACCGACTCTAGGCCTTGGATTTGACTAAAGCTCGGAAAAACCTATATACTGAAATACTTGGAGTGGGCTCTACTCGCCTCATGAGGTTGAGGCCACCCATATAGTGGAGCGTTTGGTTAGGAAAAAATCAAGTATCCAAAGGCACTTAATCAGTAGATAGAATTTGTCTTTTGCCGGACGAATTCCACTCACCTCCAAATATTTAAACTTATTAATTTTTTTTACTAGACTAAAGCTGACTCTTATTGCTTTTTTTAAGCACTTTCTCCCAACTCTTTTAGGCTGATTATTTCAGATCCTTTTCCCCAGTTGCATTTGATATTGATCTATTATTTGTCAAAGTACTTTTCTTGCTTTCTAAGCCTTTTCTATGAGATTGCCGTATCTGTGTAAAATTGCTTGGGAAGACCTTTGTTTCACGGTCGTCGTGTTCTGTTAAAGGATTTCTGCAGAGAGAACCGGAACATTATTTCATTCTGGAGTTGCTCATTCATTGATGATACATCTTGTTTTAGTCAATCTTAAGGATTTAAGTGGACTAGAAAGTCCTTGCTATGCTGTAATGCTAACTCATTTACTTGCTCACTCTTTTTTGTTCTACAAAAGCCAAGGGTGCCAATGGGGGGAGGCTTTTGTCTCGCCCTGTCAGATTTGAGACGTACTTTTGTTTGTATCTTCGTTAAAGAAAAGAAAAAACATTACCCTCCCTACATTTTCGTGAATTTTTCCCACTTAAAAAAAAAACTGCAAAAAAAAACAATATAGACACAGGTCAATTGCCGGTTTTGTTCAGTATATTTGTAGGATAATTTGGGGCAAGAACTTACGTCAAAAGTACCTTTATGTGCGGTGACTTTATGTGCATTGCTTGACTTAATTACTCTGCCAGTTTGGCGCCAGCGTTAAGAAAGCAGCGTTAAGAAAGCAGACTGGATCCTCCTCCAGGACACCCAGTCTCGGGCAATCGCGGGTGTATCTAGAGGTCTTTTTACTCCAGAGTTCTGTTGGGAAAAACTTTGATTTGTGGAGGTAACGTGAAAATTAAATGACGACTTATCAACTAAATTTGAGTTATTGAGGCAATTTTTGGGTCACTTCGAATTACAGAGATACCATAAAATATAACAAGAAAATTATTTCGATTTATGCATGTTCTTTATCTGAATTAGACAGGTTTATCAAAGGGGATTGAAAGTAATAAGTAAAACTTATTTGAAATATGGGGCAGTCTCGGTTTAATGGTCCTGCATTGGTGTAGCCTATCTAAAGCTTACAACATTTTCTGTGACATAAAAAAAAGAAAAAAAAGACGCCTGATTGTTCAAACGCTTGCAGCTTAAGATTTGAAAAGACTAATTAGATCTTGTCATAATTATTCATATCATAATACATGCTTCCACATACACGAATTCCACCCAAAGAATGAGAACTTCGCTAAGAAGGAGAATAAAAATTACTCTAAATTGCTCGATTATATTCAATATATTTCAATAGATCTGGGAGGGGAAGCTGCCCCCTGGCCCAGTAGCACATTACGCCTCTGCCCATCTGTTTTAGAAAAAGTTCGGGTTCTTGTCGATTTTTCTTATGTGGAGAACGACAAGTAAATACTAAGTGCCATAAAAATGACGCATGACTGTTAAAACGCTTACAGCTTAAGATTTGAAAAGATTGATTAGATCTGTTTGAAGGGACGAGGAAGCGCTAATAGGGTCTTCTTGCTTTGAGAAGGTTATTGCAAGCTGTTTATACTTACAACAAAGCAACGCAGAAGCAGGGTGAATCCAGAATTTTTGTTTGCGGAGACGGAGGGTGCAGCTTTGATTTTTCGTTACTCTTTTTTTTTTTTCTACAAAATCCTGTGAATGTAAATCAAATTACATTCACTTTGAATTTTGCTTTGAGAAAGTTATTACAAGCTGTCTATACTTACAACAAAGCAACGCAGAAGCAGGGGTGGATCCAGAATTTTTGTTTGCGGAGACGGAGGACGCAGCTTTGATTTTTCGTTACTTTTTTTTTTTTTCTACAAAAGTTTGTGAATGTAAATCAAATCTCCACAATTATAATCTACTCAGACCGATGGAGTCTACCTCTCCTGAATCCGCCCTTGTGTAGACTGGCTGTTAGGGAATCTCTCATGTCGTTAGTGTGTATAAGGGAAAAGGGAGGACTCAGGATGGTACCTTGAGGAATCCCGAATTTCACAATCCTAAGGCCACAATAGCAAGAACAAAGAATACATTTTAGGTTTTTGTGAAGTTGTAGATCAGACTGTTTTTAAATTGTTTTTTTTTTTTTGTTGTTGTTGAAGTCTTAGGTCAATATTTTAGAACAGAAATGTAATCTTCGCCTATGTCAACTGAAAATACCTATTTTGTGAAACATATTTTGCATATGATGAATGCCGTATCTCTAAACGGACATTCGATTTTCTGACGATTTAATCCTATAAAGTCCAAAAAGAGGAAGTTAAATCGACTGACCTCTTTGAGGGAGGATAAAAAGGAATCTCAAAATTTTTTCTTTAGCATTTTAACTAGAAAGGGATGTTGAATACAAAATTGGTTGGAAGTGAAAGCGAGGTTAATTGTTCCGTTATTTATTGTCAGCACTTCATCGGACATCCGTTGGATGGAAGGGGGCTGGGGTAAAGTTTGGGTTTGCAGTAAACCGCAACAACTGATCCATATTTTGTAAGCCGTGCTTAGGTAACATCGGTACTTCGTCAAGGAAAATTTCTTGATCTAATTCTAAAGCTTTGTTTCAACCAGTTTTTATGCTGGAAATTCAATGTGAGAAAAGCGAAACTCTCAAACGAAAGTTCTTGTGTGTTGTTAGTCCAAATGGCCATAAAGTCGATGCTATTCCTGTATAAGCCAAATATTTTACTTTTCAATTTTCGCCACACAGAATGTGATATAAGGTTTCATAAACCAATGGTTGTCCGGTACCGCCTGGTCCATCGATGAAAAACATTTTTTCCCTATATAATCAGGATCATTGACAGCCCGTAGAACAATATATGCAATTTTAAGCTGTTTTCCCTGCAGAAGCCGATGCATACAAACTAATTGTAGCTGACTCAGTAAAATTTAGAAATTCCAGTTTTGGTCAGTTTCATAGGCTCTGTATTATCCGTGCCATGTCGTTTCACCCCAAAACATAAATTTTGACCTTGTTTTGCCATCATATTTAACTTGGATGCAATAATACGATACGCTCGCTTAATTACAGTATCTTCAGATGCATTAATTTGTCGTGCTTGCCGAATAAAATCTTAAAAAAAAGGTTTCGAAACAAGGTGAAGGAACAGCGGAATATCAGACAACTTTAAGTTATTGGAGCTGCGAATATAGGAATAAAAAAAAAAAAGTCGAAAAGCGACATGATCTCATTTTTCTCGTAACCTTTAGCATAATCGTTTTGACTCGTAATATTTCTTCCCAGAGATTATAAAATATGTAGGCTATATATATATATATATATATATATATATATATATATATATATATATATATATATATATATATATATATATATATATAACGGATCTTCGCACGCGGTAAACTGATTCGTGGAGTAACTATTGTACACCAGGAATTCGAAGATATTTCCGCAATGGCCTTTTTATTTGTATTTATGATTATATATGCATTTTAAAGAATTTATGTTATATATAAAGACTTTCCAATTCTATAGTTCATTACAATTTTATACACATATATTGTTCTAGATCTCAGTACGGATCTTCACCCTCGCTTCTTGATTGGAGCAATAATTTTGGAGAACTTTACCCGTTAATTTGCAACAATCCGTCTAGTGCCGTACAAAATTACACTTTTGACTCGGGAGGAAACTGCGAGGCTGGAATCTTTCATAACTTAACTGCGACTGGACCACACTCTCAAACAGTGAGTGCTCAAAGTGAATACGATTCCAAGAATATTTATTTACCCCATGAGCAAAGTAAAGAACACTCAATGACTGGAAGAAAAAGGACTGACAAAAGTTCGTAAGTCTATTTTATTAGCATTTTAAGTTTTTGCTCTTTCTTTATTATTATATATAATATTATATTAATATTATCATATTATTATTATTATATCTGTAATCCTGTATACATTACTGTATCCGTATACTGTTATCTTGTTCGCAGAAATGGAGACTGTACTTGTATGTTATAGTGCTTATGTTAGGTTCTTCATCTAAGTAGAACCTGTTTCTCTGGCTAATCTTAATGAAATATCACAGAAAATGATGAAAATAAAGTATTTTGGAAACAAATAGGGGCTATATATTTGCTTATTAGGGGTGGGGTGGGTGTTAAGTATAGCGGGTAGTAGTATCACATGGACACACAGACAGACAAACAAAAAGACACATCTGCACAAGGAAACACAAACAGACGCACAAGTACTCAGACAAACAGGCATACAGACACATTTACAAACACACAGACAGACACACTTGCAGACAGATAAAAACAAGACACACAGTTAGAAACACAAAAAGACACAATGACATATGGACCGACAGAAAAAAAGATATAGACATTCCATAGAAGAGAAAAAAGTTGCTCTTCCGCTCTGAATTTTTCCAAAGAAAAAAAAAGCTACACTTCTGTTCTGAATCTTTCCCAAGAAGAGAAAAAAAAATGCAAGTTATCTCCTGAATTCTTCCATATAAGGGAAAAAAGTTACACTTCTGTTCTGATTTTCCCCAAAAGAAGAGAAAAAATTCAACTTTTTTTTCTGAATTTTTCCATAGAAGAGGAAAACGTTACACTTCAGTTCTGAATTTTCCCAAAGAAGAGAAAAAGTTACACTTTAGTACTGAATTTCTTCAAAGAAGAGAAAAAGTTAAACTTCTGTTCGGAATTTTCCCAAAGAAGAAAAAAAATTACACGTAAGTATTGCAGTGACAGAAACAAATTCGAATCAAAACATATTGCTGCACTTAAAATTTGAATGAAAAACAGATAGGGTTACTTTATTCTAGGATTGAGCCGTTTGACTGAGAGATTCCGTGGGTGAAACTCTTTTTATATGTTATAATTTCTTATATTATATGTTATATCTTATATGTTAATAATGTCTAGCATCACAATGTCGTATAATTTGTATTTATATGAAATAATTTCATATAAAAGAGCAAATTTTCGCCTCCCGTCCAAGGAAACATACTTATATGTAGCCTCTACTTATGTTTTAAAGAATGTTTTATATAACATTATATACTATCATGCAGTATATAATATATTTTATTATTTACTAACATAATGTATAACATAGGTCTTCCCTTCCTAGAAAACACAACTTGTGTGTGGGCTCGATTTCTGTTTTACGGAACAATAGTTCAGATCTTCGTTCCAATAACAATATATAAGCTATATAATAATATGGCTTGTCGAGAAGACTAAGTTTGTTGAAAAAGACTTTTGGGTAATTGAGACAATATGGGCACTACCATATACAAGGGACACTAAAAAAACACAAGAAATTTGTGTCAACAAGATTGCTGGAACTCTGATATAGCTGTATTGTAAACTTTTTATAAGGTTGATAAACTGTCCCCGAAGCTTATTATGTAGATGTTCGAGGAAATTGAGAGCAGAATTAGCTAAAAAGGGTTCATGAAAGCTCCGCCCGGGATTCCTCTTCCGTCAAGACTTCGCTCCAGCGTTTTCCTCACACGTTACCAAAGAAAGTTTGATAGAGTCTCTGTGGAGCTTGCTCCGACATCCATCTTAAAACCTAGATCAAGTCCCATCTGGCCTTTTTTTTTTATTCCTCAAAGCTCAGAGAAAAGTTGAAAGGCGTCCATTTTAATAGCAGTTATTAAGAAGAAGAGGCAGCAAATATATGGCTCATATTTTGAGCGGGGTTTACCACCCGCCCATCAGAGCTGCTAAATCAAGAAAATTAGCGGGGGGGGGGGCAAGGTTGTGTTTCTTTTTCAATGACAATACTCCAAAAAAGGTGTTTTTCAATGAAAATACCCAAATAAGATATTTTTTAAATTTAGGGGGATGGGCGCATGCCCTTCTGTCTGTGGAGTAGAGTTTCAATTGAATTTGCTGCGATAGTCATTTTAAATCTGAAATCAAGCCTCATCTGAATTTTTCGATCCTAAAACTAAAGAAAAAAGTTGAAAGACGTTCATTTGAATAGTACGCTTACTGATAAAGGAACAGACTCAGCAAAGCATGGTTCGTAAAGCGGTTTCCTGATTTCTTTTCTTCATGAACGGTCTTAAAAGATGGAAGCATCGTCTGTAGAAGTGCGCCAACATTGATGGAAGTTCTGTTGAAAAATTATTATAGAAAAATTAATCTTCATAGAACTATGGATGAAAATTAAAAATAATACTGCGTATTTTTTGAAATACCATTGTATACCAACTGCTGAGTTTCCCGCTCAATTCCTTATTTCATTGGCTCTTTAAGTTTTCGTCTAACGCTTTCTTGCCCTTTTTCCAAGATTCACCTTGAAACTTTGGCACACAAATTACCTGTCTTCTCTTGGCTATAACCAAAGGACAAAGTGAAAATAAATACGTAATATTAATCAAATAAATTATCAATCCAATAACAAAAGTTATTAAGATAAGTCAATACCATAAAATATAAAACACACCGTTCAGAGAATTGAGTAAGTGAGAACAAATGTGTCAATAATAGAAAATATATATATCCTAATATGGCAATAAGAAAAATAAATAAGAAAGAACACCAGTATAGAAGGTAAACGAGGGGATGTGGTAATAATGATGCCTGCACTCCACTCCCTTTTTAAAAGAACCTATAAAGATTTTGGAATTTCTTTTAGATTTTTTTTTTTTTTGCTGCAATCACTACTTTAAACCGCTTCTTTCGGTGCTATGCTTGGGGAGGGGGTATTTTTCAGGTTCAGCTGAATAGGCAGCTTTTATCTATACTCAAAACAATAGGAGACGAATTCTCCTAAAGCAAAAGATCGTTCAACCTAGGCTAGTAGATAAATATAGGCACTGTAAGAAAAACTTAATATTGTCTTCTTGTACCACAGCATAAAAATTATTTAAATTTTTAATAGCATAAATGTTATTATAATTATATAATATTCATGTTGTGTTTGTGTCTTGTACGCATAACAATCAACTATTAGTAACTCAACTCGAAAGCTTGAAAAAATAAAAACACAATAAAGACGCTGCAGCTCTAACGGGGTGGGTCCTTTGACAATCTGGCCAATCATGGCAATTCTCACAAAGGTCTTACCTAAGCAGTTTACGAGAATCAAAGAATCGTAGATTCAAGTAAATACATTTGACAACCCCGTTTTCCAACGGTTGAGACTTACGGATGAGTCATTGTGTGGCTGAATTTTGTGCTTGTCTTAATTAATCGCTTTTTCCTTCGAGACGTAAAAGGCTTTTGTGGAAAAAGGGAAAAGGAAGAAATAAGCATAGAAGGACTAAAAAAGAACATCATCTACTAACTGATTGGATATTTTTTTCGGCATAGCTAGATGCCCCTGTATAGCCAAGAACATTCCTTAAGTTTATTTTTATTTTCAGCTGCAATTCTAGGTTTTTAAGTAACTTCGTGAGTCAACCTTTGAATAAAATTTATTAATTTATTTTTAATAAACTTTTTTGATTCAATTTTTTTAACCAAACTTTTTAATTTTTATATCCATGATCAGCCACCAAAGATTTACAGAAGCTTCAGAATGCCTCTATATAGTTGACCCCTCTATAATTGAGAGCACTTCTACAGGCTCCACTAAAAAAATAGATTTCTATTACTCTGCATTAGTATGCTTTGAGATGGAATGATTTCATCGCCCTTTTTGTCTCCGCTGAACAATTCTTTTGCCACTCACTCTGCTAAAAACTATTATTATCATCATTATGTATTACTTCTTCAACCGAGAAAGACTTTCAGACCATATAGTTATGTTATGGTCTTATGCCTATCTTTTCTATCTTTTGAGTTTTACTTAAAAGCCCGTGTTTTCTGAACAGAAGTTTCCAAACTATTTCCTATGTTACAGAAGTCTTTGTGTCGTACGAAAATTTTTGGAATGTTTATTTATCAATATATTCTTTTTCATGTGTGTTTTCCCTAGCGTAGTGATTTATATCTGTAATAGTTTATATTTTTGTTTATTATGTAAGTAAAAAAAGTCAAATCAATATGTTCGTCTTCCGAATGTGTTCTGTTTAATTTTCATTCTTAACGGAATATGATATTTTTCTTTATTTATTGTTACTATTTTTTATCGTAATTAACTTGTTCAGCAATTATGGGTTTTGTATTGCTATTTAATACTTATATTTTAAATTTAGTTACATTTTCTATCACCAGGATGATGGAAAATGTGGTCATTTTCTGCAACCTTCTAGAAAATCCTAATATAAAAAAGATCACATACTCAAAGGACTATGGTTTTTCCGAGGTGGGAGAAAAAAGTTTTGTGGCTAGAATCGGTTCTGAGGATTAAATGACACTTGCCATTGATGGCTGGCGAGTAGTGAGGGACTCTCCCCTCTTTGGGAGGCGTGCATTGCCTGCCCAGACTGGTCTGAAGGTGGCAGGTGAGTTTTCGTGATGGGGGGGAGGAGCAGTGGTGGACTCCTTCACACTGCCAAGGAAAACACTTCTGTAAAGAGTTAAAAAGAAAATGCCAAGATCTGAGAGGTACGTTTTAGAGGGCGCCTATAGCTCAGTGGCAATGGATGTTACATTATTATTATTATTACTTTTTTACGCAAAGACAATGGTCATTGACTCAGTTTTTGTGAGTCCATCCATAATGATAATAATCCAAAATAGTTAAGTGTTTCGGGCTTTACTTGACCTTTACAGACTTATTTATGTTATTTCTTCGTGTTTTTGTTATGTTTTCTCTCTATATTGTGATATTTTTTTCGGTGCTCAACTAATTCTGTTTCTTATTCTTAAGCTACATTTATACTGAGCCACCTTCATAATTTTGAGAAAATGTTATTTAGCTTTTGTTTTAAGGGATAAAACACCAAGCAGTTCGTATGGCGAAGCTGGCCCTAGTGAAAAGAAATACTCCCGTTTATTATCTGCTTCTTCATCTGTGGCCAGTGTGATCAGTGAAGATTTAACTGGGTATGTAACTTCATCTATAAGGCCTGAAATGGTTGAGGGTACTTGTTTTGCATTTTGCTGTTTTTATTTTGCTCTCTGTTTGTTTTTTCCTCAATCCCCTCCCCCCAAAAAAAAAAGTTTATAAGATAAGCTTAGTCCATTTTTCCTGGGCTTTGTGAACATTATTTGTGAACAAGGTTCAACAAACTTCAAAGCCTTAAGGTTTAAAGAGAGTTCTATGAGTAAGGCTAATAGAGGTTTTAACACCCTGGCAATTCAATTTGAGCAATTCAGCTTCTTGAAAAATCTTGAGCAACACTTAATGCCCTGGACAAAAACAAAAATAAATGAGAAAAAATTGAAAAATAGTATTTGGGGCAGTAGTCTCACTTTAATGCTATTTGTTGTTTCACCAATTAGTGCAATGGTGATGTGCAGCGCGCCACGGACTAGACTTGCCTTTTAGACATAGACATAGACATTTTTTTTATTGTCATCCAAAACATCAAAATTAAACAAACAATTTACCATTAACTGCCACTCTTTAAGACAAAATAGTCCTGACTGTGGCCGCAATTCTAACCACCATGAATCTGCTAAATTAAATTAAAGCCTTGTAGGTATTAAATAAAAAAAAAAAAACAAGTTTTTTCAACTGAAAGTAAGGAGCAACATTAAAACTTAAAACGAACAGAAATTATTACGTATATGAGGGGGTTCGCCCCCTCGTCAATACCTCGCTTTTTACGCTAAAGTTCGAGTTTTATTCCAATTCTTTAAGAATGACCCCTGAATCACAAGTACTAAAAAAAATTTAGCGTAAAGAGTGAGGTATTGACGAGGAGGCGGACCCCTTATATACGTAATTATTTCTGCTCGTTTTAAGTTTCAATGTTGCTCCTTAATGTCAGTTGAAAAAACTTGTTTTTTTGCATTTAATTTCTGATCGTTTTTTAAATAATGCTTGGAAATCCGGCGCCCCTTCATGGAAAAATTATCTTCCCCAAAGAAAAATTCCTCCATGGTTAGATCCTTCAACGTAATTTCTCCCCTTGTTTTGGTCACTTAAAAAGGGCACTAGAACTTTTGATTTTCCCTCAAGTGAACCCTCTCACGATATTTTAGGACCACAGGGTCGTTATGATCACCGCGGGGGGGGAAAAACAAATAAACACGCACCCGTGATCTTTCTTCTGGCAAAAAATACAAATTCCACATTTTTGCAAATAGGAGCTTAAAACATCTATAGTATGGTCTGATACGCTGAATCTGATGGTGTGAATTTCATTAAGATTTTATTACTTTTAGGGGGAGGGTTCCCCTTTTTTCGAAAATAAGGTAAATTTTCTCAGGCTCGTAATTTTTGATGGGTAAGAATAAAATTGATTAAACTTGTATATTTAAAATCAGCATAAAAATCCAATTTTTTGATTTACCTATTGGTATCAAAATTCCGTTTTTAGAGTTTTGGTTACTGTGGAGCTGGGCTGCTTCTTACTTACAGTTCGTTGCCACGAACTGTTTGACAACACTAGTTGAGTATTTCTTTTTAAGCATAACTTACACCTTTTAGTGGAATTTTCTAATGACTCTGATTTTTCCTGGGTATTACCTTAAAAATGGTAACATCCCTTCATCTAGAGTTTTATCAATTTAATTAACTGTCTAGTTTATCCTTTTGGTAATCTTGTGTCTATGGTAATGCCTCAGAAATTGGACAGTGCCTGATTTCGGACATGCATTTTGTAAAAGAAAAAAAAAAGAAAAATAAAATAAATAAATCAAATTTACAATTACTTGGGGGTAAAATGAAATTAGTCTTTTTTTCTACATTTAAACCTAAGAAGTGTTACCCTAAAAGCCTTGTTTATTTAAATAGCCGCATTCAGCCACATTCCTCATATCATATACATATTATTTTTCATTTATTTATAAAAGTACCGAATCCAAGTACAAAATAGGTTTGTAACACTGAAGATTTTGATTAACTAAGACCTGGATCATAAGAGTGGAACATTCAGTCACTTTCACAGTCATTAAGACTGTCTTCATCAGCACTTGCTTGAAAATATAGCTCCACTTCTTAAGACTTAGATTCTGATTCAGGTGACCATTCCTGTTCCAAAGCCCCCCCCCCCCCCACCCCCAACGAAAGTTCTTGATAAGGCCCTTAGGATTATATATTAACTTCTACCTCCACCCTCTCACCATCTCTCCCTTAGAGCTAAAATAGGGGAATTTTCTACGGGAGAGGGGGAGGATTCCAGGGTGGGGGGAGGTAAACGCCCACTCCCTGGGAAAAGCAGCATGAATACAAGATCTTTCTGAGATGTGAAATTTAAAATAAAAATAAATATATTGATCCTGCTTTGGCCCTCCGCATTGTTAAAAATCCAGATCATGTATTTGAAGCAAATATCTTCCCACATTCTTTTGGGAAGGCAATTGAAATTTAAAAAAATCCACGACCTTGCTTTAAATAGAGATTAAATAAAAAAACAAGTTTTTTTTAACTGAAAGTAAGGAGTGACATTAAAACTTAAAACGAACAGAAATTACTTTGTATATGAAAGAGGCTGCTTCCTCATCAACGCCCCGCTCTTTACGCTAAAGTTTGACTCTTTCTCTCAATTCTTCTTTTTAAAACAGTAAAAAACTTTAGCGTAAAGAGCGGGGCGTTGATGAGGAAGTAGCCTCTTTCATATACGAAGTAATTTCTGTTCGTTTTAAGTTTTAATGTCGCTCCTTACTTTCAGTTAAAACAACTTGTTTTTTTTATTTAATTTCTGAACGTTTTTGAATCAATGCATGTTTTGATTTTGGCTCTCCGCAGAGGAATAATCAAAACGAAATTTGCATATTTTTTTTTTTTTTTGGCTAAATTGGCTTTCTCATAATTTTGATCGAATGATTTTGAGAAAAAAAGAGCGGGGAGGAAGCCTAGTTGCCCTCCGATTTTTTGGTTAATTAAAAAGGCAACTAGAACTTTTAATTTTTTACGAATCTTTTTATTAGTAAAATATTTACGTAACTTATAAATTAGCTTACGTAAAGAACTTTTTTATTATCATGTTTTTATTCCATATATGAGGGGGGTCGCCCCCTCGTCAGTACCTTGCTCTTTACACTAAAGCTTAAATTTTGTCCCAATTCATTAAGAATGACCCCTGAATCACAAAAGCTGTAGAATAAATAGTTGAAATTACTAAAAATACTTTAGCGTAAAGAGCGAGGTATTAGAAGGAGGTGAGCCCCTCATATGGGTAATAATTTCTGTTTGTTTTAAGTTTTAATGCTGTTCCTTACTTCCAGCTGAAAAAACTTTTTCATATTTATTTTTTAATTTTTTTTTTAAATAATGCTAGTAAATACTGCTCTCCCTTCATGGAAATTTTTTTCTCCCATGACAAATTCTCGATGGAAAGTTCCCCTAGCATATCCCCCTCATCTCAACTCCTCCCCCCAACCAAAAAAATCCTCCTGAAAACGCCTGTACAATTCCCAATAACCATTACTATATGTAAGCACTGGTCAAAGTTTGTAACTTGTTGCCCCTCCCACGGGGACTGTGGGGTAGTAAGTCGTCCCCAAAGACATAGTTATAAAGTTTTTCGACTACGCTGAATAAAATGGCTATCTCAGAATTTTGATCCGTTGACTTTGGGAAAATAATTAGCGTGGGAGGGGGCCTAGGTGCCCTCCAATTTTTTTGGTCACTTAAAAAGGGCACTAGAACTTTTCATTTCCGTTAGAATGAGCCCTCTTGCAACATCCTAGGACAACTGGGTCGATACGATCACCCCTGGGATAAAATAAAAAAAAAACAAGTTTTTTTTTAGCTGAAAGTAAGGAGCGACATTAAAACTTAAAACGAACAGAAATTACTTCGTATATGAAAAGGGCTGCTTCCTCATCAACGCCCTGCTCTTTACGCTAAAGTTTTTTACTGTTTTAAAAAGCAGAGTTGAGAGAAAGAGTCAAACTTTAGCGTAAAGAGCGGGGCGTTGATGAGGAAGCAGCCCTTTTCATATACGAAGTAATTTCTGTTTGTTTTAAGTTTCAATGTCGCTCCTTACTTTCAGCTAAAAAAACTTGTTTTTTAATTTAATCTTAAAAAGCCTGAAACTATAATACTATGCAGTAGACCTATACAAACATGAACTTTTAAGCAGGCCTAATTGAGAGCTAACTTCATTCAATACAATGTTAAAACCGTTATAAAAATGAACAGGTTTATATAAGTTTTCCGAGTGCAGAAATAGCCCCAAAAACGATTAATGGGAGGTTAATTGGCATTTCAAATTTTTTCTGGACCAGGGCCTTCTGACCCGCCTGTTTTTATGGCGTTTGGCTCCCCCCCTCCTTGTCACCTTCCAAATGCCAAACCCGGTGCCCTCTTCGTGGTGCCAGTCCACCCTGTGTTTATGTACATACTTATATATATATATATATATATATATATATATATATATATATATATATATATATATATATATATATATATATGACTAAATATCATCTTTAGGATATTATAGTTTTGTTTAGTCCACTTTTACAATTATAAGTGCGTAATTGTTCCACAACCAGAGCGAAATCGATTTAAAATTATGATTCTGCTTCAGAAACTAATCATGACCTTGTTGACAAGTCCATTTCTTCTCGAAGGGAAAACAATCTTTAAGTTGTTTCGTGTAGGTTGCACCCGAAGCCTGGATACAGGGTCAGAGGCATAGGACTAGTAACTAGCTTTTAGCTGGGATACTTAAAAGTAAGTTTTGGGCGACTGCATCATTGAAGCTAAAAAGATTAAATAAGAGGGTACTTGTCATTTATCCCTAATCATAATGAAATATATCGAAATATGATGAAAATATAAAACTTTAGAAACAAAATTATGGAAACTACAACAGAGACTATGGAAAACAAGCCGCCCAGAACGTATTATGTTAAATACCTAACCAACTTGATATATCAATTATTTAGTTAAAATATACCTTTACAGTAATTTATATCACTGAGACTAAGCTAATTATCTCCTAATTCAGACAGAGAAACCAGTTTTAAACAGATCAAACTGATTGAGCTTCGTGAGTGTTTTCGGGATAACTGACGAGTTCCCGTAAGGGCATCAATTTCTGACGATGGCTATCCTCTCCATCGCTTGAGGAGATTTTTCACGCGGCAATCATGGCGATAACCCTTTCAGAGAAAACCATCACCTTTCAAATGAGGATGTTAATCCTAAGATTACTGCAAGAGTTGAAGCAAGGAGAGCTGTTCTTAGCTGATTATGTTCATCATGGAAGTTCAGGTGAAAATATTGGCTGAGCAGATTCTGAAGATCAGTTGGCACGTATAATTATATCTCAGAATCAAAAGAAGTAATTCTCTGAAGGCCTTCATACTTGTTCAAGAAGACTTTCAGTATCTTTTTTTTTCTATGACATTGGCTAAGACAAATCATGAAAATGGATAGTTACACAAAGTAAGATAAGTGTCGCTAATCTTGGTTTTAAAAAAATGAATAGGTGAAGTCCTTGGAGAAATGGTGAAGCTGTAAGTAGCGCAGAAAACCTTTCGGTATAAAGTATAAGAACATGGCTTTGAATATGAACTGATAGTGAACGAAACTGATGTGGGATATATGGAGGGGGAGGGGCATCAAGGTCTGGCCCCTCCTCCAGAAATATTTTTATGAATTTTCAGACATTATTTATTAAAATTAAATTTGTCCCCCGCCCTTTTCAGAAAAGAATTCCCGTGTACGTTGCCTGATTTTAAATCGATCAATAAAAGTTTAGTCATCTTATTAATTTTGATTTTTTGTCTCCATCCGGGGTCATAATTTTGATTGATAGTCATTCGTGTTATCAGTAACTACGCAACCACTTAACTTTAACTAAATTACACGCATTGTTATGTCAACATAAACATATCATCATAAACATATTCTTTGATGCTACTTGGCTCGTGAAGTATGTTTTGGCTAACGATCCAGAAAGAAAAACAGTTACTGGAGATATAATTCAATTAAACACATTATCAAGTCAGTATAATTCTAAAGCCGTAAACATATTACACTTTGGCTTCCTTATCCCAAAATTAGGCTTTCAAAGTAGGCCTTATTAAGAAGCCTTATTTTCAAGGTCATTTATTTATTTCCGTATTGCATGGGTGGCATTTATAAGGTTTCAGTATATTTGGTAAATACTTCTGTTTGTATATTCCAAGTAGCTTCATTTTGGCAACTGAAACTCTTTTCATTCATTGATGTTTCTAGTCTGTCCCCTTTCTCAATTTTATCATTCCAAGGATTTTGCAATTCCTGTTTTATTGGCAATGTTTTAGAATCTCCAACTGTAAAAAAAACATAACTAATTAGTATCAAAGAAGCTATAGTTAATGACAGAAGTTTCATTTAAAAATAGCTCCCATTTGTAATACATTAATTCTTTAGATTGTTGCAGGGACCTAGAACCTGTCGAGTTTCTTATATGCCCTGAAGAGAAAGACACGACTAGAAGACAACTTAATCAAAAAAGTGCATAAATGAAAATAGAAAAGGGAAAATGGCTTGGTATCAAAACAAGAAAACTTTTTGCGCATTTTTTAAGACTCCTAGCTAAGCACTAAGCTAAGTCCCCAGACCCATTCGCTCAAACTTTATTTTTCGTTCATTCCTTAAGTTTAAGGATGTTCTTACCTTTCTTGGCATTTCCTTTAACACAAAAAGTGTGACTTTTTGTTCCAGTTATTCGAAAATGACTCGTCAAACACAGAGGTTTTTTGATTAGAATAATAAGCTCTTTAAAAAATTAAAAAAACTCTAGCGTTAAGAGCAATGTATAGGGAGGGACAACATCCCTCATATACGTAATAATTTCTTTGTGTTTTAATTTTTAATGTTACTCCTTACTTTCGGTTGAAAAAACTTGTTTTTTATTTAATCTCTCATAGATTTTTTTTAATTATGCCGGAAAATTTGGCTTGCCTGCCAGAAAATCCCCCTCCGCTCGAAAAATGTCTCTATATTTCTTAATAACCAATACTGTATGTAAACAATGGGCAAAGTTCGTAGCTTGCAGTCCTTTCCCTAGGGACTATGGGAGGGGGGCTCAATTAATCCTCAAAGACATAGTTATTAGATCTTCCGACCATGCTGAACAGAATGGCTATCTCCAAATTTTGATCGGGCGACTGGGAAAAAGGGGGTGTCTGTGGGAGGCTAGCTAATGGCTAGCTTTTGTCACTTAAAAAGGCCACTAGAACTTCTGATTCCGATCAAATGAGTTCTTTTCCAACCTTCTTGGATCACTGGTTCAATACGATCACCCCTGAAAAAAAAAAGTAAAAACACAAACAAACTCGCATTAGGGATCTTTCCTCTGGTAAAAAATGCAACATTCTGCATTTTTGTATATAGGAGCTTGAAATTTCTACAGCAGGGTTATCTGATATGTTGAATCTAATATTGTGTTTTTTCATTTGGGGTTGCCCCCCCCCCCACTTTCAAAAATTTGGGACATTTTCTCAGGCTCATAGCTTTTGATGGGTAACATTAAAATTAATGAATTTTATTTATTTTGAATAAGCATCAAAATTCGATTCTTTATAATGCATCTGTTGACATCAAGACTGTTGGATGAATTTTCTAATTAGAAAGCTTTCTTTTTTTGCAGATTTGACAGCGAAGATGATTGGACGCTACATGGATCTGAAAGCATGTCTCCGACTCACGATCATGAACGTAAAAAGGGTAACAGGTAATTTACAAATTTCAAGCAAACGTAAACTGATGTCGAAAAGTAACTTCTATTTCGAGGCCAGGCTTTACGGAGGAAGGATTATAAATTACCAAATATTTTGCTTTTGGGCCATCAGTACGGCCAAACACAAAGCAGGTCATCCTCGAACGGGGTGGGGAGAGGCCATAAGAAAGGATTTAAAAGAAATTGGAACTTTATTTGAGATGGGTAAAGAGAGAAGCCTCGAACAGATTGGGATAGAGGATGAATGTGCGCTGCTATGCTGACCTCAATCGGCTCTGTATCGCAATGAGTTATTAATGATAGTAGAACCAGTATCCGTTTACCCCCTATGTTTATAAATACAAATTGCAGAAACTTGTAGCAGTATTAGGAAGAGAGGGGGCTGAAGTCCAACCCTCCTTAGCTTTAAAAGCTAAGAAAGCCAAAAGAAAGGATTTAAAAGAAATTAGAACTTCATGGGAGATGAATAAAGAGAGAAGCCTCGAACAGATTGGGATAGAGGATGAATGTGCGGTGCTATGTTGACCTCAATCGGCTCTGTATCGCAATGAGTTATTAATAATAGTAGAACCTGTATCAGTTTACCCCCTACGTTTATAAATACAAATTGCAGAAACTTGTAGCAGTATTAGGAAGAGAGGGGGCTGAAGTCCAACCCTCCTTAGCTTTAAAAGCTAAGAAAGCCAAAAGAAAGGATTTGAAAGAAATTAGAACTTCATGGGAGATGGGTAAAGAGAGAAGCCTCGAACAGATTGGGATAGAGGATGAATGTGCGCTGCTATGCTGACCTCAATTGGCTCTGTATCGCAATGAGTTATTAATATTAGTAGAACCAATATCCATTTCCCCCCTATGTTTATAAATACAAATTGCAGAAACTTGTAGCAGTATTAGGAAGAGAGGGGGCTGAAATCCTACCCTCCTTAGCTAAAAGTACACCCATAGTATTGTAAGCCTCAGAGACGGAACATTTCCGCAACCAATCGTCCTGCGTCAGAAAGCCGTCAGTGATAAACCTTAGGAAGCTGCAAATGAGCAAAAAGAAGTATTCGATTTCAAATTATAAGCAGTTCAAAAATCAATGAACTTTTCTCTTCTTTATGCATGCAATAAATAAAAAAAACTAGTTTTTTCAACTGAAAGTGAGGAGCAACATTAAAACTTAAAACGAACAGAAATTATTACGTATGTGAAGGGGATTGCCACCTCCTCAACACCTCCCTCTTTACTCTAATGTTTTTAAGTACTTTTGGAAAAGCTTCTCATTGTTCTAATCACACGACCCTTGTGTTTCAGGAGCCGTTCTTAAAAAATTGGGACAAAGTTTGGGGAGGGGGCAATCCTCTTCATACACGTAATAATTTCTGTTCGTTTTAAGTTTTAATGTTGTCGCCTACTTTCATTTGAAAAAAAACTGTTTTTTTTTAAAATTTAATTTCTGATTTTTTAAAATAGTTTCAGGAAATCTGGCCCCACCTCCATGGAGAAATCTCCCTCCCCACGGAAATAGCCTCTGGATAATTCAATCCCGTTGAAAATTTACCCCTGACAATTACCCTTAACAACTCCACGCGTAAAATAGAGACGGAAAAGCGTAAGCAAGAAATCGTTCCCCCTCCATCCTAAAATGTATACATGCTTCCCAATAACAATGCTATGTGTAAACAATGGGGAAATTTTACAACCTAAAGACCTTTCCCCTGGGGCTGGGGTTCATGTTATATCCAAAGGTATAGTTATAGATTTTGATCTATAGCTGATAAAGGCATAGATTTTGATTTGACGATATTTGGAAAAAACAGGCGGGAGAGAGGCCTAGTTGCCCACCAATCTTTTCTGTCTCTGAAAAAGGACACTAGAACTCTTTAATTTCCGTTCGAGTGGGTCCTCTCACGATATTCTAGGACTACTGGGTCGATACGATCACTTCTGGGGAAAAAAAAAAATAAACACGCATCCGTGATCTTTCTTCTTGCAAAAAATACAAAATTCCACGTTTTTGCAGATAGGAGATTGAAACCTCTACAATAGGGTTTTCCGATATGCTGAATCTGATGGTGCGATTTTCGTTAAAATTCTATGAATTTCAAGGGATTTTTTCCTGATTTTTGAGAATCATGCATAATAAGCCAGTTCTTTTGATATATCTATTGGTATCAAAATTTCGTTTTTTAGAGTTTCGGCTAGTATTGAGCAGGTACGCTCCTTACTTACAGTTCGTTACCTAAACTGTTTGATTAAACGCATCGTAATCTCATAAGATGGAGGATATCTTCATCCATCGCAGCCAGCCGTCCTTTGTTGGTAAGCAGTGAGTCAGAAACCTTAGAAAACCATAATTGAGTATGCTGCGCAATAATCAGGAATTCGATTTAAAATTATAAACAGTTGAAAAATCAATAAAATCGTAGAAGATTATTCAAAACTTCCTTTTTGTTTTTATCTTTTATGTGTTTATACAATGGGTGCATCGTAACCGCATAAATGTAATGTAGCCGCATAACATCTGTATCCATCGAAATAAATCGTTCTGTATTAGAAAGTTGTGAGTCAAAAACCTTAGAAAGCTGCAGGCTATTAAGATTCGTTTCAAACCTTTATGTCGAGATGATTTTTTCCATTTTAGTTGATCCTCAATAAATACATGTCCTATAACACACGTACTCGTAATATTCATGATTTTATTTACTTTAATATTTCTTTTTTATTAAAAAAAATATAATATACTTTCTTCTAACATTAATTTGTTAGCTTCTTTGTTATTGTATTTACATTTTATTGGATATAATTATTGCTTCATGTCTTTATTAGTTTTTTTTTGTATTCGTTCTTTTCAAATATGACTATACTTTGGCAATACCAACCACTTCAGTTTTTCTCTTCAACAATAGGGATATTATCGATATAACAAAGTTATGTGACCAGGCTGGAGAGATGGGCCTGAAATGATGAAAACCAGTAGACCAAATTTTGCTTGTTTTTTTCTTTCTCAGCTTTTTTGTGTACAAAAATATTTTGACCTACTAAATTATCTATCGTCAAAGTCATGTCTATTAATTAAGGTTGTTGAAGCTCAATCCTTTTTGGAAAATTCGGTAAGGAGGGAGAGAGGGATAAATTAATTTCGCTTGCTTTTGTTATTCATCTTTTCTTTGCCTTATCAGTATTTTGACCAACTAAATTGGAGGTATTTGCTGTCTACCGGAAATATAATATCTGTTAATTAAGGCTCTTGGAGGTCAGACCCTTGTTAGAGAATCTGGTAGGGGAGGGAGGAGGTATATGAAACTCCCAAAAACATATAAATTGGTAACTTTTGCTGTCGGTGGTGCCATTCACAGAAATGTAGGGAGGGGAGGGAGTGGGCAAAAATGTAAGTTAAAAATCTAGGGGGGGGGGGGGCAAAAACGTTTTCTTCGTAATTGACCCCATTTTTTGCTGCATACCTAAAATATAATCTACTAGCTACGGTCGAAACAACTGTTATAGTGAAGATCTGTTTTGTGAACAAAGACTGAGGGTTTTACTAAAAGCTTTATATTTTTGATTTATGGAGCATTTATGTATTTTGGTTTATATTATATTGCATTTTAGTATATTATTTATATATATTTTGATCTATGGAGCATGCTTACCTGTGTTGGCCTCAGGCGGCTCGGTCCTGCAGTAAGTTGTTAGTAGTATTAGTAGTAGTAGGACATTTTCATTAATATTTTGAACTACTGCCGGTTCATTTTTGTCACAAATTAGAAATCAGCTCTTTAACTGTCTTTAAATTATGAATAGGATTACATATTCTTCTATCACTGGTGGCAGCATAATTGCCATAAGAATAAATAACCTGGTACTAATTGAAAACCAAACAGTGGAAAAATTTGATTCTCGAAATTTTTTAGTTCTGATTGGAAAGTATTATCTTTTGTTAAATCGCTAGAAAACATTATTTTGATGTAAAGTGATAATAAATTCAAACGTTTCAACATATGGATTCCAAGAAGTGATGATATGTAGGCTCAATCTCTGGGTGATTTTTGTCATCTCAAGATAGACCTTCATAACTCACAATGCAATTTTATTGGTTATGGGATTTATGAAAGCTAATTTAAGCAAAGCAGATTTTATATAGAATGTCCTAATTGGCTGAAAAATGCTATGAAAAATTCTGATTGGCTCAAACTATTGCTACTACTAACAACTTATCGCAGCACCACTCAACCTGAGGCCAACACAGCTACGCACGCTCCTCCTCTATCCTAATCTATTCAAAACCTCCCTTTTTACAGCCTCTAAGAAAGTTCCCATATTCCTTAAATCTTCCTTTACTGCATCCTCCCACCCCAACCGCAGGCGACCTGTTTCCGTTAGGCTATGCACGTTCTGTTCAAAGCCTCTCTCTTTACACCCTTCCAAGAAGTTCCCATTTCCTTTAAATCTTTCTTTATGACATCCTCCCACCCCAGACGGGGACGACCTGCTTTCTGTTTAGCTCTCGACGGTTCGCCGAAAAGAACAACCTTTGGCAATCTGTCATCCTTTATCCGCGGAACGTACCCTTACCATCTCAACCTTTCCCTCAATATAGCCCTAGAAAGCGGGATTGAACCACATTTTTCGTACAGCCTACTGTATGAAATACGGTCAGTCAGCCGGGTACCCACAACAATCCACAGGCAATTGTTCTGGAAAACATCTAGCAAATCTTCGTCCGTTTTTTGGAGCGCCCATGCTTCAGAACCATATTCGACTACTATCGTCACTGTAGCTTCCAATATTCTAATTTTGATTGCAGACTTATCTTCCTGTTTTTTTTCCAAACTAGCGCTCAAATTTGCGCTAGATGTTTTCCGGCATTAGTAAAGCTTCAATGTGAATGAGCCTTTACTCTGTCTTTTGAAATTTGTGATAATAGCGGTCAGGAGTGGATATGCCAAATTTGTTGCTTTTTCTTTCTGACCTAGGCTTTTTGAGAAATCGCAAGGAATTATATTTAAAGGGAAAAAAATCGACGCATGTCTTGCATACCCTGAAAGTGGATCTAGGGCTGATTCCTGTCACTTATAAACGCGCCCTTTTACTCTGCCCTTCGATTTAATCTGTTAGGTCAACTGATTTGCAGAGTTGCAGCAAAACAGGCACAAACACAGAATTTTTGGACATGGGGGGGGGAATAATGAAAACGTTGGGAGTGGGGGGGGGGCTATGGAAAAAAAAAATTATTTGATAATTTAATGAGAAATGCCCAGGAATTCAAGCACACTTATAATTTTGGGAGTGGGATGGGCCCTCAGCCCCTCCATTGCGCAAGTCCTTGAACCAGTATGTATTTTGCAGGGGGGCAGGTATGACAAATTTGTTGTTTTCTATTCTAAAAGTTACAGAAGTTAGGTTTTCTTTGTTTACTCTCTATCTTTCTATTTTTTGGGGGTGGAGGAGGAGTGTGTGTAGCTGTGTTGGGCTCAGGTGGCTTGGTGTTGCAGTGAGTTGTTAGTAATAGGATTTTTCTGTTTGTTAGTGTAAAAGAGATGAAGTAGGTCAGACCCCTCTTGTTACCCTTGGCTGTAATCTTGCTGATTTATTTGTTTCTTGGATAGTAGAACAATGTTTACTTTTCAAAATCATTTGATTTAGTAAAGAGGGGTTTTTTTATATTCTATTGAACCTTTTTTAGGATCACTAAAAATTCAAAAACTTCAAAGATATAGAATGGGCTTGTGAATCAGTGAATTAAGGCATTTATATAATAATTTATTCGAGCGACGGCACAAATTCGAAAAAGAATCTCAAGAATAGGTAAATTGTATACAAAGTATAAGAAACTATAGTAGAAACTAGGAAGTATAGATAGTTTTTGGAATGAAGCTATTCCTCTGTTAGCAAGGGCGCATCAAGGATTTTTTCGGGGAAAGGGGGTTACAGAAAAACTTTAAAAAAATTTGTCAAATTTTATTTATATGCATTGTTTGTACGTTTTTATGAACCAGAAAAATTTTGGGGGAGAGGGCTTAAACCCCAACCCCTTCCCCCTGGACACGGCTTTGTCTGATTGTCATCAAGATTTATAAAGTAAAAATATTGAAGTGGGTCAAGGCACACAAAAGAGTGTATTTTTAGGCCCCATTTTTCTCAAAATGTTTTGGGTGAACACTCTTTTTTTTATATCCGTAAATCTTTTTTTTATTCTGAACTCTTGCAGAATCAACTTCAAAGAGTGACAAAGGCTCTTTCACTTGGCGAAGTCAATATTTTCCTAATCTCTCGGTCTTACGTCAAGAATGCTATCTAACTGCCACCTACCCACCGGGTGAGGGCACTTCGAACTAATCTTGGCTTGGCCAATCCTCTTGCTATCGTCCCTCCCAAGTGGATTTTGCGAACAAACTTCATTTTACTATATATATTTTATTTATTATATTAGTATTGCTATTTTATCTCCTTATGCAATTCATTTTTTAGACAGAACCACAGTGAGATAGAAAAACGTCGAAGAGATAAGATGAACCTATATATCAATGAACTTTCCCAGGTTGTTCCCTTGTGTGTCACCATGTCCCATAAGCTGGACAAGCTCACAGTTCTTCGAATGGCAGTGCAACATCTTAAAACAATACGTGGCTCCATTCACAGCTATACTGAAGGTGATTACAAGCCCGCTTTTCTTTCTGATGAGGAGTCAAAGAAGCTTATCCTCCAGGTAGTTTTATGCGCTAATACCGCATGTCTTTGGAAGGGATATGATTTATGGAAGGGCTAAGGAGCTATAGTCCAGGGAAGGACTGACGCACATAATCTTTCTTAATCAGCATAAGTGAAAAAAGTTAATTTTTTGAAGCAAAACTGGTGGAGTGGGTTTTTGAACAAAAGTGGGTTTGTCTTTTTGACATTTATATCTTCTGACATCTTTTGTGAAAATTTCTTAAAAAAACAGACTCACTGGGCCAGTCTAAAAAAGAATATGAACTTCACATTTTCTTTAATGAGTAAATAGGAAGCTTTGATTTATTCTTAATAAAATATTTTGTTGTTTTTCCAACGAGCCTTTGAAATGGGATTCGAAAAGAGAAGCGAACTAAGTATTCAACCGCATGAAGACCTTTTTTTTCAGCGTGCGAAATGTTTTCATGTTCGTATGAATTTTCTTGTGTTTTTCATGCGAGTATTCGCACGTATTTGGGCTTTTTTTTTCATTGTGTAAAATTGTTTTCATTTTCTTGCGGGTACGTACCCAAATGGAAACAATTTTTTTTTTTTTTTTATTCTTTTTGTATTGTACTAAACTGTTTTCATTTTCTCGCGAGCTTTTGCAATACATATTTTCTTTGTACATCATCATTTTATTTAAAAACCCATCACAAAAACTGACAGAATCCTTTTCATTTCATGCAAGTTTTAATGCGATTTTTATGCGAATGTTTGCCCTTATGACGACGTTTGCTTTTAATTGTGGAAAATTGCTTTCATTTTGTGCGACTTTTTTTTTGCGATTTTAGTGTAAGCATTAGCTCGCATGAAGGCAATTTTTATCAGTGTCTCGAGAAGCTGCGCTGTTGAAACGGCTTTTAAGCCCAATTATTACACAAGTTTGACAGTGCCTGATTCAAATTACTTTGAAACAAAATGCAGTACTATGTAGATGTGTTAAATACCCCTTATATCCCTGATATATCAGTCAGATATATACACCGGAATATATCATAAAACATTGAAAAAAAAATAAACACCTACCATGTTTAATTGACAGTGTTGCTTGGGTGTGTTCATTCGCTCTGAAGTGACATGTATGACGTGTCCGAAGATCAGATCAGTCAGTTGGTTTTTGGATTCTCTCAAGAGAGCTTGCGTTTTTTTTTCCCTAAAGACAGACATTATTTTGTTAATGGTATTGTACGCAGCCAGGAGGTTTCTTACAACGTGCCAGATTTTATACATAGTTTGGTATAAAATCTATAACATGTTACATAAAATTATGTTTGTCGCCTAGTTTAGTAAAAATATTTATATTATGCTGTATAAAATTCAGATAAATTTACATTATATAAAACTATATTACATGTAATTCTATTTATGCCTAGTTTTTTTTTGTCTCACGGCTTGAGAATAGAGTTTAGACTTTGCGTAAAGGGTTAAATTTTCTGCGAACTATTTTGGGAAAGGGGGCAAATATTTGTTTTTTGGTCCTCATGAAAAAGTGCAGCTTAATTTATTTTTTATGTGTGTTATCCGAGATGCTCTTTGGCTAGTTATACTATAAAAAGATAGCATTATATGAAATCGCGTAGTGGCCTACTCCCAGAATCTATCAGATACCATATCATCATATAATCCCTAACATTGGCCACAACAAGACAATAGTTATGTTGTGTTTATCCAAAAATTATTGAATAACGTACTACGTAGGATTGTCCGTTCATGATCTGTCATTCAACTGACTGTTCCATAGCATGGTGGCTAATTAGAGGCCTACTATAGTGAAAACGTTTTGCCTTACACAGTATTTTCTTAGAAATTATGTTCATTTTAGTCTCCCTTTTTCCTTCTCTTATTTCTAAAGATTGAATGATTTATTTCTAAAGATTGAAGCAACAGTTATTAAGGGACAGGACATTTTTAATTATGTGAGCTGTAAAATTAGCAACAAAATAAGGCAAAAAGAGGTTGCAGGGAAAAAATACAGAAAAAGAGAAGAGAAAAAGAAGAACATGGAATACAGAAAAAAAATGTAGAATTCAGAAAAAA
The DNA here is from genome assembly GCF_032884065.1 of Artemia franciscana. Classification (NCBI taxonomy): domain Eukaryota; kingdom Metazoa; phylum Arthropoda; class Branchiopoda; order Anostraca; family Artemiidae; genus Artemia; species Artemia franciscana. The sequence continues at coordinate 50,739,950 of NC_088872.1, read as the reverse complement.
AGGAAAGGTGCGGTGACCGAAAAGAAAGAAGTTTGTGAGAAGAAAAATGAAACAAGTTTCGCTTGCTAGGACTAACTAAGTGGAACCTGGTGGGACTTTTATAGAGAAAAATAAAAGCTGCTTTGAGCGAGATAAAGAGGGGAGAGGGGTGGATGTCTTCTTGAGACTTTTTCTTCTTTGAGAAGTTTTGTTTGACAATTTATAATTTATTTTAGGAGACAAATAAATACCATTTGCATGTATGTGGATGTCTTAACCGTATTTTTTTTAGACAGGATAAAGAGGCTGACCACCCAACTTCTATATAGACCTAACTTCCTTGAAAGGTGGGGGGGGGTATTTGGATTGCGTATTGAAGAAGAAGGCCACCGATGTAAATTGTGAATCAAATTAGATGATTCCTAATTTTCTTTTTTAAGCATAGTGCATGTACATATGTATATATATATATATATATATATATATATATATATATATATATATATATATATATATATATATATATATATATATATATATATATATATATATATATATATATATATATATATATATATATATATATATATATATATATATATACATATATATATATGTTTATATATATATATATATATATATATATATATATATATATATATATATATATGTATATATATATACACATATGTACATGCTCTATGCTTAAAAAAAAATAAGGAATCATGTGAAAATTAGGGGTCTTTACTGTGAAAGACCGGAATTGGAGAATGTCGACATTTACCGGTGAATGTTCGAAACCACTCTTTTTTTCTCCTTGGATTTTGTCAGCGTTGCCAGTCAGGTTTTTCAGTTTTATGAAGGGTTTGATGGTGACTGGTTAATCAAATAGGGTTAGACTAGGTTCTTAACCCATTTCTGAATTTTTTTGCCAAACTGAACCTAACCCAATTTAACTTTAACTTTTACCATCAAACCTTGCATTAGACCAACAAAGCTGACTGGCAAAGCTCATTGGATCCAATCAGAGAAAAGGGAATTTTGGAAATTCACCGGCGAATGTTGACATTCACCAGATTTCGGTCTTTCACCGTACCATATACATATCATGTATATTTTTGTAAAAATAAAAAGTATAAAAATATTCAGCTTCATGCGAGGAAAGAAACACGCACTAAAAAGTTGGACAACAATTAAATATAAATAATTAAACTAAATACAATGTAAATTAAATATAATGTAACATAAATAAAGAGCTATACAAAATAACCAATACCCATCAAATGCTCATGAAAGGATCAGAATAAATTAAATAAGATATAACATAATATAATATGTTATATAAGTCAAACATAGCGAGTAATATAGCGCTTTTCTCTAATTATACTGGAAAGTTTGTTTTATTTTCTTTTGATCTCCCATACGAGTTATGTTAAACATATCAGTAAATGAGACCCGTTATCAGTAATCCATTTAGAAAAAAAACTTGATTTTATTTGGTCCAGACGGATAGCTAAAACACAGTTCTAGGCTAATCATCCCCCGAAAAATATCCCCTGAAAAATTCCCAGCGAAAAATCCCCCCGTAGCGTAGGAAAATTTTCCCTCTGGACCCCCCTTCCCCGTGGAGAATTCCCCCCAGTAATCTCCTCTGCCTGTAGGTAATTACCAACGTGAAAAATCCCCTCAAATGAAAAATTGAGCAGCTAAAGATGAAGTATAGAAAAAAATAAAGAAAAGAAAGGATTTTGCTACATTCTGTCTGTATTACGATAGAGAATATCCCTTAGTATTTATTTCTGCATTTTTAACATTTTGAAACATAAGCTATGTTAAGAGAAAACTTATTGTGAGTAATATGCTGTATTATTTTTTAGTAAGTTCGATGCAGTTGAAGTTAGTGCTTTTTATGGCACTTGGTATTAACCAAGTGACATATAGCAATCGCAAATTCTGTCGGTCTGTCTGTCCCGGTTTTGCTACTTTAGGCACTTCCAGGTAAGCTAGGACGATGAAATTTGGCAGGCTTTTTCGCGATTTGACCATCTGGAGGGGAGTGGGGGGTCGGTCAATTTGGAAAAAATAGAAAAAGTGAAGTATTTTTAACTTACGAATGGGTGATGGGATATTAATGAAATTTTATGTTTGGAAGGATATCGTGTCTCCAAGCTCTTATTTTAAATCCCGACCAGATCCGCTGAAATTGGGGGAGTTGAGGGGGGGGACCTAAAATCTTGGAAAACGCTTAGAATGGAGGGATCGGGATGAAACTTGGTGGGAAAACTAAACAGAAGTTCTAGATACATGATTGACATAACCGGAGCGGATCCACTCTCTTTGAAGGAGTTGGGGAGGGGGAGATTAATTCTGAAAAATTCGAAAAAATGAAGTAATTTTAACTTACGAAGGAGTGATCGGATTTTAATGAAATTTAAAGTTTGGAAGAATATCGTGTTTCGTAGCTCTTATTTTAAATCCTGACTGGATCCGGTGACATTGCAGGCAATTTTGGGGGGAACCTAAAATCTCGGAAAACGCTTAGAGCTGAGGGATCGGGTTGAAACTTGATGGAAAAAATAAGCACAAGTCCTAGATACGTGATTGACATAACCGGAGCGGATCCAATCTCCTTGAAGGAGTTGGGGGAGGGGATGGTTAATTCTGAAAAATTAGAAAAAATGAAGTAATTTTAACTTACGAAGGAGTGATCGGATCTTAATGAAATTTGATTTTTGGAAGGATATTGTGTCTCAGAGCTCTTCTTTTAAATCCCGACCGGATCCGGTGACATTTGGGGGGATCTAAAATCTTGGAAATCGCTTAGAGTGGAGGGATCGGGATGAAACTTGGTGGTAAAAATAATCATAAGTCCTAGATAGGTGATTGAAATAACCGGAACGGATCCGCTCTCTTTGGGGGAGTTGGGGGAGGAGGGTTAATTCTGAAAAATAAAAAAATGAGGTATTTTTAACTTACGAAGGAGTGATCGGATCTTAATGAAATTTGATGTTTAGAAGGATATTGTGTCTCAGAGCTCTTATTTTAAATCCCGACTGGATCCGGTGAAGGGGAAGTTGGGGGGGGGGGGTCGGAACCTAAAATCTTGGAAAACGCTTAGAATGGAGGGATCGGGATGAAACTTGGTGAAAAAAATAAGCACAAGTCCTAAATACGAGATTGACATAACCGGAACGGATATGCTCTCTTTGGGGGAGTTGGGGGGGGGGGGTTAATTCTAAAAAATCAGAAAAATGAGGTATTTTTGACTTACGAAAGAGTGACCGTATCTTAATGAAATTCTATATTTAGAAGGACCTTGAAACACAGAACTCTTACTTTAAATCCTGACCGGATCCTGTGTCATTAGAAGAGGGTAGGAAATCTCGGAAAACGCTTAAAGCGGAGAGATCAGGATGAAACTTTGTGGAAAGAACAAGCACAAATCCAAGATAGGTGACTGACATAACCGGACCGGTTCCGCTCTCTTTGGTGGAGTTGGGGGGGGGGGTAATTCGGAAAAATTGTAGAAAATGAGATATTTGTAACTTACAAACGGGTGATCAGATCTGAATGAAATTTGATATCTAGAAGGATCTTGTGTTTTAAAACTCTCATTTTAAATCTTGACCAGATCCGGTGACATTGAAGGGAGTTGGAGGGGGAAACCGGAATTCTTGGAGAACGTGAAAATCGAGGTATCTTACGAATGAGTGATCGGATCTTAATGAAACTTGATATATAGAAGAATCTTATGTCTCAGATGTTCCATTTTCAATTCGAATTGGATCTGGGGACATAGAGGGTTGGAGGGGGGAAACAGAAATCTTGGAAACCGGAAATCTTGGAAAACCCTTAGAGTGGAGAGATCGGGATGAAACTTGATGGGAAGAATAAGCACAAGTTATAGATACGAGATTGACATAATTGGTACCGATCAGTTCTCTTTGAGGGAGCTGGGGGTTGTTAATTTATAAAAATCAGAAAAATTGAGGTATTTTTAACTTAAGAACGGGTGACCGGATCTTAATGAAATTTGATATTTAGAAGGAACTCATGTCTCAGAGCTCTTATTTCAAATCCCGACCAGATATTTTGACATAAGGGGGAGTTGGAGGGGGGAACCGGAAATCTTGGAAAACGCTTATAAATGTCGTTGATATGTGATTGACGTAACCGGACTGGTTCTGCTCTCCTTGGTGGAGTTAGGTGATGGGGTTCAGTGTTTTGGCGAGTTTGGTGCTTCTGGACGTGCTAGGACGATGAAAATTGGTAGGCATGTCAGGGAGCTGCACAAATTGAATTGATAAAGTCGTTTTCCCCGATTCGACCATCTGGGGGGCTGAAAGGAGAGGAAAAATTAGAAAAACTGAGGTATTCTTAACTTACGAGTGAGTGATCGGATCTTAATGAATTTTGATATTTAGAAGGACTTCGTGACTCAGACCTCTAATTTTAAATCCCTACCGGCATTAAGGCTCTGATTTTCTTTTTAAAGCAATCTATTGATTCTTAGAATTTTGATAGAGCTCATACCATATGAGCTCTTGGCTCTTGGCTCTTTCGACCTCGTAAAGTGCTATATGAGCTCTTAGCTCTTGTTTTAGTCTGGTGACGGAGACTCTAAGAGTATAAATTTAAAAATTGATATCTGAAATGTTTCTCTGATCACCGAGGTAAATTGGGAATCAAGTTAGAGAATCTCTAAGTTTCTTTTTCGAGTACATAGTATATATATATATATGTATCATATATATGATGTATATTTGTATATTTTGTAAAGCAAGGTTAGAATAAAATAAATGAAATATAACATAATATAATATGTTATTTAAGTCAAATATAACGAAAAATATAGCGCTCTTCTCAAATTATTATTGTAAAGTTTGTGCAATTATTTTATTTTGTTTTGATCTTCCATGCGAGTTATTTTAAACATATCAGTCAGCAAAAATCATAAGTACTAATAACACATCACTGCGCTAGTGCTCTTTATGCCAACACAGCTACACAGTTCTTCATTCGCCCTGCTCTATTTTGGACTTATATATTTACCTCTCCTTATGAAGCCCATTTTAATTTTTTTTTCTAATTCTCTTTCGCAGAACCGTTTTGAAAAAAAAATTGATTTTTATTTGGTCCTGACAGATCGCTAAAACACACTTTTAGGCTAATCGCCCCCGGGAAACACCTCCTGAAAAATTTTCACGCGAAAAATCTTCCCGTAGGAAAATTTTCTCTCTGGAACACCCTCCCTTCCCACGAAGAATTTTCCCCACAAAGTCCTATCTTCCCGCAGACAATCATCCAGTAGAAAATTCCCCTCGAATACACATATCGAATCAAATAAAAAAAAGAGGATTTTTGTATACTCTACCTTTATTAGGATGTAGAACATTCTATAGCATTTATTTTTATATCTTTTTCTTTTAGTTCTTTTTTGTGTGTTTTTGGGGGATAGGGAGTTGTCATCATAGCAAGGTAGGATACAGTTTAAAGAAAATATTCGAAAACATGAAATTAGTGGCAACTGAAGAAGACTTGCCAACTGATGAAAGTGCACAGAGATACAGACTGGGATTAAGAGGTACAAAGCGATTACTCCCCGTAGACTTTGTCTGGTACCGACATCTATAATACATGATGCTAGTTGATCCCTTGCGATCTATATTAGAAGGTTTTCCCGTCTGAAGTACCTGTCAGGTATGTATCCCCTGTATGCATCCGTCATTACTTTTTTCTTCATTCAAAAAGAAAACTTCTTTGGGCACAGTTTTATTAGTGTTTAATTCGAGCATATCAACACCGTCTAAGTTATTTTTTTTACAGCTACGGATTCCCAATTCTCTTTTCGAAACCCCTTTTTCTCTCTTCGAGGTACAAACTGATTACTCCCAGTAGACTTGGTCTGGTACCGACATGTATAATACATGAACGAGGACGCGTTCACTAAACGTATATTAGAAGGTTTTCCCTTCTGAAGTACCTTCAAGAGGGCTTTTTTTTTGTTTAATTTAGTTTAAATAACTTGGGGATAAACTCCAAGTTGGAGCCAAGAAAATTCAAGATGAACAAAATTCTTTATTTAAATAAGCAGACAAATTAATTTATTTAAGCTTTATCTTATCGTGCTATGATAACCCAGCCCCCACCCCTAAAAAAGAAGAAAAGAAGGTATAAAAGAAATAAAAACATAAAAATAAATCTTATAGGATATTCTACTCCATATCTTCTGCCTATATTTTGGAGTATAAGTTGAATATTCCAAAATTCTTTATTTTCTTCATTCTTTTTATTTGTCTTAGTTTTCCTTTTGCCGTTCAATTTATTAGGAGGAGTATGGTTAAGGGAGCGGGGGGGGGGGTAATTGCCTGCGGGGAATTTATACTGAATGTTGTTCAAAATATTTTTTTTGAAAATTCTCCAGGAAAACATCTAGCATCAGTTTCATACGCAGTAATTTTTTTCGGGGGGGGGGAATGATCTGCTAATTTGAATAAGAAATACCTAGAAGCTTGGGGAAATTTAGTAGGACGGGGTCTGAGTCCTAACCCCTTGCATACGTCTCTGTCTAGTATATATTCTTCTGTGAACTGTCGAACCGCCCGCGTTTCAGAAGCTTCCACGGTTCAGAAGTATGCTTAACTGTCGTTACCATAGTTCCTAGTTTCCTAGTCTCAGTTCCAAGAAATATCTGCCTACTTCTCCAAACTTCCCAATAACGATGTACGGCAAAAACGGGAAAATGCTATAATGACCTTTTGATTGTGAAATCAATTTATCAGTCAATTTTCTTAAAGGACACAGAGATTTATATCAAGGAAAAATTGTACAAATTTAGATCCCTACAAAGGCTCCTTGGCCTATGATACTGGGAAAATAAACGTAATATTAGATAACAACGCTAAAATCAAGCAGAAAGACAAGAAGAAAAAAAGAATAATTATGCATCAATAGCTAAAAAATATCGTGCGAATCAAAATGACCTATCAACATTTTTTTTTCTTTGAGTGTAGTTTTTTCTTTAATTAGTTTATTTCATGTAGTTTATTTTCTTCTCTGGTCATGTGTGTTGGTAAACCATAGGCTACATTGAGAGCAATCTTATTTTTTAGTAATATGCGTGTATATTTTTTCAATACGTTCGATGCAATTGTAATTTGTGCTTTTTTTTAGTCTGCTGACGGATTTTTGTTTGTCGTCGATTGTGATAGAGGAAGGATTCTTTATATGTCTGAATCTGTATCACAAGTTCTTAACTATTCCCAGGTATGTTTCGAAGTTTTCCCTCGGGTGCACTGTTTACCCATTCTCCCCCTCCCTTCCCGATTTTAATGTTTTTGTGTTTTTGTTAAAACAGATAGAAAAACCAAGGCATGTTTTGGAACTTATTTTTAATATCTTAATTAAATATGAAGCGAAACGGTCACACTCCTTTCGGTTCAGCATTTAATCATTCTATAATCCTCTCTAGGTTTTCAATTCTTTCTTTTTGTATCTTCATTAAAACAAAGGGAAAAAAACAGGTATGTTTCGAAACTTTGATATATTTAGTTTCAATATCTTAGTTAAATACGGAATCAAACTCTCGGACTCCCTATAATGCAGAAGTTATTTATTATATACCCTCCACCTTAAACTTAGATTTTCTTTTTCTTGGAAAAAAAAATTTTGTAGAAAAATAACTTTTTTGTAGAAAAAAGGCGTATTTTAAAACTTTCATTTATTTATTTTCGATATCTTAATTATGCATAAAGTCAAACGGTCGAAATCCCTTCGGTGCAGCATTTAAACATTCTATAATCCTCCCTAGGTTTTAAATTTGTTTTTTATATCTTCATTAAAACGCATAGAAAAAACACGTATGTTTTGAAATTTTGAATTATTTATTTTCAATATCTTAATTAAACAAGAAATAAAACGCTCAAAATCCTTCCGTTGCTGCAATTATTCATTATAGATCTCCTCCCCTTATGTTTGGATTTTTTGAGAATTTTTTTTTTAGAAAATTATTTTTTTTGTAAAAAAGGCATATTTTAAAACTTTGATTTATTTATTTTCAATATCTTAATTAAACATGGAGTCAAACGCTAATAATCTCTCCAATGCAGCATTAGTTCATTCTAAACACCTCCCTGTATTTTGAAAAACAATATATCTTCATTAAATAAATGGAGAAAAACCAGGTATGTTTTGAATCTTTAAATTTATTTTCATTATTTTAACTAAACACACATATAAATCAAACGCTCAGACTCAACCTAGTGGAGCATTTATTTATTCTTTTTTTTATCCATTTTCTGTGCATACTCATTTTCTTAATTAAAAATTTCAAACACTTTGGATAATAGGTCTTGTTAAAAGACCTTCTTTGACGGTTGTTTTGCCCAAATCTTTTACGTATGTACACAGGAATTCAGTGTGGGGGAAAGTTGGGAATACTCTCTTCCCAACTTCTAAAAATTAACATTGTAATAATTTTTAAAGTTGGCTTTGAAACTTTACCTTCATTTTTTTTTTTGTTTAAATTTAAAAGGAAATTTAACAAAACTTGCAAATCCTCTCAGATTTGATCTTTTATTTATTTATTCTGTAGTTGTTGATAAATTTTATAAAATCTTAATATATTTATATTATTTAATTTTATTTTTTAATTATTTTATATGTATTTATATTATTAATATATATATATATATATATATTTATATATGTATATATATATATATATATATATATATATATATATATATATATATATATATATATATATATATATATATATATATATATATATATATATATATATATATATATATATATATATATATATATATATATATATATATATATATATATATATATATATATATATATATATATATATATATATATATATATATATATTCAGGACATAAGACAACAGTTAATAATGAAAAAACTAATAACTATCTAGTTCAACATTGTAATAATGGTAAATGTTCCATATCAGATATAACTGTCACAATTTTAGAAAATTTAGAATTAGAAAATTTAAATAAAGAAGAGAAGAATAATAGACTACGTAAACAGGAGGATTTATGGATACATACTCTTGGTACAGCTTATCCTTTTGGGCTAAATGATCGTGTAGCAAAATATGGTGACATGTCTCATGTTGTTGTTAAATGTATTGATGGTTTTATGGACCATCCTTCTTTTACTTGTCCTACTAAACGTAAAAAACGATCGAGAGGACATAGGAAAAATAATAGAAAAAATGAATTAGATGTACGTATGCTTTCTATAGATCTATGCCAGCCACTTGAATCTAGGGGTATGATTTCTGTAATAAAATGTCTAAATATTTATCCAAGAGGAATTTAATCAAACTTTTCTGGATTGTTAAGAATAATACAGCTCTTGATTATAATTTTAAAGTAATATGTGATACAATTTGCATTCTAACTAAAACGAAATTTATTTCAAAAAAGAAAAAGTTCGATAAGATTAGTAATAAGGATAACAGATTATATTTACCTATTAATTTTACTTGTAAGCAGATTGAAGTTATTAATTTACCAGAAATTTTAAATCAGCGGCATGTGAAACAGGCCCTTCCTAGTAATTTGAATTATAATGATAGTCCAGTTTTAACTTATAAATTTTCAAAAACTATTGGGCAAATTATTTTTAATTATAATTTAATTCTAAAAAGATTAGATAGTGATATAAATTGGAAACCGGTTTGTAATTGTAAGCAACTTGGCCCATTTGTAAATCCTACTTACAAACATGTTATAACAGGGGACTTGTCAATAATAAAGCAAGATGATCTTTAAATTATAATGAATAAAGGGGCTAATTTCCGTCTTTCTCATCATCTGAAACCATCGAGTGTTCTTGATGGCTTGGAAAATGATTTTGATTTATTTATTGATAAGTGGTGTAAGAAAGAGAATAAAAATAAAGAGAGTTTTCAAAGTTGAAGAATTTAATTATTAGTAGAATAAGAAATAAAATATATTCTAACTTAAAAAATAGTAACACTAAATTATTATTTTATAATGCGAAGATTAAACAAGCAATTGCTAATCTAAAGAATGAATTTGTAATTGTGCCAGTGGATAAAGCTAATAATAATTTTGCCATAATTTGTCAGAAGCTGTATTGTAATATCTTAAAAAGGGAGTTATGCACAACTAATGTTTACGAAAAGGTAAATATAGAGGATGAGAATTTAATTGAAAAGACTGAAGAAATACTTTTTAAAAATTTTAATATTAGAATAAATGACAATGATAAAAAGTTCCCTTTCCTATATTGGACTGTAAAATTTCATAATAATCCCCGTAAACCACGGTTTATTGCTGGAGCAGCTAAATGTCCAACCCGCATTGCTGCTACTGACCTCTCTTTAATTTTAAAGGAAATTGTAAATAAACTTAAAACCTATTGTTCTGGTATTAAAAAATTTTCGAATTTTAATCCATATTGGAGTGTTAATAATTCACTGCAGGTGATAGATTCTTTAACAATGGTTTCAGCTAAAAGAATTGAGTCTTTCGATTTTGCGACAATGTATACTAGTTTATCACTTAATGTAGTGTTTGATAATATAAAAACTGTTATCAAGAAATCTTTCCTCTTATCTAGTAAAAGGTTCTTAAAAATAGACACTTATAATAAAAAAGCTATATGGACAAATTGCTTTAATACTACAGTTAACTTGAGATGTTACAGCTTGGATATGATTTTTGAGTTATTAGAATTTGTTTTATACAATACTTATATAAGATTTGGTGGTGATTTGTACAAGCAAATTGTGGGAATTCCCATGGGGGGGAATGCCAGCCCATTTATAGCTGACTTGTTTTTAAGTCAACTAGAATATAAATATATGATGGATAGGAATAATCCAATTAATTTAAAACATGTTTTGTCAAATAATAAAAGATATTTAGATGATATTTTGGTCTTAAATTGTAAGGATTTCATTGCTATTTCTAAAAATATATATCCATCTGAGCTTATTCTTGAACCTAGTCATGGCGCTGGTCATGAAGATCATTTCTTAGATTTAAATATTAATATTTGTGATAATAATAAATTAAGTTTTAAAATGTATAATAAAACGGATGATTTTGATTTTGAAGTGATTAGTTTCCCATTCCCTGAAAGTAATATACACTCAAATATCACATATTCAGCGTTTTTCTCACAGTTACTTCGTTATGCGAGGATTTGTAGTAATTATATTGATTTTAAAAATAGATGTAAAATCTTAAGCCAAAAATTGATATCAAGAGGTTTTTCTGCAAATAAATTAACTTGGCAATTTAAAAAATTTAGTTTTCATTATAACGAACTTTTAAATAAATATCAAAAGAATTATCTAGAAATACTTAAAGAAATTTTCAACTAATTTCGGAGGTTCGAGAAATGTTGTTGCAGCGCCATTTATTTTGAATTGTGTTTCTAATTGAGCGGATTTTTTAAAAAATTAGCCACATGGTAAAGATGAATTCTATAATTGTTTAGTTCATTCAGGTTTTTTGCAATGTATTAATATTTGTGATTTGGGAAAATTTATTATATTTAGTTTACCTATTGTTGCTAAAAAGAGGGATATATTAACAGGATAAGCTTGTTTTGGTGTTACTTGGTTGTTTTACATTTGCTGTTTTTTTTTTTTTTTCATAGGCATGTATTTTGGGGTGATACCTGACACGGGGATGCCATGGATATTCTGTGGTAGCCACAACACTTGGCTGGGTAGAGAATTTAAAGTGGCGAAACCCTATATAGGCCAGTGTATTCTCCTGATGAGCCCTTGTGTTGGGTTGCTGCCTCTGAATTATTTGTCTTTATTATTTTTTCTATTGTTTGGTAAATGACGACTTATACTTATTGACGACATGACTGCCTGTCCATGGGTTATTCTTTATGGTTGATTGTGTATGGCTATGCTGTTTGACCTATGTGATTGTATGGATGAGTAGGGTTAAGGCCTCATTCAAGTGCTGGTCTATATTAATCACTAATTTAGGAAAACAGTCTTCCTTTTCTCCTTCTGTCTCTTTTTTTTTTTTTTTTTTTTTGTGTTTGTGCTGTTGCATTGGTGATTTCTCTTTTCATGATATATATATATATATATATATATATATATATATATATATATATATATATATATATATATATATATATATATATACATATATATATATATATATATATATATATACATACATATATATATATATATATATATATATATATATATATATATATATATATATATATATATATATATATATATATATACATATATATATATACATATACATATATATATATATATATATATATATATATATATATATGTATATAATTTATTTGTGCCCACGCAAGACCCAACATGCTTCGTGGAAATAGGGCTGTAAGTTGCACAATTTGCGCATTGTTAACATATAGTATTTGATATTGGGAAATCTACGGAATTTTTTTTTTAAGGGGGCATTTTCCATGAGGAGGAAAGTTTGGGGGGAATTTCTAGGAAATATATTACGAGTGCTGGGGTGATAGGGATTTCCTGGCATAACTCGAAAAACGGTCAGAAATTAAATTTTTAAAAACAAGTTTTTTCGACTGAAAGTAGGGATCCACACTAAAACTCGAAATGAACTGAAACTATTCCGTATATAAGGGTGGCTACCAATCCATCAACCCTCGTTATTTACGCTAAAGTTCAACTTTTATCACAATTCTCTAATAAAGACTGCTCAATCATAAGTGTCTTTGAATTTGAGTGACAAGTGACTTTAAAGAACTTCAAGACTTTAGCGTAAAGAATGATGACTGAGGAAGGCGGAGTCCCTCCATATACTGGGAGACTACCCTTCGACCTTTTTTCTTATTTCAATTAATGCTTAAAGCAAAAATTTTATTGTTTCCTTCTCTACCTAGAAGAACCTAGGAGGCTAATTGATACCAAAAGTAACTTTTCTTAGTTCAAAAAGAATTTTCTTGGAAGGGTGGGGATCCCCATTTCTGATATTGCTTTCTTGTTTTTGTTGCAAATTTTAAGGGATATGGGGGATGAAAACCCTGCCACCTTGTCAAATAATACCTTCGTTGAACGATGATGAAAAGGAAGAAAATCTTATTGCACTTGAACTTATCAAAGCCAACAATTTGTCATGACTTATTATAATGATAATCTTCAAATTTATAGAGGCTATTCTAGGGCTCTAAAATAGTCTGAATTATGAGTGACTTGGCACACTGTCTCTACTGCTTTTTTCTAGTCGGACTTACTTGGCCAAAGTTGGTTTGACATATTGCATCCAAAAGACGTGGCTAAAGTCAAAGAGCAATTGTCTTCCTCTGATCTGTGTCCCAGGGAACGGCTAATCGATGCTAAAAGTAAGTTCTCTTATTTCTTGTAATTTTTTTTTCTTTGTTGTTGTTAATTGTTGCTGAAAATGTCAATATTGTCGATTGTTTTTCTGTTTATAATTTTATTGGTAATTGTTGTTTTTGTTGCTTATCATTTTATGTTGATAATATCGTTTCTGTCGTTGATAATTCTATTAGTAATTTTGTTTTGTGATTCCAGGATCAATATTAGTAAGTTAATAGTAGTTCAAGATTATAAGTAAGTCGATTTTAGTAAGTCTATAGATAGATAGATAGATAGATTTATTCACAAGAAAAGCCCAATTGGGCCATGGTGGCATACACAAAACAAGTGAAAAAAAAAATACAGCAACAAACATAGACTGAAAAGGCATTAAACTAATTATTTAAGAAAACATCACGATACCTCATACCTACCCAGACGAACTTTCCAATATTATTTATAGTTAAGTAACACCTACTTTTCAAAATTTCCGAAATCCAATCTCTCCCCCCAACCTCCCTACCAAATATTTCCAAGCGCAAATCCCTCAACTCAATACAGTCCCCTAAAAAATGTTGCAAAGGCTCATCCATCTCTTCACACATAGGGCAACTGTAAGGACCATCCCTCAATCTATTTCTCCCTAAATATTTCCTACGTTCTCCAATAGACATAAAATTTCCCCTTACATACATTATCCATTTCAAATCATCCGGAGCCAATCCCATTTTTAGGTAAATTTCTTCGCCCCGGTTCTCCTTGACCTCCGCATATATCCCAAGGGACGGCGAGGTGGCCTTCTCAGCTTGCCAAACCTGAATTTCCTGAGATTCTAGCCTAGTAGCAACTAACCTAGATACAGTCCCTACCATCTCTCCTATCCCCTTTCCCTCATTCTAGCAATTACCTAGCCCTGCACGGTCTAATATATTCTTCACCTGATTTGGCCACGAATCCTTCCTCCTATCTTGAAGCATCATTAAAAATGCTTGTTTAACTAGCCTATTATCTTCTATCGATGATACCCTTTTCCGATATTTAACCATACTAATTAACCTACTCTGTCTCATACACTTTATTCCTATATCCCCTCTTAGTACTTAGTAACCTCTTAGCATATTATGCCAGTTTTTTTGGCCGAGTTTTAAATCTAAATCCATCGTTTTAAATGGATAGCCTGGCAAATTTCAGACATTAAATTTTTATGTCCCCTCGCCCCTTAGTCTAGTTTACGTCTACGAAGAAGACGAACTTATATAAATTCTGTATTTGCCAAGCTCTGAATAATGTTGGGTTATAATTATTGTCTTTTCCTGTAAGAAAACCAGTATTTGATTTCCTATTTGGAATGAGGCAGAGGGTAAGCAGATTGAATTGAATTCGAATTGAACTTCATTTTGAATAAAAATACAATGGCATCCAAATTTTTAAATCATCCAAATGGTCATAATCTCTGGATTTTTCCTTTTATTTGTTTTTCTATGCTTGTGAAAGTTACCAAAATCTTGTTGTAGCTTGGAGGCTATGGGTAGTGAAGAAGCTTCTGAAGGGTAGTGCCCGTTGGGGGGTGACTTCCATTCAAACAACAAAAACAAATTCAGCTTCATAACCCCCCTCCCCACAAGGCTTTGTATAGGGATGTAGGGAGAAAAAATGGAGTGCGCCTATTTGAAGAAGATAAGTTTTTTATCACTTTTGCTCTTGCCAAGTTTGTAATTCCTCACCTTCTTTTGTAAGGAAAACAACAGTGAATTTACGACCAAAGCTAGAACGGATTTTTGACAAAGGAAAGATTGTTTATGATATTCCGTAATGAATAGGTTTTTTAGAGCTGCCGGCTATATGTTTTTGAAGACTATCGTCGGATAATACTTTGTACCGAAAAAGTAGCGAATTTCGACATTATTGAGTCTCTAGATGAAGTTCAACGTTTCCTTCTATCATAGGAAAAAGTAGGGATATGCAACGAGGAAAAGAACTGTCGAATATAAGCTTTTTGTTTCCCAGGAAGCAAGGCCTATGCACCAAACATCAAAGACTTTCCTAGTCTTTGTTTTCTTGAAAATGGATAATGCATATTTTATTCTTTTAATGCTATATGAATGTTTCCATAGCTACTTCGAGCAAATTTTAAAGGCTTCTTTCATACAGAAAGTCTTTTGCTTAAAGAGCTCGTGATTGAGTTATATATTAATAATTTTATTTGAACGACGCATTATTTACGCAAAAACCAATTCAGGTGAAAAAAGGAGAAAAATCGTATCTCCTCTCCAGAATAAACTGTAAATAATAATATAATATATTATAAATATAAAATATAACATAATATGGTTGAATAAACAAGCCGAAGTAATGTTAATGTTAGTAGTCCGTAACAGTAATCAAATAAAAAGCAACGCATTTTGCTTGCTTCCATTAAAAAGAAAAAGTAGATTTAAACTACCGAGGCATGATAATGAAATCTCGAATTGATTAGGTGAAACCCTGCTCAGCCATATATGTAATCTTTAATAATTAGTAAGACCCAGAATTCAATTTTTTATGAAAACAATATGTAGTAATGCTGTTTTTAGTTATAACAGGCGCCAAATTTGAAAAAGAAGAAACGTGGGTGAAAGATCAGCAAAAATAAACTAAAAACATATGGCGCCATGTAGCTTTAGAGTGTGTAGCTTTCCTTCGAAAGTGTGTTTGTCTTTGGGAATCATTAGATTGTTAACGTTTTAGTTTTTACAGATGACAAATGTTGTCAGTTTTACTAACTTGTTTTTCTTAATTATTTTCACGATTCACTGTGACAAAACTGACAAAGTGTAGTGATAAAGATACAACACTGACAAATGTGTCTTGTCTGTCGTAGGTGTAGTTATCATTGGAAATCAGCAGATTATTAACGTTTGAATTTTTGCAGGCGACAAGTGTTGTCAATTTAACTAACTAGTTTTGCTTAATTAGTTTCACGATTCACCATGACAATACTGACAGAGTGTAGTGAGAAAGTGACAACACTTGCAAATGCGTTTTGTCTGTTGAAATTGTAGTTGTTTGTGGGAATCAGCAGATTTTTAACGTTTGTGTTTTTGCAAGCGACGAGGGTAGTCAATTTAACTTAACTAGTTTTGCTTAATTATTTTATGATTCAATAGAACAACACTGACAAAATATAGTGAGAAAGTGACATCATTGACAAATGTGTCTTGTCTGTCGAAGGTGTAGTTGTCTTTGGGAATCAGCAGATTGTTACCGTTTGAGTTTTTACTGGCGACAAGTTTTGTCAAAGTAACTAACTAGTTTTGCTGAATTATTCTGACTATTCAACATCACAACACTAACGAGGTTTTGTGAGAAAGTGACATCATTGACAAATGTGTCTTGTCTGTCGAAGGTGTAGTTGTCTTTGGGAATCAGCAGATTGTTACCGTTTGAGATTTTGCTGGCGACAAGTTTTGTCAAAGTAACTAACTAGTTTTGCTGATTTATTCTGACTATTCAACATCACAACACTGACGAAGTGTTGTGAGAAAGTGACAACACTTACAAATGTGTTGTCTGTTGAAAGAGTAGTTGTCTTTGGGAATCAGCAGATTGTTACCGTTTGAGTTTTTACTGGCGACAAGTTTTGTCAAAGTAACTAACTAGTTTTGCTGAATTATTCTGACTATTCAACACTAACGAGGTGTTGTGAGAAAGTGACATCATTGACAAATGTGTCTTGTCTGTCGAAGGTGTAGTTGTCTTTGGGAATCAGCAGATTGTTACCGTTTGAGATTTTACTGGCGACAAGTTTTGTCAAAGTAACTAACTAGTTTTGCTGATTTATTCTGACTATTCAATATCACAACACTGACGAAGTGTTGTGAGAAAGTGACAACACTTACAAATGTGTTGTCTGTTGAAAGAGTAGTTGTCTTTTGGAATCAGCAGATTGTTAACGTTTGAGTTTTACAAGCGACACGGGTTGTCAATTTAACTAGTTTTGCTTAACTATTTTGTGACTCAACATGACAACACTGACGAAGTGTAGTGAGAAAGTGACACACTGACAAATGTGTCTTGTGTCGAACGTGTAGTTATCTTTGGGGATGAGCAGGTTGTTAACATTTGAGTTTTTACAGGCGACAAGTGTTGTCAATTTAACTAACTAGTTTTGCTTAATTATTTTACGATTCAACATGACAACATTGACAAAGTGTAGTAAGAAAGTGACAACACTGAAAAATGTGTCTTTATTATTTAAAAAAGTAGAATTGAGAGAAAGAGTCAAACTTTAGCGTAAAGAGCGGGGCGTTGAGAAGGGAACAGCCCCTTTCATACACAGAGTAATTTCTGTTCGTTTTAAGTTTTAATGTCGCTTCTTACTTTCATTTAAAAAAACTAATTTTTTTTAAATTTAATTAATGTTAAAAAGACTTAAGTCACTAAGGCTAGGAATAAGTGAAGATGAAAAGGTGATGTTGGGAAACAATCCAGGTGGGCAGCTTCACTTACCTTCTTAGTATTATTAGTAAAGACGGTGGCAATGGTGAAGTTGTTGTATTGTATCGGATTAACGACGCTTCTTGACTACTAAGGTCCCTGCGTCGGCCCTGCAGTGCATTCCTGCAGCATGATTCGATCTCTGGGTCCCGTATTACCAAGCTAAGGTCAAACCCACTGCGCCACCACAGAACTGGTGAAGTTGTTAAAAGTAGACTAGTCAAAAGTTAAAAAAAATTTTGGAAGAATAGGAAGATAAGTGTGCAAACCAAGATTAGAATATTGGAAGCTACAGTGAAAACAAGTGGTCAAATGTGGCTCTGAAGCATGGACGCTCCGAGAAGTAGATGAAGATTTGCGAGATGTTTTCCAGAGAAATTGCCTACGGACTGTTCTGGGTACCAGCTGACTGATCGTATTTCAAACTGTAGGCTTCACGAAAAATTGGGTTCAATCCCGCTTTTTAGGGCTATAATGAAAGAAAGGTTGAGATGGTTAGGACACGCTGTCCGGATGAAGTACGACAGATTGCCAAAGATTGTCGTTTTCGGCCAACTGTCTTGGACTGAACGGAAAGCAGTTCGTCCTCGTTTTGGGGGGGAGGACGTCATAAAGAAGGATTTAAAGGAAATGGGAACTTCGTGGGAGGGTGTAAAAAGGGAGACTTTGAATAGATTGGGTTGGAGGAGGAGCGGGCCTAGCTGTGTTGGCTTCAGTCGACTTGGTGCTGCGGTGAGTTGTTAGTAGTAGTAGTATTCAACATGTTAACACTGACTAAGTGTAGCACTGTCCTAAAAACTTCACGATTTTGAAACAACCTAAAGACAAATCAAAGAAAACGGCGGTTTTCAGTATAAGCAGGCCTAAGATGGATCCAGGGTTAAAAAAAACACGTTTTTATTTTATTGTCCTTAGTACTTGAGGCTTTTTAAAAACTTGTCGATGTTCTTTTTTTCAACTATAATATTTCGGAAAGGGAAATATAGCTCTGTCCGTATGGTAAGAAGGCCAAATATTGGACACTGTGCTATCAAGGCCGTATACAGGAATTTTGATGGTGGCGAGGAAGAATTTTTGAGCGGAGGGTTACTATTTTTTCCAAAATTAAACCAAAAATTTGTTTATATGTATATTTGTAACGTTTTTAATGATCAGACAAAAATTTCAAGGAGGCGTCAACCCCCCTAACCCACCCACCCCCTGGATACGGCCTTTTGCTTTATGCAAAATTTCTCACATCGATTAGTGACATCTTGTTTTATATTCATTCAAGTTACTATTTTGAAAAAGGGGACAAATATAGGGTTTCTTAATCTTGATTAATCTATATTAACACAATAGTTGTATCAAAATTTCCACTTTAGCCAATAGAGAGAACAGCTCGATCTGTCAGCTTAAGAGAGAGAAGGATTTATTCATTAAACAGATAATAAACAAAAAATGGCTACTACCTCCCTAAAAAGCAAAGCTTGTCCGAGGGGGAGATAGAGAAAACGAAATACATAAAATATAAGAACACTAGGCCACTGTCACCACTAATACCACCACACTCAACTATATATATGAAGGAAAAACATAATTACTTTACTTTTCCTCTGGGAACTATATATCATTATAAACCCCACAATAAATAAAACAAATTAATGAATCAAAACTCATAATCTACAAAAAGCAGTTTCTTAATGGTTTTCCAAAATATAACAGGGTCTCCAATACTCCTTATATTACTCGCCAAACTATTCAATTTCCGTGTACCTCTATTAATTAATTAATTAATTTTATTTTTCACCCACACGATACATAAAGTAAATATGGTGGAGTAAGAATAAATATATAAAAAAAACACAAAGAAAAAAACAAATACACACACATAGTCAACGAAAAAAAAAACGGATAATACGATAGGCCCGCAGAAGCTGTACTTATAGCTTAAACATGAACGGAAAACTATAACGGGGAAACTATAAACTATTTTATAACTATTAAATTTATAAACTATTTATTTTATAATAAATAAAATATATTTTATTTTAAAATGAACTAGTTTATTTTAAAAACTATTTATAACGGAAAACTATAAACTATATATAAATTGGAAAACATGAACGGGAAGAAATGCCTGTAGGTAAACTTAAATCAACACTGCCCCTTGTATCGTGTGAATGAACAAAAGATCTAATGCGTAATAAATCACTAAAACAGCGTGGCTGAATTTCCTGCAGTAATCCAAAAATAAACCACAATACATAAAATTCACGGAGGCTCGCAGCTGACACAATTTTCAATTTTGGATAAAGTTCCCGAACAGACTGACGAGGAGGAGTCCCTGCTAAAAGCCTAACTGCGTGATTTTGTAGAACTCCTAATACATAGAACAAAACGGAAAGGAACAGATCAAGAAGTCTTAAGATCCTAATTGTCTTAAGTAATTCTTAAGTACCTAAAGTATTCCTTCAACGATAAAGCTTTGATACGGTGCTTCTAAGTTTTTTTTCAATTTGTTGTCTATCTTCACAACCGCAAGAGAAAGAATCACAAAACACTTGAAATCATTATGAGATTTATTTTGACCTAAAAATCCTATCAAAACTGTTATTTTACTGTTCTGTAGAAATTAAGATTTTCGGATCTTTCTGATGATTGATAGATGGATAGATAAGTGTATTTTAAAGCCAAATATACAGCCAGGACACAAATAACAAACTTTGATCAGATATGCTGAGATGGGTGATATTATGATGGGTGTAACCTTTATAAAAATTACGTAAAGCTATTCCCTCATCTTTATGTATTTCTTTTATTTCTCAAGATGCAAAACCTCTGGAGTGCCCTCTGAATACAGCTCTACTGGTCTACCCATCTAAGACAGAGAGGGAGAGCGATAGGTGTGTGAGCTGTATTTTTAATATAAAAAAAATATACTAAACATTGAATGCGTTCAAGCGTCAAAAGAAACTTACTAAATTTACTGAATTTTACCGAAATTTACCGAAACTTACTGAATGTTTCGTTCCAGTTGAAGTTGTTGTAACAGCTTGAGCGATAAAAAAAAAAGTAACTTTGGGTTTACTTCCGTAGTAACTTTTACCAAAAATAGTTAACGGGTATTTCAAATGAAGTAAATCAGCGTCGTTAACATCATTGGTATTATTATCAGGTTGAAACATATTGAACATATTATTTTAGTAAAAGAGAAACGGATACAAATGAAACTTATGGAGGTTATGGCAATACCCTAATAAGCCTCTGATTACCTCGCAACCGTTCCCGATGGATATTAGTTTTAATTAACTTCCGTAGTTAAGGTGTAACAGTACCTTAAACGATCACCCCGTCTTGTCTATTATAAGCTTTTTCAGTCCGTGTTGTCAAACTATTTAGAATTGATTTGGGTGGAACCTGGATAAGAGATATGACTAAATGACAGAAAACTAAAAGCCAATACCTAATTTCCGTTAAATATTAGAAAAACCATCTAACTTCTCGCAGTTTGTGCTGGATATGTTGATGTTCAGCGTTAATAAAACTTTCGTCAGAAAGTGTAATTTTTTTCGATTAAATGGAGCAGAATTTTCTTCTTAAAGCTCAGGAAAGAGCAGTCCCCAAAAAAATTTCTAGATTACATGCTAGGAAATGAAAATCAGCTAAAAGGAATTGTCACTTGAGCAATATGACCAATTTTGGAATTCCCTGTGGTGTCAACCACTTTGATTGACAAGCTCGCCGACAAAAGAAAGTAAAATTTTATGTGTTTTCAGTCAAATTTCACAGTCAAATCACGAATTCTCGACAGATCTCGATGATGGCTAGTCTCCTGAGAGAGTTGGCAAATGTGCCATTTGTCTTTATGACGGTCAGTTGACGTTAAAGCTCGTAAAATTAAATTGAATTGAAATTTAATGCAGTTCAAAGGAAAGCCAGTATAATAATCTATCAAATGGAGTTGGCCTGATTAGAATGACATAAGAATATTATTGTTATTGTAGCTAGTTTAGAAGTATAGTCTTTTGGAAGGAAAATGTCCAATAGGAGAAGTTGAAAGATTTGTAAATATTTATTTTACACCCAATATGGCCGACTTGTTAAGGTTGAGTATAGAACAGAAACCTAATGTTAAGTAAAATCTGAAGTTACTGACAACCTATTAGTTTTTACAACCTGTAATGCAGCTATGATAATGAAAGGGACGTAATGCCGACAAAAGGGAAATAAAATTTCACTCTGTTTTCAGTCAAACCACAAATTCTCGATAGCTCTCGATTATTTTTAAATTCCTGGGAGAATTTACCAATGGGCTCTTTGTCTTAGTGACAGTCAGCGAATGCTAAAGGTAGCAAAATGATTTTAAAGGTACCTTATCGCCGTAATGTAAAGTTGAATGCTGTCATGGTAAAATTAACTATTCCTTTTTCTAGCCATGCTCCCGGTGAAAACTGAGATTCAGCAGAATAGTTTGCACAGACTCTGTCCAGGAGCTAGGAGATCTTTCTTTTGCCGGATGCGATGCAAAGTAACAGCACAGGTTAAAGAAGAAGCTGATTCGTCCACAGGATGCAGTGGATCTAGTCGCCATCGAAAAGCCTATAATATTAATCGAGGTAATACTTTGGTAAAAAAAAAAATACCAAGTTGGGCATATGAACCTAATAGAAATTACAAAAATATTTTGTTTGTATGCAAAAATAATTATGTAATGCCTGAAGAGATGAGCCAAAAGATAATATACTGCGTTCAAGCCGAATAATTATTTCCGTTTTATCGAAACTTGCAATGTAACGTCTTCGGCCTAGACCTTTTTTTATAGCTTCCTATAGAAAATCATTTACTAGAAAATGTAAACAATGCATTTCCCGTCAAAACGAGAAAAATAATGCGCTGCGGGGGCTATATACCCTCCTCTCTAATAAACTATTAAAAAATAGTTCCAATAAAATTAAGGTATAGGAATATATTAGTAACAGATAAAATTGTCAGTCAAGAAAGGGAATAAAATTGATTATAAAAATCCTGAATATATCGGGCTAACATCGGAAATAAAAACATATTATCTTTAAAACGGAATAAAGACTAAGACCAAGACTGGAAAAAATAGCCCAAAAAGCGAATAGCAATTTCCTATTAGGAACAACGTTTTGTTTATGTATGTTTTGTATGTCTAAAACAAGTTTAATCTATAAGGTAGAGCATAAATCTTGCTGGGAATCACGAAAAAAATATTTTTTTGTACCGCTATTAAAGGCATGCGATATCTTAAAATCATATTGCGAGACCTAGCGTCGGCTGACCGTCACAAAGACAAAGGACCCATTAGTGAATTCTCCTATGGAGCTTGCTATCATTGACATCTATGGAGAATCTGTGGTTTGACTATGAAATCCAATTGAAAAGACAATGAAATTTTACGTCCCTTTTGTTGGTTAAGCTTTTCGACCGATCAAAGTGGATAGTGCAACAGGGAACTGTCGAAGCTGTCAAGTTACTCAATTGATATTTTCTAGGTGTTGAACCTTTTTAGGGACTGCCCTTTCCTGAACTCTTCCGTTTCATCGAAAAAGCAAATTTTACGCTTACTAATGGCATAAGTTTCATTAAAACTATATAACTACCCCAAGTATTTTTTGGCTTATTCCGATCTCTTATCCAAGTTCTACAAGGTGGTATTTCGCACAATCCATTGTAAACGGTTTGGCCGCACAAACTAAAAAGTTTTTGCAATGGGCGTGATAGGGTAATAATATAAGGTGTTGAATCCCCTTTAGAAGCGACTGTTCAAGCCGGTGAGTTCTTTCAGTATAATTGATTTTTAAAAGACTTTCCGAAAAAAAAGTTTTTTAAAGAAAAGTAAATTCCATATTAAACTTAGGACAGAAGAAATAGAAGAACAGAAGAAATAGAAACCTACAATAACTTAAACTCAAGACAACCAGAAATTACTATTAAAGAATAAATGAAACCCAAAACGAACAGGAATTAAACAAACAATCATAGCAAAAAACATACGACAGGTAGCCTACTAATATAAATGATTAACTAAATCTAAAAGGAGTAAGCTTAAGTTGAATTTGCAGATCAAGCTTAAAATGAACAAAAATATTAAAATAAGAACCATATCTAGCCCCTGGGTATAACTTATAAAACCTGCCCCCAGGTCCTGGGGGTTGTGTCGACACCGGAATTTTTGTTATCTGATCTTTGAGCTATTTTTAACAAAGTGGTTATCTCAAAAATTTTATCGGATGCATTCGGTAAAAAGGGTTTTTTTGGGGTGGGTGGGCTAGTTGGCCTCCAATCTTTTTACTCTCAAAAACTGAACTAAAACTTTAAATTTCCAATCAAATGAGCCCTCTGAAGTTTATACGACCATCCCTTCCATAAGAGCCACATTTGACCCCAGGGTATAACTTACAGCGCCCGTCCTCGGTCCTGGGGGGTTGTGTTGGCCCCGGAGTTTTCCTTGTATGATTTTTGAACTATTTAAAAAAAAATGGCTATTTCAAAGTTCTTGTAAGATGAGTTTGAGGAAAAAGTGCCTAGAGGGGGTGGGGGGCTAGTTGCTGTCTGCTTTCTTTTAACTCTTAAAAAGCGATATAGAACTATCAATTTTGAATCAAATGAGCCCTCTCTAAAGTTTATACGAGCATTTCTTCCATAAGGACCATATATGCCCCCAGGGCATAACTTACAACACCTGCCCTCGGGCCGTGGGGGTTGTTTCGACACCTGATTTTTTTTACCTGACCTTTAAACTATTTTTAACAAAATGGCTATCTCAGAATTTTTATCGGATTCATTTTGAGAAAGAGGGGGTGTGGGGGGACTAGTATCTCAAAGTTCTTATCGGATGGGTTTGAGGAAAAATGAGCTTGGGGGTAGTTGCCCTCCGATCTCTTTTCACTTTTAAAAAATTATCTAGAGCTTTCAATTTTCAATCGAAATAGCCCTCTCTGAAGTTTATACGAGCATTCCTTCCATAGGAACCATATATGCCCCCAGGATATAACATACAGCGATTGCCCCCGGGCTTTGGGGGGATGTGTTGACACTAGAGTTTTTGTTATATGATCTTTGAACTATTTAAAAAAAATTCAAAGCTCTTATTGGATTGGTTTGAGGAAAAAAGGGCGTGGGGGGGCTAGTTGCCCTCCGATTTCTTTTGACTCTTAAATTGCTCTATAACTTTCAATATCCTATTAAATGAGCCCTCTCTGAAGTTTATATGAGCGTCCCTTTTATAAGAACCATATATACCTCCAGGGTATAACTTACAACGCCTGCCCTCGGGACCTAGGAGTTGTGTTGAAACCTTAGTTTTTTATATGACCTTTAAACTATTTTTAACAAAATGGCTATATCAAAATTTTGTCGGATGCATTTGGGGGAAAAGGGGCGTAGTGGGATAGTATCTCAAAGTTCTTATCGTATGGGCTTGAGAAAAAAAGGGCGAAGAGGGGGGGGGGGGTAGTTGCCCTTCGATCTCTTTTAACTCTTAAAAAGTGCTCTAGAACTTTTAATTTCCAATCAAATGAGCCCTCTCTGAAGTTTATACGAGCAGCCCTTCCATAGGAACCATAGGCCACCAGGCCATAACTTACAAGAGTTGCCTCCGGGCCCTGGGGGGTTTTGCTGACGCTGGAGTTTTTGTTATATGATCTTCGAACTATTTTAACAAAATGGCTACCTCAAATTTTTTTTCTGATGCACTTGGTAAAAAGGGCATGGGGGGGCTAGTTGCCCTCCGATCATTTTTGACTCTTAAAAAAGTCACTAGAACTTCCGATGTCCAATCGAATGAGCCCCCTCCGAAGTTTATATGACGACCCTTCCATATGAAGTGCCTTAAAAATAAAAACAATAAACAAATAAATAATTAAACATTTAGCCGTATGGCCTTTACTATAGGCGGCACTGTAGCGCTGACTCTGATCAGAACTTTCAATTTAACCTTTTTAGCGTTATGTTTTATAATGCTCACTGAACACAATTTGCTAGAACAAAAAAATTGTGGTTAATAGCAAATTTTAGCTGAATTATATATTAGGAAGTTTTTCGTAAACATCAGTAAATTCATGGCAATCAAACCCTCCATTGAATTCTATTTTATTGAAAATATTATCGATTATTATATTGTAAATTGTCTCATGTAATACTAATCTATTTTGATGGAAGATTTGTCAGAAGTATAAATGTTAATCCTGTATGGAAACAATTTCTTTTATTTGTTTATGTTTTTTACTGAAATTTTTATTAAAATTAGAATTTCTGTGAAGTCATAATGACCAGCACAGTAGTGAAACCACACTGATAAGCATAGGCACAAACACAGACTCTACTGCCACGACTACTAACAACTGACTGAAGCACTACGCCTTCTTAGGACAACACAGCTACGCACGTTCCTCCATCCTAATCTACTCAAAGCCACCCTCTTTACACCCTCCCACGAAGTTCAAATTTCTCTTAAATCCTCCCTTTATGCCTCTCCCTGCCCAATTCGGGGACAACTTCCTTTTCATTTGGCCCTAGATATTTGCCCGAAAAGTACATCTTATTTGCCCGAAAATTGAAAAAAACAACAACAAAATAATTGCTGAGTAAATTTGTATGCATGTCGTATTCGTCATCTAAAATATATGGTGTATGAATAATTTAAAACAAATCGGTGTTGCAATTTCTGAATTTATTCTTTAAATTTGTCTAGAATCATATTCTAAGTAAATTGAACATAGTGTTAACCTCTTTCCATAATCTGTTGAATGTGCTTTGAATTCTTAGAACTCTATTGTGGGTTTTTAGAATACGAAAATATTTGGAATGTTATTTGCTCTAGAATAAATTTTGCATAATTCTATAAGTTCTAAATCCTGCCGGCGTGTTATATATGTGATGATGTGGAATTAAATTGTAGATACTCTTGGCATAATTTTCTTTTTTAAATATTTTGTAAAAAAAAAAAAATCATATTTTAGTCTCATCTCTGAGGAAAATCTTGAAGCTTTCTGCAAATACAAATTATGTGGATTTTTTCTTTTTTTATGTTGATTTTGACTCATGCCGATAGTCATTTAAACTCTTAACGAGAAATTATTTAACATTTTATTTACAGACAGCAGCTTTGGATTGATTCTATGCCATCTTTGGCTCTATAGACTATAGGTCTATAAACTATAGCTATAGATTTGTTGGTAAATCTGTTTAGAAATGTTTTTTTTTTAAACAATATTCGTATTTTCGCCTTTTTTATGTAAAGGAACTCGAAGCTTTCCTCAAATAAAAATTATGCTGATTTTTTTTTCTATTCGGTATTTATTTTGACAAGTATTTAAACACTTAACGGATGATTTTTATGGCACTTAGTATTAACCAAGTGACACATGGCGATCGCAAATTCTGTCGGTCTGTCTGTCCCGGTTTTGCTACTTTAGGCACTTTCAGGTAAGTTAGGACGATGAAATTTGGCAGGCGTATCAGGGACCGTACCAGATTAAATTAGAAATAGTCGTTTTCCTGATTTTACCATCTGGGGGGGGGGGGGGCGATTAATTCGGAAAAAAATGATGTATTTTTAACTTACGAACGGGTGATGGGATCTTAATGAAATTTGATGTTTAGAAGGATTTTGTGTCTCAGAGCTCTTATTTTAAATTCTGACCAGATCCGGAGACATTGGGGGGAGTTGGAAGGGGGGAACCTAAAATCTTGGAAAACGCTTAGAGTGGAGGGATCGGGACGAAACTTGGTGGGGAAAATAAGCAGAAGTCCTAGATACGTGATTGACATAACTGGGACGAATCTGCTCTGTCTGGAGGAGTTGGGGGGGGGGTTAATTCTCAAAAATTAGAAAAAATGAGGTATTTTTAACTTACAAAGGAGTGATCGGATTTTAATGAAATTTGAGGTTTGGAAGAATATCGTTTCTCAGAGCTCTTATTTTAAATCCCGACTGGATCCGGTGAGATTGGGGGGAATTGAGAGGGGAAACCTAAAATCTTGGAAAACGCTTAGAGTGGAGGGATCAGGATGAAATTTGGTGGGAAAAATAAGCAAAAGTCCTAGATACGTGATTGACGTAACCGGGATGGATCCGCTCTCTTCGGGGGAGTTGGGGGTAAGATTAATTCTGAAAAATTAGAAAAATGAGGTATTTTCAACTTACGAAGGAGTGATCGGATCTTAATGAAATTTGATGTTTGGAAGGATATCGTGTCTCGGAGTTCTTATGTTGAATCCCGACCGGATCTGGTTACATTGGGGGGAGTTAGGGGACCTAAAATCTTGAAAAACGCTTAGAGTGGAGGGATAAGAATGAAACTTGATGGGAAAAATAATTACAAGTGCTAGATACGTGTTTGACATAACCTGAACGGATCCGCTCTCTTTGGGGGAGTTGGGGGGGGAGAGGGTTAATTCTAAAAAATAGAAAAAATGAGGTGTTGTCAATTTACGAAAGAGTGATCGAATTTTAATGAAATTTCATATTTAGAAGGACCTCGAAACTCAGATCTCTTTTTTTAAATCCCGACCGGATCCAGTGTCATTAGGTGGGGGCAATTTTGGAAAACGCTTAAAGCGGAGAGATCAGGATGAAACGTGGTAGAAAGAATAAGCACAAGTCCAAGATAGGTGACTGACATAACCGGACCGGATCCGCTCTCTTTGGTGGAGTTGAGGGGGGGGGGAGTAATTTGCAAAAATTAGAAAAAATGAGGTATTTGTAACTTAAGAACGGGTGATCAGATCTTAATGAAATTTGATATCTAGAAGGATCTTGTGTTTTAGAGCTCTCATTTTAAATGCCGACCAGATCCGATGACATTGATGGGAGTTGGAGGGGGAAACCGGAATTCTTGGAAAACGTGAAAAACGAGGTATCTTACGAATGGGTGATCGGATCTTAATGAATTTGATATTTAGAAGTACCCCGTGACTCAGAGCTCTTATTTTAAATCCCGGCCGGCATTAAGCCTCTGATTTTCCTTTTAAAGCAATCTATTGATTCTTAGAATTTTGCTAGAGCTCATACCATATGAGTTCTTGGCTCTTCCGACCTTGTCACAAGTACCATATGAGCTCTTAGCTCTTGTTTTATATCAATTTTACAGACAGTAGCTTCGGGGCTGAGTTTATTCCATGGATTCTTTGGCTATTGTTTATATTTTTTATTTACTATTTTTTATTCATAATTTTGAGTTTTTGATTCATAATTTTTGAAATTTACTTCCATTAAAAGCAGGCATGTATGCAAGAACTTTCCTGGGGGATATACAAAATTTCGATAATTTATATGAAAAGTACAAGAAATTATGGAAAACTTGCGATCTCAGGGGAGCTTGGGCCAAATCCCCCCCCCCTGGTACGTCCACGATTGAAATCATCAGTAACTCTAATGATCTATTTTAATTTACTTGCTCATGTGCGAAGTATCAAATACTAAGATATCCAAGGGGTCATGTTGCCAACTCTCCAAGAAACTACGGAAGAATAATTTCAAATAAAGTCAAAACTGTTGAAGAATATCTGCAAATAAAACTAAAAATATCTGTCAGGTAAAACTTTTAAGAAGATAGTGAATAAAATAAAAAGTCGGAATATCCTGGCTCCACGTGCGGAAACGAAAATATATCAACGAAAGGGAAAACCAAAGAAAACTAGACTAAACAGATACCATACAATAAATTAATCTGAAAAGATGAAAACTATATATGTGGATAATAAGGGAGAAAGAAATAAAGACACGCACAAGTGAATTACTATTACTTTGCTGTATTTATTGTTTGTATTTGGTTGAATTTGGTCTATGTGAAAGATCAAGTGACTGATTAGATTAATTCAATCCCAAGCTTGAATTAATTGTTGGTTGTGTTAGTGTTGTTAGTTCCAAATGGTTTTTTTATTGATAATTTTTTTCTTTAAGAAGTGACACTCGGTTATATATTACACCGGGTACCTGAAGTGGTTCCAAGTTTGAGGGAATAGGATACAATCTTGATTTGCCCTCGAAAAAGTTTTGCATACACGCCTTTTGCACAGTTGCAGCCATATCATTTTAGATTGATTATACCAGATTAAATTAGGTCAGTTTTATGGGTAGATTGTTTGAATCGAATAGGGACGACTTTATTCCAAACTTGTATTAGTTGTTGTTGTTTTTCAGATCGTTTTCCTTATTAACAGGGTATTTTTTTCAGAAAAGAAATACTCGGTTATACATTGCACAGGGTATCTGAAGTCATGGGCTCCTAGCAAACTAGGCGCTGTTCACAATAGCTACAGAGATGATGGGTCTGACGTTGAATCCTGTAACCTCTCTTGTCTAGTAGGTTTTTCCTTCTTAATTCGTTTCCTCTTTATCAACTTTCTTTATCTTTTTCTCTTTATGTTATTCTCTTTACCTTTATCTCTTATCAGTTCCAAAACACCAAATCAAAGAGTATGAAAAATTGATAGAAGAGAAAACTAAACTTTATGTTTGATAAGTAACAATCAGTTACTTATCCAGCTATCTAGCTATATCCCTGTCAACTTTCTTTAACTTATTGTCTTTATCGTTTTCCCTTTACCACTTTCTCTTTTCAGTTATAATCCCAAAGCAGCAAGTTCAGGAAACTCATAAAAGAGGAAATTAAAGTTCATATTTGATGAGTAACAACCAACACCATCTAGACTTATTCTTTATAATCATGAAGTTAATCGACTTTTCTACAAATTTTCTTTTTCGTTGACACTAGCGCCAGTTCCTGTTCTTAAAGTTATCCGGACTCTTTGATTCAGTTTGTCTTTTTCTTGAACTACTACCGATTGCTATTTATCTCTTAATATATTTGAAATTATATTCACCAAAAAAGGATAAAACTAATGTTCCTTTCAGTTATGAATCTTTTTTGCCAGTACCATGATGTTTGAATAGTCTCTGATAGACATAAGCATTAATGACGTGACCTATTAGAGCTTAATCTTATAAATTCTTCTTAGAAAGGCTATTCAAGCCTTTATTTTATTCAATAAAGGTTATTTATTTCAAACTTTACAATCGCATTTCTTTCTGAAACTTAAATCTACACTAATTTTACCAATTACAACAATTATTCTAATTTTTTTTATTATTACGCTGAAAAAAAAATGCCAAGAAACACCAAACGCTTGATGACGTTGATTTGCTTTTTCGTTGATACTAGCGCCAGTTCCTGTTCTTAAAGTTATCCTTTATTTAGACTCTTTGATTCAGTTTGCCTTATTCTTGAATTACTACTGAGTACTATTTACCACTTAATATATTCTAAAATATATTCACCGAAAAAGGATAAAAATAATGTTCCTGTCACTTATGAATCTTTTTTTGCCAATATTCTGATATTTGAATAGCCCCTGATAGACATAATCATTAATGACGTGACCTATCAGAGCCTAATCTTGTAAATTCTTCTTAGAAAGGAAGAAGAATTTATGGTTTCAAGGATTTGGAGAGGATTTTTCTAAAAGAAGCCTCTAAATATACCTTTAATTAAAAACACTTATCTTTGGGGAAGAATAGGCTGTGTCAACTTTTTAACATTCTTAGGAATAATCTCATTTACGTCAAGCATGCAGGGCTACCAAATCAAGAGTTTTCAATCTTTTTCATAAAGGCGTAAAAATTGGAAACAGGAAGATATTTCGAAGGAGGACTGAACAAGTTTCGAATTGACAGGTCAAGATGAAACTGCTTAAATTCTTGAAGTCTTGCGTCAATACTGAAAACTTAATTTAAAATGAAAAAGAAAATACTTATAAATTTGCTCTCCAAGGAAAGTAGAAATATTAAGACGATATCTTGGGCGACAAGTGTATCTTTCACGAATAGTTTGTTACACATCTAAAAAAAAAACTTTGTTTTATTATTATGTTATATTACTATCATATTATATTATTATTTTCTATATTTTTAGCATTTCATTATTATATTATTACTTACATATTATATATAATTTACATATTTTTAAAACCTGACCATGGTACAAAAAAAGGGCCATGAAATTTGTAGCTGGAGTGCATGAGATTTTTTTTTTCGAACCGATTTTTTGTAGATTATGAGGAGTAGTTGGTAATTTTTATAGGTTAGGTTTCAAACAGTTCTTGGTAACGAACTTTAAGTAAGGAGCGGTCTGGCTCAATAGTAACCGAAACTCTAGAAATCGGAATTTTGATACCAATATTATCTGATTTCAAGTATATGAGTTTCATTAAGTTTAGTTTTACCTGTCAAAGGCTACGAGGCTGCAAGAATTAGACTGATTTTCGATAAAAGAGGTGAAAACCCCCTGAAAGTAATAGAATATTGGGAGCGGATGAAGATCCAGCTAATCTTTTATGAAGTTAATCCAGTAAGTGTTAAAATAAGCTGTTGTCGTTAATAGTGGTAGTAGTAATATTGCTTCTTAGTACAACTTTAATATTATTTTAATATTAAATTAAGCACATTTTTAATATTAATTTAATATTAATTACAACTTTAATATTATTTTAATATTAAATTAAGCACATTTTTAACATTAAAGTAATATTAAACTTTTATAATATTAACATGCATTAAATTTAATATTAAAATAATATTAAAGTTGTACTAAAAAGCAATATTACTACTAACACTACTAACGACAACAACTCTGTAGCTTCAAGCCCCCCGAAGCCAACACAGTCACGCATGATTCTCCTCCATCCCAGTTTATTCAAAGCCCCCTCCTTAAACCCTCCCAAGAAGGCCTAATTTCCTTTAGTTCTTCTTTATGACCTCCTCCTACCCCTTTTGGGGTTGATGTGATTTTTGTTTTTCCCTAGAGGGTTAGTCAAAAAGGACCGTCTTTGTCATTAGGTTATCATTAATCTGACTTTGTCTTGTATGAAGATTCATATAATCCTTAAAAGAAGACCATTTTAGGCATTCAAGATACGGTGAAACAATTTTTATGTCTGAATCTCTTATTTCCGCTCTTTTTCTGAGATCGAGAATAAAGGACATGACACGTTATGGGGGAAAACCCCTTGAAACCTCTAGATATCTCAAGGGCCAAATAAGTTTGGAGTCAAAACCTAAGTTATGACTCAATCTAAATTTGACTCTCCAAAAATCTCATATTATGCATTGAGGTATCATAGAAAAAACTACTACTGCTACAATTAACAATTTACTTTAGCACCAAGCCGCCTGAGGCCAATACAGCTGCGTACGCTCCTCATTCATCCTGAATCTATTAAAAATTCTCTCTTTACACTCTCCCAATAAAGTACACAGGGAAAACCTTCCTACTAGTGTCTCTCATCGTGAAAGATCGTTTTTTTAACAGAAGACTTTAACAATTTATCAACTAGTTTTCTCTTATCTTTATGCTGAACTTATCAAAAAAAAAAAAAATAATAATAATAGAATCATCTTTGGACTAATGAGAAATTTCTAAAAGTCAACGAATTGTCATAGAAACGCAAATTAATAATGTTTTGATTTTTCCAATGGAAGTCCGTGTGATCTTATAAAGCCCACTCATCAATACGGAATTTGATTTTTTTTTTTTTTTTTCTCTCTCTCTCTCTCTTTGAATCGTTTTTTTCCCGTCCTTTATATCTCGTTACTTGAATTTCGTAGGTCAGAGATATAAATAAAAACCTATACAGCCAGTGGCGTAATTTCATCAGAATCCTGGGGAGGGGGGGGGACAAAGTTTTAGCCAATTTACCCAAATCAAGTGAAAATGAGAGTGAAAACTGAAAAATGAGCAATATAGTACCATAAAAGTAAAGATATACTAAAGAAAACTGACACGTTTCTGTGAATGCTTGAATTATGCTGGCTTATCTTAGTTTCGACAAGATCTTTGAAGAAACCAAATTTTAGCTGGGAGGGCCGAGCTATGAGAGGTGCAGTTACACTCCCCCGTGCCCCATAGTAAATTACGCCCCTGTATATAGCCCAACCATTCGAGAAGAAATTCTTGATTTCTAACCAAGATTTGTTTCCCATTTTGTGAATCGTGTCCTTTTGGCTAGTTATTTTTACTCCACATTCTTGACCTGTTGAAACACTATCTTTCACCTCCCTCCATTACAGACATGCTGGATATTTCAGTAGGGAATCCTGAAGTAAGGAAAACAGCAACAGAGCTTGAAAAATAATATAAAAAAATATAATATAATAAAAATAAATAATATATTCCGTTATAGTCTATGTAAGTAGT
The DNA here is from genome assembly GCF_032884065.1 of Artemia franciscana. NCBI lineage: Eukaryota > Metazoa > Arthropoda > Branchiopoda > Anostraca > Artemiidae > Artemia > Artemia franciscana. Next base: position 50,705,918 of record NC_088872.1, on the reverse strand, counting down.
ACTAGCTATTTCTGCAAATGTCGAAATTTTTTGGCATACAAAAATTTAAAAAAAAGAATTCTATTGTCAAAAATTGAGAATGACAGTTTTGATCCATATCTCATCATATTTGCGATATTTTGCTTAAGGATTGCGCAGTTTTTGTAGATAGCTGCTGAAACTCTACCTTCAACTCTGACTTTTATCCTCCAATCAGTATATATTTTTGGTACATTTAATGCTTACAAACCAGCTAGTGAGTGACCTCCTGCTTTACTTTTTATTTCAAGGTCGCTGTTGGACGGATACAGCCTTCCGTTTTATCTCCTCAAGGTCTTAGAGGACGAATCATTAGCAAAAGTGGAAAAAATCCCGAAGAAGTTCAACTAGAATATATTTCCAGGCATGCTGTCGACGGAAAGTTTACTTTTATGGAACAAAAGTAAGAGGTTGTCTTAACATAGAAAAAGTTCAAGGATGGGTTCCAACTAGTTTCCATGAAAAACATTCCTTAAAAAAGAACTTAATGAGTTCAAGAAAACAATTGAGAAATACCTAAGAGCAAATAAAACTGTTTAATAACATATCGGTAAAGGGCTATTGAATGTTTAAATCAAAAGGTATTACCAAGTTTTCAAATGGTATTACCAGTTTTCAAAATGAAAACTAAAAACAAAATAAAAAGTTTTCAAAATGAAAATTTTATTCTCAAGGCCAAAGAAAAGTCGGTTTTTCTACCTATAGAAATAGTTCAATGATGGGTCCCAACTAATTTCCATGAAAAATGTTCCTTAAGGAAGAACTTAATGAGCTCAAGAAAACAATTGAATAATACCTAGGAACAAAGAAAACTATTTAATAAAATATCGCTAAAGAGCTATTGGATGTTTAAATCAAAACGTATTACCAAGTTTTCAATTGCTATTACCAGTTTTCAAAATAAAAACTGGGCTTTAGACAAATATTTTACAGGAGAGTGAGAAAGAGAAAAGTTAGCATCCTTTACTTAAATTTTTTTCTGGCATGCACTTGTTTTTGTTTTTATTTTCACGTGAGGTCGGCTTTCCCCCTCCCGCCATAGAAAAAGCTCAAGGGCGGCTCCTAATTAGTTTCCGGGAAACTTTTTCCTTAAAAAAACCTTAATGAGTTCAAGAAAGTAATTGGGAAATACCTAGGAGGAAAGAAAATTAAACTATGTGGTGTTTTTTTCTATTCTTTTTTTTGTCAATTTAGTTCTTCTTTTTATCATTATATTATCATATATTTATCATTATATTATCATTTTCTTTTCATCATATATTTTATCACCCTACTTCTGCTCTTTATTACTACTTAATATTATGTTTAATCCTTGTTAATGCACTTGTTAATTTAAACAACACGTCCTATCAACTTCTTTGATGTTAAAACCCGAAAAGGAATCAGAAAGACTTAATTAACAGTCCATGAGATCATTAAAGCATTTAATTAGACCACTAAAGACCATTAAATTCATTTCATTAGACCATTTAAACCATTTAACTGATCAATTAACAAGAGGCTGAGAAGCTTTGGTTTTTAGTTACGTACGTGAGCAAGGATAGTATTCCATGAAGTGCATTAAATTCATGTAGTCAATTGGCTTTTGAAAAAATTTTTAGTGCTTTTTTTATCATTCGCTGATCTTCCCTGATTTTATCTTTTGTTTTTTATCATTCTTTGACAACTCTTGTTAATACACTTGGAATTGTAAAAACCAGTCAGTCAGTTAAAGAAAAGCATAAAGAAAAAATTTTATCCTTTTTTATACCAAACTTGAAGAAAAAACCGAAGGAGTTGGTTAGCTTTGCCTTTGAATGACTCAATTAGTTTAGTCATTTAAAACATATGACTAGCCACCAGGTTCAAAAAGGTTAAAGAACACTGGCCTGTATTAATCGCACCTATTGATTCCAATTTTCGGTTTGCTCTGAATAACATCTTCAAAAATTAAATTGTCCGGAGTCTCGTTCAGGGAAATTCTTTGTACGAAAATGACAAAATATTCAAGTGATCAAAAGGGATTTTTGTGGAATCCTTGGGGGGGGCAAGTTATACTTTTGGTGTGGAGCCAGAAGAGAATTTCTACTGATTCCTTCTGCTATTTCAGCCGTTGGAAGAGTTTTGCTTAAGTACACAAAAGTATTTTGCCCTTAGAAATTAATGAGTTAAATGGAGACTTATTGAGACGTTTTAAGACTTATTATTTGTTTATTTATGAAGCTTATTTATTAAGCGTATATTCTGTGATTCACCATTCAGAGCTTCTGATTGGTACATTGTTGCTGATGCCTGTAATGATGAGTGCAAAATTATGAAAAACAATAAACCAGTCTTCTTTCAGAATTTGATCTGTTAAAAGAAAAAAAATGTTCCTCTCAGCTCAAAAGTTGACTTTCTTGAAAACTATACATACTTTGAACAGTATGGTTTAGTTTTTCAAAACGTCGACGACAAGTAAAAAATAAATCACTATAATCATCAAAATAAAAGACAGAAGTAATGAAAGTTAACTGATATATAATGATATTACCTCGAGGAAGTCTCAGTAATTCAAGATCTGCTTCACTGTAATTTATTTTTATTATTCAGTGCTGTAAATGTAAAAAATAAAAAATTGGCCCTTATTATTGGCCAGTATTATTGGCCCAGAAAGTTTCATGTTAAGAAATTTATTAAGCAGGCAAACTTGCAAGTTGTTGCAAGTAGTCACAATCACAGTCGCAAAGGGTGACAGCTACAGTAACAGTAGTAGTAGCAAAAGTGGTCCTGAAAGTATTAAGTTAATACCCTTAGCCTTTCTAAAATTGCAATTTCTCCCTTTTGCTAGTCTGAATCCACACAATGAACTTTGATAAAATTTTTATATCAACTAACATTTTCAGAGGTGTCACCTTAACACCCTTAGGTTTTTAGACGTTCCCAGAATCGATCATTCCCCCTCTTCCAATTATAAATCCTTTATGTAAAGAGTGGGTGAATTGCATAATTTACAGCCCTTGTCCCGGGGGGGGGGGTCAGCCTCGCCGGAAACATAGTTATTAGACTTTTTGAATATTTTGGACAAAGTGTATTTTTTTCAAAATTCTGATCAGTATTGGGGATGAAGAATCTCAGTAGGGCAAGGAGAAAAGGCCTGGCTCCCTCCGATCGCTTTTGAGCATACCTTTAGCATGCTCCGAAAGTCTCAATACCCTCAGCTGTTCCTGAGATATTGTTGATACGCACTTTTGACAACAAGCATCGGTGTGTTTCGATTTTTTTTTTGTACATTCTCCCAGCATTTCCTAAAAATTATTTTAAGTAGTCACAAGTTGTCGCACTCGCAGTCACAGTCGAAACTAGTTGCCGTTGCAGCCCCAGTAGCAGTAGTAGTGACCCTGAAAGTTTCAAGTTAATACCCCTAGCCGTTCCTAAGACATTGCAGATACGCCCTTAATTCCAGCCTGGATGCAAATAGTGTCTTTTGATTTAGTTCGGAATGCCACTCAAAGTTCTCTGAAGTTTCATCTGAATACCCTTAGATTTTGCGGACAGACACAGGATCATGCATTTTCCCTTTCGTAAAAATAAATCCTGTATGTAAACAATGGACTAATTGCATAATTTACGACCCTTGCCTCGTGCGGCTGTGAGGGGCTTGACATCACCGGAGGTATAGTTATTAGACCATTTGACAATTTTGAAGAAAACTTTTTTTTCAAATTTTGGTTGTTTTGGGGGAGTAGGACTTCTAAATAGGGCAAGTTGGAAGGGGCTGGATGCCCTTCGATGACTGTCGCGCGTCTCCTTGAACATGCTTTGAAAGTTTTAGCTATCCCTGAACATTTGCCGATAGGTCCTTTTGACAACTTGCATGCACATAGTGTGTTTTGATTTTGTTCAATTTACCTTTCAAAATTTCCTGAAAGTAGTTGCAAGTAAAAGTAGTCGCAGTTCCAAACAGTTACAGTCACATTCGTTTTTACTCACAGTCTTAAACAGCTTCAGTCACAGTCGCGAGTAGTTGTTGTTGAAGTCGCAAGTAGTCACTGTTGCAAGTCATCTTTGTTGCAGTCGCAAATCGTCACAGTAGTAGTCGCAGTTGCAGTTACAGTATCAGTTGCAGTAGTAGTGACCCTGAAAGTTTCAAGCTAATATCCTTATTCGTTCCGAAGATATTGCAGATTCGCCTCTTTGATAACTTGGATATGCTTAGTGTCTTTTGATTCTATGTACTCCTCAACACTCCCTGAAATTCGGCCCCAATGCCCTTAGCCTTTTCGACACACTTAGGATCAAACACTCCCCCTGTTCCTATTGATAAATGCTGCATGTAAAAATAAACAAATTGCACAACTTGTGCTCTATGCCCCTTGGGCTGTGCTTGACATGGCATCCCGGAGATATAATTGTTAGATCTTTCGACTGTTTCGAACAAAATGGTTTCTAGAAACTTTTAAGCGTTGGTAGTTGGAAAGTTTCAACATGCCTTAAAAGTTTCGACCTTATACCCTCAGCTGTTCCTTAGGTATTGCTGATTTGCCCTTTTGAAGACTACCGTGCATATAGTGTGCTTTGACTGTATTCGGCATCCCTCTTGACATTTTCCCAAAATTCCTCCTTGATACCCTAAGCCTTTTTGGAGACTGAGGATTAGACATACCCACTTTTCCAAACAAAAATCCATACATAATGACAAGGGGCAACTTGCACAACTTACAACCCTCACTCTAGGGCCTGTGAGGGGAGGGGTATGTCAACCCTGGATGCATAGCTATTTGACTTTTGGACTATTTGCAAAAAAATGGCTGTCTAAAAATTTTTATCCGATTTTTTGGAGAAAAGAGGCGTGGGAGGGGGACTGGATGCTCTCCGATCATCTTTAACTCTTGAAAAGGGCATTGGAACTTCAATTTTCAATCGGATGTGCTGCCTCCGAACTTCATGCGACGACCTCTTCAATATGAAGTGGCACTGAAAAAAAATATTAAATAATAATAAGAACCCGTTGAATCATTATTGCCTCTGATTATGAAAACTTGTAGTTTACAGGGTATTCTGACATATATTCTTAATCTCTTTCATTTGCCGTAAAAAATGGTGCACACGGAAAACTGGAGTATTTACATTGATTCAAATATACTCTGATGTCCAAGTAGTTTTGAGATCCGTATACCCTGCATTTAACAGTCAATATCCTTTTATCCTAGGCCTAATATCCAAGCATGATTCCAGGAGCTAAGACATAAACTCTCCTTTGTCGCTAAACTGATAAAATCAAAAAATTTTGTGAAAAATTTGATTGGCTCAAAGTTATGCTAGCTAAAATGTCACTGTGAATGGGCCTTAAGCTAGAATCGTAGGGAACGTTTAGAGTGAAAGATCGTGCGGATAGTTCGTTAGACTCTTAGCAACTAAAGTCTAAAGTGATTTCACTTGATTAGTAGTTTTTAATCAACCGTTTACTAAATCATATACGATTTGCTAAATCATATAGAGATAAACTTCATTTAAAAGCAAATTGCATAAGATTGCATTAAAATATACAGGAGTTATTTGAGCTGTTGAAGAAGAGGGGGGGGGTGAAGCACCTCCTCTCCTGTCTGCTACTTGTGATTTCTAGATGTTCTCTAGCTTAACCTTCAGTTCAGTCTCTATTACTCTTGCGAAACCAAGGTGTTTTCTTAAATTTAACAGTAAATTGATATATGTATTATGATAAAATGAAAATCGTGCGTTAGCTAAATATATCCATTCTAAAATACACGCATTTGTTTGTTTTCTGACTAATCTGTTTTCTATCATCTGTAAAGACACAGGTAGAATTTGTTTTTTGAAGTAAACACATATGCTTAAGTGACTTTGTTTAGTTGCATTGTATATAATTCTTCTTCTTTCTTCTTTTTTGCCATTTTTTACTTCGTTTTTTTTGTGTGTGTGTACTCCTTTACACCAGGGATGTCTATTCTTTTTGTTTTGTCTATCCTCTCTCTCAAACACACACACACACACACACATACACGTACTGACCCTATCTGTGCCTATCTGACTTTAGGTACCTGTCTTACTGACCGTATCTCAAACAGTTGACAGCATGAAAAATATGGTTCGATCCCGCTTTCTAAGGTTATATTTAGAGACAGGTTGAAATGTCCTGGATACGTTTTGCGGGTGAAGTATGACAGGTTGCCAAAGATCGCCCTTGTCAGCCAACCATCTAGGGCCAAATGAAAAGGAAGCCGACCCCGAGTAGGGTGGGAGGATGTCATTTTGAAAGGTTTTAGGGAAATTGAAACTGTTGTAAAGAGGAAGGCTCTGAGTAGATTGGAATGGTAGAGGAGCGTGCGTAGCTTTGTTGGCCTTGGGTTGATTGGTGCTGTTGTGAGCTGTTAGTCGTAGTAGTGGTATATACACACATAATACATACACACACACACACCACCCTCCCTCCTTCATACTCCTTTTTATTTGTTTCCAGAGCTACATTGATTCACGGCTATCTGCCTCAAGAGATACTTGGAACCTCAGTTTACGAGTACCTACACGCTGAAGATATGCTCAGTTTAGCAGCTTCTCATAAAGCTGTCTTACAAAAACTTGAAGAAGTCATCACACCGGTAACTAAATATTATATTACATTGTGTCCTACTTTTTTCCCAATCTGTTTTGAATTGACTAATTTACCAGATAACAGCGAAGATTACCGTAAAGCAATATCTTGGCATTTATCTTTACTTTGTCACTAAGTGCCTCCCAATGCTAGGGAGTCCTGAGGCTCAACTTCATAACGTCAGTGAAAGTTGAATAATAGACAATGATAATTTACTATAAAAAATTTGCATCAGTGGGAGTTGAACCCACTGGCTACTTCCATCTAAGCAGCTACCCCTAACCGTTGAGTTACTAGTTTGAACTTGTCCTCTCACAAAACTGATAGTGATATAAGCCTTAGGACGGAATGATGACCAGTTATTTACCCCCCCCCCCCCCCGCTGCCTTAGAATATGAAAAAAGATCGTTTTCACTATTTCGTAGAAAAAAAATATTTTATTGAATAGTTGATTCATCACGTAATCATTTTCCGGATTCTTAACAGCAGGAATCTGAATAGGCACTATTCCGTTAGAGAACATAATGAATGGACCCAACAATAGCCGCAGTTTTTTCTTTACTTATAGGGAAGTGTTATGTTTGAGGGCATCTATTAAACCAATTTCTTTTTTGTAAAATTTTGAAAACATGAGAAAATAATAAGTAAGGTAGCATAGATGTCCAAAAACAAATTATAGATGCCGTGATGAACAATTAACAAGGTTTGTAGAAGATAAAAATAAATAAGAAATAGAATGTTTGTAATAGAAAAAAAACGTAAAAGAATTAACAGAAAAACACAGACCTTAAATGATTTGTCCTAAGACCATTAGCACTTACTATCAGTTCAATTAATTATAATTACTTAGCCTATATGATAAATTCATTTGCGAAGACAGTGGTCTCTGTGAATCAGGGGCGGATCTAGAAAAATCTCAATATCTTGCTCTTTGGCTAAGACTGTTAGCACTTTTAAAAAAGCTTCTAATTAAACGTATCCTGTGTTTCACTTGCCGTTCTTAAAAAGTTGGGACAAACAGTCAAACTTAATCCTAAAGAGAAAGGTATTGAGGAGGGGGCAAGCCATCATATACGAAATAATTTTTGTTTGTATTGAGAATTTATGTTACTCCTACTTTCATTCTAAAAAAAAATTTTTTTGTCTAATTTTTGTTCGTTTTTCAAATAATGCAGCTAAATCTGGCTCACTCTCCATGAAATATACCCCTACGGGAAAATCCTCCGCGGAAATTTCATCGAACGTGAAATTACATCCTCCCCCTCGTCAAGTTCCCTTCAGACAGTTACATCCTCGCTGAAAATAACAATAATCTTTCAAAATTGTCTGCATAATTTTTATTAGACTCTTTACCTACAGGGTTATTCATGTTTTTTTTAAATCTTCACTTTTAATTCCATGTCCGTCTATAATGTCATTTTTAGTATTAGTGTTGAGCTTCGATAGACAGTCGGGTAGAGATCGGGCGATAATCGGCGGAACAATGGTGACGCATATAAACTCATCAAAGCGCAAAAAATAGGCAATAGCACGAACTTGAAACCTGCATATTGAAATTTTCGCCGAAATATTGCCCTCGCTACTGTGTATATGTACGTTTCCAATAGATATCACGCCCCAAGTGCATGATAAAACAGGTTCTTCGAGAGCACCTCATAAACACGCAAGTATCATAGACTGATTAGTTTTTAAGCTGAGTTTATAATCGCATGAAATTTTTTTGGCCGCATTTACAGTTTCGATTTGCCTTCTAGATCTGAGCTCTCAATGGGTGCATTTCATGAAGTTTATTACGCTTAATTTTAGTTACATTGGGGCGGTCCTAGTCAAATTAGACTTGGTTAATTTAGTTCTGCACAAGGCCGTTTCTTGTTCGGATTTCCAAGGTTTCTGTGTAAGTTGGTACAAGTCCAGGATTCTCGTTCCGGGGGAGGGAGGGGGGAGATATTCGTTTGAAAATCTTCTTGGTCTATAGTTCTTCCTTGACGAACTGTGGCGACCAAAGTTGTACCTCATTAAAAGAGATTATACCTGCTATTTTTGTGTCGTCCATTCTCGTCTTATCTTCATGAAGGAAATTTTATAACTCCTTGAATAGATTCTTCATCAGCTCCTCTTCGAGAGCCTTTTCTAAATCCTATTTAAATCTACATTTATGCTTAAATAAAAAGAAAGTTTTTTTTCAACTGAAAGTAAGGAGTAACATTAAAACTAAAAAAGAACAGAAACTACTCCGTATATGAAGAGGTCGCTCGCCTCCTCAATACCTTGCTCATCACGTTGAATTTTTATCACTTTTAAAAAATCTTCCTATTTTAATTAAATGGCCTTTGTGTTTCAGGAATCGTTCTTAAAAAATTAGGACAAACAGTCAAACTTTAGCGTAAAGAGCAAAGTATTGAGGAAGGGGGCAACTCCTTCATACACGGAATAATATCTGTTCAGTTTGAGTTTTAATGTTACTCCTTACTTTCAGTTGAAAAATTTGTGGTTTTTATATCATAAATAAAAATCCGTATACGATTCATAGAAGGCATTATAGAACCTTCAATTCTGTTTTATAGAGCTTTCGGTTACTATTGACTTGTTTTGCTCTTTACTTACTGTTCGTTAGTACAAACTGTTTGAAAACTGAATGGAATCTGACCCACGACTATTCTCTTGTGACCTATATTTGGCATATTTGTAATTCTTGAATTGTAAAATTCGCCAATGTCTATGTCTTTATGCCTTTTTGTTCCTTGGTGGCGTCGATTCACGAAAGCCTAGGTTGTGGGGGCAGATTTGTCGTTTTTCAATGAGAATACCAAAAAGAGGCATTTTTCAGAAAGATAACCAAAAATGTATTTTTTAAAGTCTAGGGGGGTACCGATCAATTTTGTTTTGCGCTTTTGTTCTGGGAAATTTAGTATCAAGAAGGCGATGATGTACTGTACTTGATATGAGTAAAAGGAAGTTCATGCATTAATGTCTCTTAAAATAGTGTTCCCAACTCACTAAGACGTCCTTGGTATTTAGCTTAGCATGGCTAACACTATATATATATATATATATATATATATATATATATATATATATATATATATATATATATATATATATATATATATATATATATATATATATATATATATTATAAGGCATGATTTTGCCAGAAAATCTGGATTTTTAATGCCCTGTCTTAATCTATAGCCTGTTTAACATCTCTCTTAAATTTAGGTCTTTCGATTTCGGACACGCGAAGGGACATTTATTCGATTACAATCTCGACTTCGTTCCTTTCGAAATCCGTGGACAAAAGAAGTGGAATCGATCTTAGCAAAAAATTTATTTATGGTGTAAGTCGTTTTTCTTATTTTATTTTTTCTTTTTTACTTGACATTATCTCGGTAATAAGAGAGAGAAATGCCTCCTACCTGAAAGTGAACTTTTAGCTCTCAAGTTTTGTAAAATATTCCATCCTATTAAAGAAATCTATGTGTTTGTAGTTTCAGAAGCAGTGGCGTTGATGAGGGGGGATTTGCCCCCCGACGCCAATAATTTGTGAAAAAAAGCCTGTAATTACTAAGTAGCTTTAAAACTGTTACCGTCTTTTAGTGCAAAATTTGCTCTTTACTTTGAGCAGATAGTTCATTTTAAGTTAATCCATATGCGTTTTTAACATAAAAAAATGAGAAAAATAGGGGTCCATTACACTTCATAATATGTTCCATGTTGATATTTTTCCAGACATATTGCCTTTGAATCCTTATCATTAAGTAAAAATATGAGCCTAGTTAATTGCAAAATTGAAAAAGGTTCTATGCTTCCTGTTTCGTCACATTTACTCAGGTCAATTTTTTCCCTGATATTTAAGGTGATTTTATTTCCTAAAATCTGCAAATTTAAGATTCGATGCTCTTGTTTTAAAACTTTTAAAAGTGGAAATAAATACACACTTTACATCTGCATATCTATCATCCGTCCATGTGTCATTCCTAGTGCAGAAAAACTAAGGTAGATAGTCATAGAAGGTAGAATACAGTGAATATGATTTCCTGAATGAAAAAGGAATCATTGAAAAAGAAAATAAGATTAGTCCTTTTTATAGTGACGTTCGTACTATAACTAGATAGGTCAAATAGGTTGTAGTTCGGTCATGGAATTTGGTAGAGGGGTGATCTACTCGAGGAACCCTTTAATTGTTTTGATTTTTATATTCAGTATTTAATTTAAACTCCGGTTCTCTTATTTGTTATTTAAACGCCTAAGAAGTGCTGGTAACGTCCCATTCCTTACGTTTTTTATTCACATACTAGCCCGTGAATGTAGAACTGCCTCTATTTACAACGCTATGAAAACCTCTCGCTATTTTTGGTTTTCTAAATATTTCTTTAAACCAGCTCCAAAAAAAAGAAAGATAATTCACTTGAATGTGCCAAGAATTATGACTGAAAGTCGCATTTCACACAATGCCAACGCTACTTGTGTGACACTTACCCTTGGATTAGCAAGCTTTAAAAAACGTCTGCTGAGAATAAAATTAAGTGAATTTAAAACAAAATATGTATATTTTCTCATAATTTAGAAATTTTTTGTGAACGTATATGCAGTAACAACATATTCTCTTTTTCTGTTGTTATCCATTTTGTCATGCAGCACTAGGAGACCAAGCTTTGCTTGTGAAGAAAATTATAAAGATAAAAACAATATTCAGTGTAATCCCCCCTCCGGATATGTAAACCCCCCATACCTTGATTTGTACAAGAAAAAGTTTTGTTTAACTTTATAGAATTCGTTTTTTAACAAAGGCAAAAAGGGTAAGATAATTCTCAAACTATAGGAGTCAATTTTCCCTTCCAATTGGAATTTGATCATATTATACTGATTAAGGAATAATATTAATTATTGATTAATGATACAAAATTAATCATTTGATCATAGTCCCTGGCAATTTTGAAGTAATCTCTGCCGTAATTATACCGAAAATTGTTCAGATTTCCTGGATATTCCTTGTCAAACAAGGCCCAGCAGTTAAGTTAATAATTTTAACTTTAACTTTTTTCGATTACCCTCAATTTTAAATACGTTCACTATTTAAATGTCGGAAATACGTCACAATATAATGTTTCACAATCCGTGGTAATACTTTGACTTATCGAGTGTATACGGCACTTACCTTCGGCCAGCCGAAAGTTTGTTTACGTTGTATAACTGTAATCTACAGCAGCTCATTGCTGACAATTTTAGTGCACCAGCACTTATATTTATGATATAAAGCAGCACCAGCACTTATATTTATGACTCTTTAATGTGTGTTTGTTGTTTATAATGCACTGCGTGATATTTTTAAATTCACTGAGTAGCGTTTTTATTAAATAGTTACTTTTCTTCACTACTGCTTGAATAGCACCCTCTCTTGTCCCCCAATAAACTGCTGTAGCTACTCCCCTGCTCAGTAGCTAGTGAACGATTGCGTAAGGGTTCTGACAAGCAAGACGTCCAAATGAAATGGTTGAGTCCCATCACACATGTACTGCCCGTGGCAAATTATAGAATATTCGCGTCTACACTCTTTTGGTTACCCAAAGACACCTGCCCCAGAGGAAGATTTGAAAAGCACTCCGCCTTTTGTACAGGGTTGCCACCACAAACAAAAAAAAATCAACATTTAACCAGAAAAATTACCAACTTTTCACGGAAAATCACCAGGAGAGTGAAAATTCACCAACGATGGCAACCCTCTCACCGACAATAAAGTACACATAGGACGCTCTCACCCGTCTGGCAGCTCGAGACTCTTCAAGGACGTCATGGGTGCTTCTGAAGGCAGATGTGGACGTAAGATCCAAGACAGCGTTTCCCAAGATTTCTTTTTACAGTGGACAGGTTCGAGATTTTGAAGTTATTAGTGGCATACCTTATAAAAATTGTTAATTTATAAAGCCGATTTTGTTTTTTACAAAGTTCAAGTTATTCGTTTTTGTTTGCTTATTTCATAGACAAAAAATTTAAAATGGTTATGTAAGAAAATTATGATTAATTAAACAATTAAAAATTATATTAATTTAAAACTTCAGTAAGTGAAGTAAAGTTGGCTTGAATATTTTGTCCGTAGTACAAAAAATGACGTTGTTTGTCAACATATAGCAGTTTCAAATTAGGATGCAATCAGGGACGGTTTTAGAGGAGAAGGGTGACTGAGGGGCACCTGCCTTTGGCGTAGAAATTTTTGGGGCGCAAAATTTCAAATAAATAATTTGTCGATTATAATCAGTTTGTAATTTCTGGAATATTATTTATATTAAAATAAAATAGAGGGTGCAGTTAGTGAATGAAAGCAATTAATGAATTATTAATTAATTAATGAAATAAAATAAAAATAAACAATATTAATTAATAGTAATCAGATAGTTTAAAATTTTAAACAATACATCTAAGTAATTAGAAAATAGATCATTCTTAATTAATAAATTGAAAATAATTTTGTTAAAAATTTGGCCTAAAAATTTTGTTAAAGACAGGGGCAAGGAGGCTGCTAATCAAGACCTTGTTCCGGGCGCAAGAGAGGCCAGAACTGTCATTGAATGTCATGGTGTCAATTTTATTTGATACTTTTTAAGTCCACCAAGGCTGAAATAATGCCTTCACGAGTATTAGTGGTGACAAAAAAACTTATTATATTTTTTAGTTTTCTCGCTTATATTTGGTTTCTTTTTTCTACGGTGCAACCGAAAATTGATTACTGGCGCAGTTTCAAATGCTTTTTAGATCGGGGAGGCTTATTCCAAGTGACCTTTTTATCTTCTGTTCCTACCGTTAATGGATGATTATCAAATATTTACGAATATTTAAATATATGAAATCTACAGCGCTTCTACAACCCTCAACGCTTTCCTCTCTGACTCAGTTGAGGTGCAAAGTTTTGCTTATTGCCTTGTATTGTGTTTGTTAGATATCCTTGTTATGCCTGATGTGCTGCTTTCTTTGTCTCTTTATTTCTTGATCTTTATATCCATTAAAAAAAAGTCAGATACGGTGTGAAGCGCAGTAAAGGGCAAAAAACCTATACAGAACTGACGAATTTTTCGTCTTTCTTGTAAAATTCGTTACCCTTCATTCGCACTTAGATATTCAGTTTTTTTTTGTTATTGTGAATTTTTATGTTAAAATAGAAGGTTATGTAAATTACATTCAAATATAAACACACATCAAAATAGAACTTGTGCATTTTATTTTGTTTAAATTTTACATTTTATGTTTAATTTCATTGGTCTCCGTTTTTCTTGTCGCTCAAAATTGTCTATTTAAACATCTTAAATTTAAATATTTGATTTTATATCGGGTAGCACGCCATAATTATTATAGCCATTAGTGAAATTTCAATTTTTAATTTTTTTTTTGCTATGCTTCGTGTCGCTTAGATATTCAGAGCCTCTTTTATCGTTTGGTATTTTATGTTAAAATGCAATGTTTTGTACCTGTTGTTAAAATACAAATATGTATAACAAAAAAAGTAGAACTTTTATATTCATTTCATTTGCACATTACATTTATATATTTTTTTATTGACTTTTTCAATTGAATTTTTTAATTTCAAATTCTTCAACGCATTGTGGTGAATGTCACCACCACATATTACGATTTCCTTTTAAATGACCCCTTAAATAACTTTCTATGATATACCAGTGCCCCACTCGCGATGAAGAAAATAACAAAACTGAAAAGAAAATGATACATCAGTGCTACCTATGCAAAAAAGGGATTTTACTTGTGGTTCAAAGTGGGAAGGTATAAGCTTCCTGTATGGGGTTATCTCCAATAGTGATTCTAATGTTGTACTTTTGTTTCAATCTGACGCCATTTCGTGGGGTTTACGGATATTTTTCAAAGCTTTCATAGATTTGTTTTAAAAATTACATTTGACTATTAAGATTAATCGAAATAATAGTGATAATTCCCTAATCGGTTACAGATGGCAATTTTCTTCTCTAGGAAGTTTTTTTTTATGGTTCGTTCTTTACTAGGTTGTAGCTGTCGCTCTTGTGTTGTCAGTACGGGTACGTTTTCGTTTCTCTTTAAGAGAGCCGAGAACCTTTGACTGTTATTAAGGTATGGACTCCGTTTTCAAGGAATTATCCTTGTCTTGGCATAATATTAGGTGATTATATTTTCTTAATTAGGACTCTCAATCAAGATTCAATTGAAATTCTTCATTTTTTTTATCATTTTTACTCTTACTAACTCATTGATTTTTTTTTGTATATTTTTTTACGCACTTACTTTTACTCTTTGTAACTCCTTTATTTTTTTGGATTGGTTATTCTCTTACAGCATGATATTCTTGATATATTAATGTGTATAACATAGTATATTACTTATGTATAATGACATAATTATAACTACTGTATACAATATGCAAGTATACTAAAAATTTTTCTTTTGCTGTCAGTACTCAAAAATGTGCCTAACCAAATTTGTATATACAATTAAAAAAGATGAGGGATATACAAAAATAGAAATAATTATTTTATGGGTACCACTAAAAATCGCTCTACGGGCTTCTAGTTGCCTTCGTCATTCTATGATTGGCAGCTTTTACCTTCGTCTGTCCCACATCGACCTCAATAGTTTCCTCTATCGGGGTTGGGGTTGGGACCTTGCAGCCCTATTTTGTGCATTTAACTTTTAACAGTGAAAAACTTGAAGGACTTAGTTTGCCTTAGTTTATGTGTCAACGTCAACTTTAATTTGACAGATGCAAGACTCTTTGTCTTGCATCTGTCAGGGACTGTGTTCATTAACCACTTACTGTGAAATAAAATATCCGTTTATTTTAAAGAATATTTCTTTGCTCTATTTTTGATACTATTTACAGGAATATCAAACGCAGCAGTTTATAAAGTAAACCTAAAATAAGTTTTGGGCTTTATTTCAAATTTAAGTGAAAATATGTGTCGGCTTTAACTTTTCTCAGTCTAAATTATTTGTCTCTTTTTCTTTTAAAAACCAACAGAAAGATCGAAAAAATGCCTCAATAACTAAAAAATACTTAGCATGGGAGCGATGGGAAAATCATTTGGACAGCCGTGACCCTTAAGTAAAATTCTGAAAGAGAAATTCAAAAAAAAAATGACTTAAAGATAGAATAAAGAAGGAATGTAGAAATTCTTGCAGATGTTTTGCTGCTCACCTTGCTGATGTTTTGTGTTATAAGTGGGCTTAGTTTGTTCAGTATTACATCATAGTGACATTAAGTTTAAGATAAAATGCATCTCTATAAATAGTTTTCCTTTTAGGTCAGAGGGGCTAGTGGAAAGTACTGACGTTAGCAGCGAGACAATCAATCTCGACTTGTACTCAGGTTTGTCCACTTTGTTTTATTTTATATTTATTTAATTATTTTAAAAATTTGTGTTATACGTTTATATAATATTTTTATTTTGTTCTATATTTGTTTTATTTATTTACCTGGAAGGGAGTTCTCAATACTTTTATGTTCAAGGATAGTCATAGGTACTGACTTATCAACCGTATATCAACCAATAAGCTCTACAAAAAAATGTACTTCAATAAATCATCATCAATCATTTTATTAGTACTAACTAATTTATTTATCAAATTAATTATTAAAATAATTATGAAAATTAATTATATAAATATTAATTTTAAAATTAATATTTATTGATTTTGTTTGTAATAGTTTGTAATAGTAATTATGTTCGTAATTATGTGATTATTAATTTATTTTATTAATTTTTTAATTTAGTTATATAATTTATTTATTTTAATTGTTTAATTTATTTATTAATTTGTTTAGTTATTATAATTTAGTTATATATTAGTTAATTAGTATAATTAACTATAATTAAGTTAATAAATTAATATAGTTAATAAATTAACTATATAATTTATTAAATATTTATTAATTCAATTAATTTTAAAATTAATTATAAAAATCAATTATTTTAATAATAAAATTTATTAGTACTATATTATAAACGTAAAACAATTGGTCGGACCATGGAAGTTTGGCTTGTTGTGGGCCATGCTACAATAATAAAACACTGAAAGAACCATAAAAAAAACGCTAAATCGTACAATGCATATAAAATAAAGATAAAGGAGAATAAACACTAGAATACAGTGAAACAAAAACTTAAACAAACATAGGTAGTGATAATAATAGCGATAAAAATAAACCAAGAAAGTAGTGAAAACGGGAAAGACCAAGTTGGCATTAGAAAGTTAAGTAAAAGGGAAAAAAATGACGAGGACCTTAACATCTCGGGAGGTCCCTGAAAATAATCTCAAAAGAAGAGGTTAGAGATATATTGGTTGGGAAATAATTCAAAAAGGGGGAAACAATAGAAAACAAGAAAAGGGAAAAGATAAGGGAGGGAGAAAATTTACCGGACTGGAAAGACTCACTGAGAAACTTTCTTCGCGGGGAGAGATAGAGTGACGTCAAAAGGGATGGAGTTCCGTAGTAGAATGGACTGATAAACAGGAGACTTCTGAGGTACTGATGATCATCGCTTACGTAAAGTAAATCTGCGAGAAGAACGGCGCAAGGGAGAAGCGTACACACCTGAGCCTGAGAAAAACTGCTGCAGGGACGGTGGAAATGGACCTAGAAAAGACGAATGAGCTAACGATCCAGCGGAGCTATCCTAGTATTATTATATCGATCAGAAATTTCACCGAAATAGCTTGCGGTATAATATCGTTACAGTAAGTCCGGTTACAGGTACCACGGGCGGTTATGAATCTTTGAATTACGATTTTGAATTTGTTTCTCATCTGGTACATATGGTTCTGTGATCTTGTAATGTTTAATCAGTTTTGTATTCGAGTCCATAGAGGAAGCTTAAAGTAGGCATTTGGCAAATTTGAAGTATTGTGACCTGACTTTTTTTCTCTTTGATTAAAAATTTTTCAAAAGAGAGCACAATAAAGAATGGGGGGGGGGGTATTGTGATTGTGATTGGGGGCGAGTGCTGCTCTATTAAGGATAAGCTATGCTTTAATTAATAAAGCATATGCAATTCAAATACGACTCTGAAAATGGAATGCTAGCGGCTGGCGAGTATTTTTAGCAGATGGCGGCCCAGTAGGGAGTCGCAGGTAGGCCAACTGCTAGACATGTTTGACTTCAGAGCTTCTTGGACGGATTAAAGAAGGCCGAGATGAGTTGTTTCAGTTGAAAAACACTATTTTTGACTTTTCAGGGTTAGAGTGAAGCCCTATATTATTGTAATCTTGGCTTAATATTTCATAAATTCTCTCTACGACCGGTTGATATTCAGAATGTCATCAGCATAAGAAACAAGAAAGAGATTAAGACTAAGCAGGACACAAGATGAGACAGATGGGCGCTGTGTTTGAGAATCCAGGATGTAATTCTTGAAGAGTGTTGGGGAAGAGACAACTCTCTGCCCGGCTCCTTTGCAAAATTTGGTTTGTCGAAAGGTACGGAAGGAATATAGTTGTCGGGAGGAGGCTTAAGGTGAATTTTCACCCTTGAGTACATGTCTTGCAAAGTGCTAATGACGGACGTATTCACTCTTCGTTTTGCTGCAAATAAAAACATAGTGGCAAGCACCAGTGAGTCGAACACCCGACGGAGATGATGTCCTGCCAAAACGAGCGTTTCATCGCTATCATCTGCATCGACTAGAACATTTGCTACCGCTGTGAGAGCATCAGAGCACCCCAAGCCTTGCTGAAAACTGAACTGATATGGAGGGCTAATGACGGACGTATTCACTATTCGTTTTGTTGCAAACAAAAACATGGCGGCAAGCCCCAGTGATTCGAATGCCCGACGGACATCATGTCCAGCCAAAACGAACATTTCATCGCTATCATCTGCATCGACTGAACATTTGCCACCGCTGTTTAGAACAGTAATACAAGGAATACTTGCCATTTCTTTTCTGCATCATATTTAAACTGCATTTTTGTCGTAGATTAAATATTTAAATTGCTAGCTTCGGAATATTCCCCCAGTTCACCATTATTGTCGATAATGTACCAAATAATGTCAGTAATGGTGCATTGTTGCCAATAATGCATCAAATAATATCAGTAATGGTGCGTTATTGTCAATAATGGACCAAATAATGTGAATAATTGTCAATTGTTGTCAGTAATGTACCAAATAATGTCAATAATGGTGCATTTTTGTCAATAATACACCAAATGATGTCAATAATGCTGTAATGTTGCCAATAATGCCCCAAATATTGTCAATAATGGTGGATTATTGTCAATAATGCACCAAATAATGTCAATAATGATGCATTGTTGCCAATAATGCATCAAATAATATCAGTAATGGTGCGTTATTGTCAATAATGGACCAAATAATGTGAATAATGGTCAGTTGTTGTCAGTAATGTACCAAATAATGTCAATGATGGTGCATTTTTGTCAATAATCCACCAAATGATGTCAATAATGCTGTAATGTTGCCAATAATGCCCCAAATATTGTCAATAATGGTGGATTGATATCAATAATACGCCAAATAGTGTCGAGGTGCATTATTGTCAATAATGCACCAAATAATGTCAATAATAGTGCACTGTTGGCAATAATGTACCATGTTTTTTAGGTGCACGAGGGGGTAGACAGCATGAACTAGAGCCAAGTAAAATTGGACAAGTAATAGCTGATGAGGTCTTAGAATCTCTGCGACGCTCATCCTCTGGTGGATCAACCCTCGGTCCATCTCCTTCGTCGGTTCTATCTGGTGATGGATCTCCATTTTCAGCTAATGACAGTCCTGGAGTCATTCTTGGAGATGTTGGGATCCAAGGTCAAGGCGATGTAGGTTTCTTTCATCTTTCTATTCTACCCTCTCTTTCGTCTTCCGGCTTAATCCTCCTAATTTTTCTGTTTATCCGTTTGAGAATGCTACTTTAAGTGAACTGTTCTAAAAGTGCACCCTCGGCTCCTGTGTCTGTCTTCCCTCCCTCATAATTCAAACTCCTTTTCGGGTCCTAGAGATGCAATTTTAGATATTTCTTACGCCCTTCGATTCAATTTAATTTATGAAAATTGGTTTTCTAATTTTTATCAAGAGAGTTTGTGGCTATTCTTTCCTTATTTTCTTCACTGTTTTCTTCAATTTTAATATCCTGTTAATTATTTGCTCTTGGGTGAAATCATGCAGGAAAGCTGGCGTGTGTGTTACTTGAAGACGTTTTACAATTTTTAAGTATTGGTCTAATCTTTAAGGTCTGTGTGTTCTATAAACGTATCATCGGTTTCACTAGGCTGAGATCTATCTATTTACTGAAGCAGTGTTGTGATAAGATCTAAACTATTTTTTAGAGAATCATCTAAACTTTCTTAGAAAGTATAAAAACTGTCCCTTTCTCAGAGATTTTCAATCTATTTTTGAAAAAATTTTCAATATAAGTTTTTGTATATAATTGCATAGATGTATAAAAGTTAATTTTAGCTATTGAATGACATTAAAATTGTCAAATTGTTTTTGAACATGAAAAATTTAAGATGCAGAAAAATAAATTTCTAAATACCTTCATCGTCTTTTTTTTATAATTTACTCAAAATCATATTTTCTAGAAGTGAAATTAATATTTTTTTATATCTGGGTAAATTTTTATCTCTTTCTTATCTCTTCTGTTTTTATATCTCTACTTATTTCTATAAATATCCTTATTTTCTAGAAGAAAAATTCCTTATTTTTTACAATAAAATTACTGTTTTTTAGAATGAAAATTAGAAAATAGCTTCTTTTTACGCACAATTTAGAAAATGGAGACATATTCTTTCTTCGTAGAAACGATTAATGCCCATCTTTGTGTTTACTAAATTTTTTTTCATTGGCCAAAGACAGCATATTCAGTGAAGAGATCAAAGTTCCTTCTTACAAAACTTCTACCGATTTAGGTTGATGCAAGTTAGAAGGAGAATTTAATAATCGTAAGTTAGGGATTACAGTTCTAGCAGAACCCTTAATTAATTTAATTTTAAATAGACTTCCTATTTCTAGAAGAAAAGGCAATACAAACTTGTTTGCTTTCACAGACTTTTTTTTATTACTCAGTTTATATTATTATGTCTCTTGTATATTCGTAATTCTTCAAAAGCAGTACTTAGAGATCTCTGTGGGTCAATTTTTTAATTTTTTTCAATCAAACATCAACTAAAAATTTTAGGCTGGTGTTGCAGCTTGTTGAAATTAGAGCCATGAAAGGATTTTCAATCTGTGTGGTTTGAGGGCAGGAAGAAGGGCCTATGGACTCCCTAAACTTTCTACATGTAGACAGGGTGTACTCTTTTTGGCTCATGATCATTCAGGGACTACATTAGGAATAGTCCTTAAGAACTAAATTTTGTCAATGAAAAATTAACAAGATGTATTACTTTTCTAAATCAAAGCACACTAAGTACGTACCCCCCTTCTCTCCTCCTTTTATAGTGCTTAATTTATATCAAAGTTTTTGTTCCCTGGTGTCTGGCCTCTAGGTCTATAAATGTGAGAAATGTATAAATTGGAGATCAAAACGCTTTGAGTACATATTTCACAAATAGTATTTGAATTTAACCAAACTTCGTACCTACAGATTCCTGAGGTTTTTGTAACAAATCCTATGAAAGATTAAAGCATTCCTCGACTGCTCCAGCCATTTTACTAAGACCACGTCTCCACGAATAATTAGTGTAATTTCCATAATTTTCAATAAAACTAATTAGTCGCCATTGCTATTATTGATATGATATTGACTTTAATCGAGCAGAAATTGGCTTTTGTTAGATGTTAAACCTAAGACATGCTGGAAATGAAGATAGAAGAGTCCAAAGGCCGAGACCATGTCGGTTGATTTTTAAGTTAAAATCAACTTGGTGGAAGTGAATAAAAACTTAAGAGCCATGGCTAATTGGAGTAAAGCCAAGACAGACTATCTCAGTGAGAGGCATAGCCTTCTTCAGATTAGAATGTTGGAAGCTACAGTGATGGCAGTGGTCAATTATGGTTTTAAAGCAGTAGAAATTGCACAATGTTGCCAAACTTAATACGACCATAAACTGCCAAATTTGATAGGACCATAAATTACAACTAATAAGGATGGTGTCGTATCAAAGCTTAAGTATCATTTGCAATTTATTGACAACAAAACATGCTTTTCTTGCATCATACCTTTTTTAAACATTTAATTGGTGCTCAAATTTTAGGAATTAAATGTTTTTGGTCAGTATATCTATAACAAAGATATTATTCTTATGTACAATATGAATCAATCAGTAGTTTTCTTCCTTTTAAATTCGTTCTTATCAAATGTATAGTAAATCAGTTGGCTAAAATAAACTTTCAATTTGAGTTATTCATTTAGTTTTCAGTAAAGCAGACCTATGGGTCTTGTGGGAGCTGATCTATTGAAGTTCAGAATCATTGACACGATCTTGCTTTTTTTTTGCTCATTTTGTATTTTCGTGTTTTTTTATAAACACTAAAACATGGTTGGAGACTACAATATTATTTTCTAATTTTTGTACATTGTCTTCTTAATAGAGACATAAATAGCTCTTAAGCATAGGAACAATTGCTTCCTCCAGACCTCACTCTCCCTCTCTTCATACCTTATTTCGCCCCTCCTCCCTTACTTCCTGTTTGCTATGTTCAAATGTTTCAAGGATAAACACACTTATGACTATATATTTTGTTATCCATGCAATGCCAATTGATCACCACTTAATTTTGGTTTAAACATACCCTCTATTCGATTTTTACTAGTTCACTCACTATAGGCTTTTCAGTAGAAAATAAGAACCAAGATTGGAAAGTTCTGTTCTTGCGAAAGTTCTGTTTCCGTAATGTCTTCCAGAGTTGTCTACAGACCAAATTGTCTACAAACCGTCTTGGGTATCTCTCTGACTGACCGTATTCCAAACAGTAAGCTGTACGAAAAATATAGTTCTATCCCGCTTTCTAAAACCATATTGAGAGAAAGGTTGAGATGACTAGTACACGTTCTGCGGAGAAGGATAACAAATTTTCAAAAATTAACCCTACGGTCAGTCATCTAAGGCCAAACGAAAAGCAGGTCGTCCCCAAAGGGGGTGGGAGGAGGGTGTAAAGAGGAAGGCTTCGAGCAGAATCGAACTGAAGAGGAGCTTGCGTAATTGTGTTGGCCTCAGGCGGCTTGGTGCTGCAGTACATCTAGTAGTAGTGAAAAAAAATGTATTTACGCCAAAGCCTCTGAAGGTTGTAAACCTATTAGCCTTAGAAAGCATTTTATATTTTTTGTATGTCTTTTTTTAGATATCGAATGGACAATCTCAAGGATCTACTGCTCAGCAAGTGAGAAATAATCAGAGATCTTCATTATTAGACCTGAGAAATAATCGACAAATCGTTCATATGCTTTCTGAAGCAGGTACCTTTCTCTTTGTCTTAACATATTACCATTTTCCATATACAATTTTTTACTGGATGTATTTAAAACAGTCGTAAATCCTTATATATTGGCTATAGTAATTCGAAAGGCGGTAAGTTACAAATTATTAATGCAAAATCTTTTGCACAATTATAATGCCGCATACACAATCTGGTATGCACATCCGGTATTTGCACATGTACATACCTGATGTATTTAAAATAGTCGTAAATCTGTATATATTGGCTGTAGTAATTCGAAAGGTGGTAAGTTACAAATTGTTAATCCACAATCTTATGCATAATATTATGCACATACACAAAACACTGGTGAACAATTTTGTGTTAAATACAATGTGATGTAAAAATTCAATATATGAACTATTTCTGTATTTTAGGAAAGGACATATAACGCATTTTGAAAAATGTAGGAACTGCTGATCATCTTGAAACACCACTGAAATACAGGAGTAAGGTTTAAACCAACCGATCGAACTTATTCCGTGTAATAGGGTTAGCATAAATATCCTTTTAACAAAAAAAAAGTCATATAACCCGGCGCGTTACTTTGCGGGAGGGGACTAGATCCTCCCCCCATACATTTTCGTAAGTTAACAACCTTACACATAACCTCTTTTGAATCGCCATTGTCACTTCGGTCGAACCGAAGATAAAAACAAAGTTTACATTGGTAAAAAAAAAACAATTTCTTTCTGAATGGATGACGTACAAAAATTTAGTAATAACAAAAATCTGTACGAATTTTCCTTTCTGAGATTCCAAACGTCCAACTGGCTATGCTATGCTGGCTATTACATATGATTTTATGCTTCAGTCCAGGCATGCTCACAGAGATGTATTCAGGCCGGTAGAAAAAGACTTACCAATTAAGACAACAGACAACAGACAACGTACTGAGTAGCAGTAACAAAAATCTGAGTAGTAGTAAAAATCTGGGTAGTAGTCCTGGCATACTCTTCTCGGCCTGAATGTTTTCAGGCCGGTAGAAACAAAAAAAAACTTACCAATAAAGACAACAGACGACGTACTGAGTAGCAGTAACAAAAATCTTTAAAAGTTTTATTTCAATGGTTCCAAAAGCCGTGAAGAGGGGAAAGTGCCTGCGCTATTGCCTAATCTTCCATATTTTATTCTGGGTTGGTGTATTCTAGACATGTACACAGAGAGTATTCGGGCCGGTTGAAAAAAAACTTACCTCTTTATTGGATTAGAGCCAAATTTCCTTGGATACGCACCTTATTAAGTGATTTTCAGAAGCGTTTTTATTGCCGTTTATCATTAGGCGAACTTAGATATGTTAAATCTATTCGGATTGAATACGATTGACTAAAAATAAATGTTTACTCCCTCAATACCAATGACTCGAAACAGATATTAGGATTGGAGATTTTCAAAGAACATTCTGAGTTCCTCAACGAGTTGTCAATCGTTTCCAAGTTTTCAAACCTTTCCCTAGATGTCAAGAGTTGTCAAAAAGAAAGCAAATCAGAAGCTGCATAGGTGGCGCTAGAGCCTTTGACCTTTATAAAATAATATAAAAATAATATGAAATATTAAATAATTAAAAATAAAATATTAAATAAAAAAATCATTAAAATATTAAAATAAGTAGGCTATTAATATAAAATATAAAAAATTAAAATACTAAAAATAAAAAATAATCTAAAATAATATACTATAAAATAATATGGATAAATATGCACCCGTATTCCACTTTTAGGCTTGTAACACTATAAACATGAATATGCAACAAACGTGCCAATTAAAAAATCCACCTTTATGATATTTTAAAAAATAGTACTTATCAGCACCAAAATAACTCTAAATCCCATCAGTAAAATAAATCTCACTTTTTATTACGCATTAGAATAGAAATAACGCTTTAGAAACTGTCGAACCCTGAAAAAATTTCTCTGAATATTCCATGGCTAGCTGAAAAGACCGAACTTATTGTCCCAACATTCCTGCTTTTTAACAAATTTAAGCTCTTAGAAGTAATAAGTTTCTATTATATAAGACAATAAGATACTATAAGACAAAAATATATATTAATATAAGAAACAGTAAATTTCTCTCCATCATATTCATTGCTGGGTTCGATTTTAGTGTACTTACCACTTACCACAAGGGGAAAAAAGTATGAAGTGCCTGGTGAGTCAAATAGGTTCTATCATTTTATCTCTGAGAATTTTTACTCTTTTTCAGTTTTTCTTTCATTCGTAAAGTTGGTTGAAGAGGTTTTTACTATGTAGTGTGTGCAGTAATTTTGTATTGTTTTCTTTTTCTATGGCACATGGTATTTACCAAGTGACATATAGCGATCGCAATTTCTGTCCGTCTGTCTGTCGATCTTTTGGTTCCGGTTTTGTTAGTTGGGGCACTTCCAGAATCCAGGACGATGAAAGTTGACAGGCGTATCAGGGACCAGACCAGATTAAATTAGAAATAGTTACTTCCCCGATTCGACTATCTGGGAGGGAGCAAGCGAACGGTATAGTTGAGAAGAATTTTATTTTCTGATAAAACAAATGATTGCTGTTCTTAAGTGTAACTTGCCGGTCTAGTCTTATGATTCTAACATAGGGTGCGAGAGGTCTCGGGTTGGAATCCTGGGCCACCCCAATTTTACATGAAGAAGATCCGAAACTAGATACTTGATCAATATAGCGATCGTTGGAAGTTGGCAGGCATATCAGGGACTGGACCAGATTAAATTAGAAATAGTCGCTTCCCCGATTCGACTTGAATAACAGTCTATAAATATAACAGTCATCATAAATTGACTTGATAACAGTCGTTTTTTCGATTCGACTATCTGGAGGGTGGGGAAATCGTGAAAATTGAGGTATGTTTGTCTCATGAATGGGTGATCGGATCAGAAAGATGTCATGTTCCAGATGCTCCGTCTTTAGTTCAGATCGAATCCGAGGACATTGGGGGTTGGAAACGGGAATCTTGCAAACTGGAAATCTTGGGAAACGCTTAGAGTGGAGAGATCGGCATGGAACTTGATGGGAAAAATAAGCACAAGTTCTAGATAGGTGATTGACATAATGGGACCAGATCCGTTCTCTTTGGGGGAGCTGGGGGGATTTATAGTGCTTTGGCGAGTTCGAGAAAAAGTTTTAGATGCGTGATTGACATAACCGGACCGGATCTGATCACTCGTCACAAGTGCCATATGAGCTCTTAGCGCTTGTTCTTCATTTTGATTTCAAAGTATTGCTCTGAATTTTGTAAATTTATCCCTGGGACCCAGTCTTCGCTTCCCAGTTTTACGCTTTTTTTAAAAAATACATCTTATCTTATTTGTAATACTTAACATATGGTTCGTCTGGTAATTTTTGTATTGTTTCCTTTTTTAGTTCACTATTATTTGTACCCCAAATTGTTGTTCTGGTTTACTTGGGTAAAAACAAGAAGTCTCTATAAATAAATTATTCGAATCTTGATGGCTATATTTTCTTGTCCCTTTTAGGTATTAATAATCATTTCTAGTTAATATCTTCATTAAAATACAAATTAATCAAGTCCATGAAGGATTTAGAACACTAAAAAAATTATATGCAAAAAGGATGACCTGATTAGTTTGCCCTTCAACATCTTATATTAAAAATAGACTGGATGGCGAAGAGATAAGCACAATAGAACTGTCGCCAGGTGGCGACTATCTGTAGTGTGTTTGGTGAAAGCGCTTACATTGATGGCTACTATTAATAATACAAAACGTGGAGCCCATTCCATTGATTTACTAAGCAATCAATACCCATCTTCAGGCATGTTTACTTATTCACACTTTAATTGTCTGCAGTCTTGCAGGAATTTGGTTTTAGGAGGAGGAGGGGAGGGAGTTTGTCGAAACCATAAAATTTGGCAAACTGTACTAAATTTGTAGACAATGACTGGAATCGTTAAAAATCGATGCTTTGATGGATCAGGCTTAAAGGACATTTGTCTTCGTTTATGAGCCTGCAAAAAGGCATTTGTGCCTTTATTGGCACAAATATTATTTGAAAAAATAATGCTCGAAGAGATATCTGTGCTTGATTGGAACTTTTCAAAAATTGAGAATTCTCAATTTTTTTTCATCTGAAGGTTAAATATATTAAAATTTAAAATTCAAATAAATTTTTATTTAAATCCGTCAAATTCTAAATTTATTTTTAGACAAATGCTTGTTGTTGTAGAGAGGTGATTAGCAAATGCCTTTTTAGCTTTGGGCTCAATTTTTCTCGATTAATAAGTCGTCAATCTAAGTCTATAGTGGTATAAAAATGTGAATTCAAGAGTAAATTTGCTTCTAGGGTTAAATACTTCTTTGTTAGAATCTCAAAACCTCTGATATTTTGCACTTCCGTAATTATCATGAACTCTTTTTCTTCCCTTATTTTTCATACTGAAAACTACCTATAGATAAAAACAACAATTTTTAGGTCTTCAAGGAGACGACGAAATGCTCGAAGTAATTGGCGGATTGATGAACGACACAAGCCCCTCTGGTGTGGAAAATGATAGTACAAATCCAAACGTAAATGACAGCATAGACGGTAATGATGAAGCTGCCATGGCTGTCGTGATGAGTCTTTTAGAAGCTGATGCCGGTTTGGGTGGCCCTGTTGATTTTTCAGGCCTACCCTGGCCACTGCCTTGATTGTGATTAGAATAAGACTTCGGCTGTAACTAGAAGTTGGCGATTCAGGGGAAAGGGGTCAAATTTCTAGGCCGTTGTTGAATTTTACTAGAAGTCAATGTTGATCTTTGTAAAGATCAAAATTTGAAGTCAATTTTTGGTAAATAAGTAGTTTTTTTTAATTTCGGTTTAGTTTTTTAATACAAAGAAAAGCTCTGTTTCATTCATTTATTTCAATGAAAATCTGTTACTGAAATAATGGCCCAATTTTGTACATAAAATTTTGTCTCCGTGAAAAAAATAACCTAAAGATAATTAATGACGGTTTTTTCTTCAAAGAGGGGTTGACCCCCCCCCCCCTGTAACTTTCGCACGTCGATGAAAACAGTGTTTAGTATTTTGCTGTAGCTTAGGTGCGGTGATCCAGTAGAATTCATATGACGTTTTTGGTCAAATTCAGATATCCCATTCCCTCCAAGCTAAAGGCATATCTCGTCTGGTTGTTAAAGTATTTAGGGAACTTTTATACCATGCGCTAAGGGCTAGACCGACGGAACATTTTCTTTCAGCGTTGTAAGAACTTATACATATAAATGATAAGTTGGCTTTTTCACAGAGAAGCTATTCTTGGCAAATTATTTTGAATTTATAAAACTTAACAATTCAACGGAAGACAATTTGCTTTGCCAAGTCATCAAGGAACATATTAAGTAAGTTAGTACGTAACTCTACATATGTTATAATGAGAATATTCCAACATACTGAGAAAATCTCTCGAACTTAAAGTCGACTTGAAAGCGCTTAAATTAACTTGAATCCAGAAATAAATCCCAGTTTGATAGATAGAATTTATTACACCCCTATTGAATAAATACGACCGTTTTCAGTTTAAAAGTCGGTAAATTTGTGGATTAACTCACTAATGAGGTAGCTAAGAAAGAGACATATAATTGGAACCAGAATTTCGTCCTCTATCCAAATATAATATTTGTTTACGTTGAAAATGAACTTTAACACACCCCCTCCCCTCTTCCTGAATTGTATATATGCAATGAATTTTCGCTTATTTTGACAAACTGGTAAATTAATTGGAAGAAAAGAGTTACATACAGAAAATTTAGTTCATATATGCAACGCATGGTGTATATTTCCATCTTGGGGGCAGGGGACAGGGTATGCTCATTTCCGACGTAAACGAATGTTACATTTGGATTAAGGACAATTCCTGGATCCATATATAATCCTGAATTCTAAAGATATGTCTCGTTTCTTAGCTACCTCATTATTAAGTTAATCGGAATTTTTTTTTTTAAGTCTGTCCCGCTCTTTTTTACGCTTTTCTGGGTAGCAAGAAAATCATTTGAAGCTTTTGATTAGCAAATAAATTATTTACTCTTTTGTTGTTTTTCGTTTGTTGTTTCTCTTTTGTTTTTTTCTTATTACTCTTTTGTTGTTTTTCGTTTGTTGTTTCTCTTTTGTTTTTTTCTTATTACTCTTTGTTTGTTATTATTTTCTGTGCATTTTTCTGCTCTTTTGTTGGCCTGCTAGATTTATTTAACGCCTTTTGAACTTGTCTTTTACATCACCGCAACTAAGCTGATTTTGTATTAGGAAAGAACCAGTTATAATTGTATGTGTACAAATAGTCGAAGTTATGACGATGTTAAATTAAAAGATACTTTGAATAGTCCTTTGTGTAATTCATTTTTTTTATCGGTGTAATTTAGAGTAGCCTTGATTTTTTTTTTATTAAGTTGAAATTCGTTAAAAAATAGTAAAAAATTATTTAAGATTAATGCTAGTTTTTACTTTTCTTCTTTGTCTTAAATCGATTTTCTATACTTATAAGAAGTTTAAACGATTGAAAATAACGTTTGTTTGAATAGTACTTTCATCCCTTTACGAGGACAACACTCACACAACTAAATAAAACAAGAAACTTTACAACTTGTTTGGGGTACACCATTCCCCATCCTCCAAGTTCAATAATGTATTGCTTTCAAATGCAGTTTGTCTTTCTTTTTTCTTTAATGAATATGAAAAATAGACGATTAATTCCTTGTTTATTTTTCAGTTGACTTGTTTTTGCTGTATTTGAAATTGTTTATGAGCTGACATAATTTCTGGAAACAATATTTTTGTTATAAAAATTTTGGTACATTTGCATGTACCATTTTGGTACAAAATGCTTGCATTTTGATGCATCTCCGCCGTCACATCTATAGGTCATATCTGACATTTTTCGCACTTCTGGGATAATTGCCAAAAATCGATTGGCATGCTGTTTAAAAGGGAGAAAAAGCAGAGCAGTGTGCGTTTAATCCCGATTTGATTCTCCTGACCTAAGTTTGACTGCTGATCTTTCCTCGGAGAACAGTTTACCTAACGGTTTTTGGTAATTATCCCAAATGCGGGAAAATACCAAGCGCAACAGTATTCTTAAATTGAAAATTTGTAAATCGAGCTAATAAAAAAGACAGATTTCATTAGAAAGTTAAAAACACACCTTTCTTCTAATCCTTTTGTGTTAAGTTTGATTTAAAGGTTGTTAAAGGTTAAGATAAAAAAAAACTAAACACGTAAAACCGCTGAAGCTGTCTCTTTGTTTGGTTTTTCTTTTTCGAAACCAAGACATTTTTTTCTGCTATCTGGTAGGTATCTCATGAAAAAATAAATTAACTTTCTTTTTTGGTTGTTTTGAATCTAGTTTTTACATCTAAATAGCAAATGTCAGTACAGGCACGTACCGAAGATTTTTTTTTATGAGGAGGGTGATAGACAATAAAAAAAAACAGATTTCATTTGGAATTTTAAAAGGAGTTAACTTAGAAACAAAAGAAAAATTTTGCACGACTTACTAGAAATTACTACGGTGCTTAGAAAAAAAGTAAAGATAAACGACTGGACGTTAACTCTGTTTGTAGGGCATTATCCGATATTCTTTTATTCTTTTTACCTCTGATGGCCTCTGAAGCCGCTCAAAAACATTGTTTATGTATAAACGATTTCGTAACAACTCTCTGTGTAGGGCACTTGTCTGAATCCATAATACATCTGACTCCCACTAAAGCTACTCAAGAACATAGTTTAGGTTTATGTAAAGGACTGGACGGAAGTCTGTTTGTAGGTTTTACCATCAAATAATTACCCCTGATTAACCGTTAAAGCCCCTATGACGTGCAGTTTAAATTGGCCTCTGGTAATTATAACTGGAGTAAGTTAATAATATTCCCCTCCCTACCCCCAAAGCTGCTTAAGAATGTTGTTTACGTTTAAAACACTGGATGACATCTTCTGTGTATGTAGGGCATCTGTATTTTTTCTTTTTTTTCATTCCCTCTGATTACCACCAAAGCTACTCAATAGTATTGTTTACGCTTAGACCACTGGGTGGCATCTTCTCTGCTTGTAGGGCATTTACGTGTATATTCTTTTTATCCCTTTTTTTAATCTATCTGATT
Source organism: Artemia franciscana (assembly GCF_032884065.1). Lineage (NCBI taxonomy): Eukaryota > Metazoa > Arthropoda > Branchiopoda > Anostraca > Artemiidae > Artemia > Artemia franciscana. The sequence continues at coordinate 50,674,827 of NC_088872.1, read as the reverse complement.
GCCACCAAAGCTGCTCAGTAGTGTTGTCTACGCTTAAACCACTAGGTGGCAACTCTATGTGTAGGGCATTTGTCTAAATCAACTGTTCGTTTTTTATACCCCTGACTACCACCAAAGCTGCTCAATAGTGTTGTGTACGCTTTAACCACTGGGAGGAAACTCTGATTGTAGAGTATTTGTCCGCTGTTTGTTTTTTATACCCCTGACTACCACCAAAGCTGCTCAATAGTGTTGTCTACGCTTAAACCACTGGGCGGTAACTCTGATTCTAGAGTATTTGTCTAAATCAACTGTTTGTTTTTTGTACCCCTGACTACCACTAAAGCCGCTCAAAAACGTTGTTTACATTTCAAGATGTGGAAATTTAATGATTAAATGTTTTAGTAGACAGTTTTAGTGCAATATAGTATTTTTGAACCTACTTGTAAGAGTATCAAGTTAAATAAAAGAACTATTTACTATGGAGAATTACACGTGTTTTGTTTGGACTAGGACCATTAAGTCAAGGAGGATTTAATCTGAAACCTTTTTTTATAATATTTGTATTGTAGCACCTCTCAACAGTTTTAAGAGAATCTTTCAAATAAGCCCTTCAAAAATGCTCTGTTTCGCGAAAATAGTCCTTCTTGTTTTAATAGAATATGTCAAATACTTATCTGTAATTTTAAATGAATTATTTGTTTTTCTTTTTTGAATTTTAGTTATATTAATTACTATTAATTTTTATATATTTTAAATTTTTATAGTTATTTTATGCTTTATCAATAATATATGATTTTCTATGTTAATTATTAGTTTTATTGATTTTACTAATCAATTTGAACTTTAAGTTGAGTTTAAGTTTCGAGTTAAAATTGAGACAAATTTCATCTTTTCCATCAAGTCTGTCAAACTTCTTCTGTAAAATTTAGTAGCATTTTCAAGAATCCTTCTTGTATTGTATATCTTCTTTGAAATCGCATTTTAACTTTTATACAATTTTAGACAAAAACGATAAGAATATTTCTTTTGGATTTAATTAGAAAATAATCGAATAATTAATCGAATCATCCGGAGCGCCATTCAAAGCAGTTCTCCTATTTTAATTATAATATTCCAATAATTAATCAAATCATTCAAAGCACCGTTCAAAACAGCTCTCTTAATTTCATTACGATGTTTGAATACAATTATTAGGAGTAACAGGTCAAAATAGACCTTTGACCTTCATTTATAATATACAGGGGCGTAATTTTCTATGGAGCAGGGGGCAACTGTGCCCTCGAGACTTCGGTCTACCCTTTAGACCCTAGTTCGCCCCCACCCCAGCTGAACTTTAGTTTCCGCAAAGAATCTTGTCAAAACTAACATAAGCTTGCATAATTCAAGCATCCAGAGAAACAGGTCATTTTTCTTATAAATTTTGACCTTTTATGGCTACATATATTGCATAGAAAATTTATTTTAGTTAGCGAAACAAAATGCATGACAATACTGGAAAAATATCAACTATATACACCTACTACGAGATCTAGTGTCGCTAATAACTTTTGCTAACATGAAGAAAAACAAGCTCTAACATTTTGTTACAAACAATCCTCGGGAATGAAGCATATATTTCAAAATCAGTGCCTGAAAGTACAGCTACCTTACCCTGGCGTTGATGCCGACGGCTTTGGCCCAGCTAAATCAAATAATAACCCCAAACCACTCAACCGAATGGTATTTTCTATGAAACTTCACAAATTAATCTTTATACTGATTTTAATGTTAAATTTTTTTGAGTTACCTACTAAGTCATGGAGGATTTTTCTAAGGAAAAAAAGTCTCATTTCTCTGTACAAAATAGTTTTATCACTAGTTTACTGTCCACTGTCGCTTAAAGCATTTTATATTTGGCTATTTAGCTGAATTTATTCGTAAGCTTTTTAACTCTCAGATTTTATTTATATATTTATTTTTGAGCGTTAAATTCGCAATAACTTAGTTACTAACACTATAAGCTGACTGTTTTCCAATTTGATTTGCAAAAACTTCAACATCAAAAATATTAAAACACAGGGAACCATAGGATACATGATAAGCCCTGATATCTGTAAGGTTGAAATTTTGAACAATAAACATGAAAGTGTGGAGTTGACTGATAGAATTTCGTGGCTCGAATAGTTGTAAAAATACTTTAAGACTACCTAAAAAGCTTTCATTTTAGAAAAAAAACTTCTCTGGGTAGTAAGAGGAAAAGATTTTATTTTTTTACTTTTTATTGTACTTGGAGATAAACTGGCAGTGGTATTAATTAACGAAAATTAGGGGTAGGAGGTTAAAATATGCTTTTTCAAAATCTAGGGGAAAGGAACATGTCCCTAACACCCAATTGAAGCCACCGTAAACTGTTTGTTCTAATTAAATTATTTTACTTTTTTTAGTCTTTGGTAAATCATTTAGGACAGAAAGTAAATATTTTCGTACTCTTATTCCAAGAATTTACAATCAATAACGCTAGTAAAAAAATCATAACAAGACTATGCCTGCCTCTCCTTCAAGCAACCAAACGCTGGTTGGCGTCGACAATTTTTCCGTTTGAAACACTAGCGTCATCTTTCAATGTTACAAGTAGCCTTTTGTTACAGACAACGATTTTGACTAAGGAAGGTCAAAGCACTGCTGAGTCTTTGATATTAGTTTTTTTTAATATATATAGACTTTTAATCCTGGATTTTTTATTTCTAATGTTTCTACACTTTGTAACTGTGAATCTTTATCAAACAGTTCATGGTGACAAACTGTAATATGAACCGACTCGGCCCAATATTAACCGAAACTCTTAAAATAAATTTGATAGGAATTATCAAATCAAAAGAATTGGCTTTTACGCTAATTCCAAATATATAAAATTTATTAAGTTTAATGTTACGCATCAAAAGCTACGATACTGATAAAATATGCCTACTTTTCGAAAAAGAAGGGAAATACCCCATAAAAAGACAGGCAATCTTAATAGAAATCACACCATCAAATTCAGCATATCAGAGAACCATAACCCTATCTATAAAATGTTTCAAACCCTATCTACAAAATGTGGAATTTATATTTGTTACAAGAAAAAGGATCATGGTTGTGTATTTTTTTTCCAGGGATTATCGTGTCGAACTAATGGTCCTACAAGATTGGGTGAGGGATTATTTAAACGGAAATTAGATGTTCTAGTGCTCTTTTTAAGTAGCCAAGAGTGATAAGTTGGAATAAAATCCGACTTTCCAAAAAACTGCTTTTTTGGCACTTATTATTCTGTTTGTGACATCATGCAATTGTCTTGACTCAACTGTGTGCCACGAGAAAGTGGTGTTTTGTGGCGCTAAACTACGATTCTCCCGCGAAGAGGACTAAGTTTCTATCGACTGAAAATTCTTAGATGCCAATCGACTTAAAAGTATTGAAATTCTAAACAACAGTTGCAAAACTTTTTATTAATTTGATGATGAGAGCTGGAAATTAATCTGAACTAAGTGGAAAAAATTCAGTAAATTGGCCCATAGGGTGGGGGAGGGATCCCCTGAAGGTGATCCCTTCACCTTCATGAAACATGAAACAAGGGTATAGGGAGGGCAGATAAATAACTATTAGAATTTGGTTGTAAGGTGAAATAAATACTAGAATGTGATTGTAAAGTGGAATACTTCACCCGTAGACTTTGAAATTAAGGTGTTAGAACGTGAAAATAATAAATAATAGACGATGAAAAAAAAAATTGAAGGTGATCAGAAGAAAGATAAATAAATATTACAATTTGATTGGAAAGTGGCATAATTCACCTTTACAATCTCAAATAATGGTGTTTAGAAAGGGAAAACAGAGCGCTAGAAGGGGAAATAGATATAGCCTGGAAGTGCAATAGGGGGGTTGGGGGCCAACCATCCTGTGCTTTCATATACCGTTCCTGTTTACATTTCCCAGATTTCTCCAGGTACCCATTTAGAGCTGGGTCGACTCTGGCTGAGCTTACAGAGTCACCCTACTGACCCCCGTCCCAAACCAAATAACTGGCTACGCCTGGGATCGAACCCGTGGCCCATTGACAAAGAATTATCAGACCAGCGTGCCAACCACTTAGCCAGACGGACTATTGCCCTTTAAGAGACCAAAAAGTTGTGCTACTGATAAGTGATGTTTTCTGCCATTTCGTTGCATCAAACTACGATTTTATCCCAAGGAGGTTCAAGTGAAAATTGTCAATTGAAAATTGTGAGATAGCCAATCGATTCACAACTATCAAAAACTATATTCAGCTTCCTAGTTACAGAGAAAGTAATGACCACCGGTAGTGGATTCGTTCCTAAAAAGTAACGTGTTCCATACATGACAAATGATTTAAAATACATACTTCTAATCAACAAATCTCCATAATCAAGGAATGAATTCAACAGTATCAACTATAACAGAAAAATATTTAAGAAGATAAACTGGCAACGGCTTTTTTAGCAGCTTCATCCAAATTTGTAGCTGTTAGAATCGGCAAGCCAGATTCGCTGAGAACTTTCTTTGCTTCGTCCACATTAGTGCCTACAAAAACAATAATAATGATGAATATTAGATGGTGAAAGAAGGGTTATCGGGAGGACAGATAAATACACGTTTGAGGTCGGTTGTAAGGTGACATAAATAAATACTAGAATGTGATTGTAAAGTGGCATACTTCACCTGTAGAATTTCAAAATTAAGGTGTTAGAACGTGAAAATAATAAATAATAGACGATGAAAAAAAAAATTGAAAATGATCAGAAGAAAGATAAATAAATATTACAATTTGATTGGAAAGTGGCATAATTCACCTTTACAATCTCAAATAATGGTGTTTAGAAAGGGAAAACAGAGCGCTAGAAGGGGAAATAGATATATATCAAAAGGTAATTTTAGGTGATACAAATCATCTTTATTCAAAGATGATTGTCAATCTGACAAAAATTATACAGAAAAAACAAAAAATGGCAGTTTTAGTAGGAGAAATTTGAAAAAAAAATTAACAGTATGAAAAGAAAAAAGTAGAATAATCTTAATCTCCAAAAAGTATCTGTGTTAAGTAAAAGATTAATCCAATAATAGAATGAACCTTTGTTGATAATAAACAAAGAATTTAATGAAGCTATGCCTTACATGATCGTTTAAAATCAAGGAAAAAACAGACAAAGATCAATAGAACACCCCTAAAAGAGCTGAATGCAAGTCAGGTCATGAGTAATATGTGCAAGTACAAATCATAAGGATATGGCATCCCAAACAAGCGAATATTCCACTGAATAGTTTACATGATTTTCGTGGTAAATAAGCGTGCGTACCAATCAAAAAAAATATTACATCCCTTATACGAGAATATTCCCTTTAACAAAAACACAAATAGTATTAAAAGAGTATAGTATTAAAGTAGTATTAAAATAGTATTAAAAGAGTATTTAAATTAAAACAGCTAAACGAACATTTGTTATCAATTAGAGCTAATCATATTCCACCTGTCATGGCTATATCCAGGTCAGGGGGGGGGGGGGGTACCAGATTCGACCCCTCCGAATTTTTTTCTGAGTCGTAAAAACGCAAGAAAATGCATATAAACAAATTTTCAATGATTTTTTTAACCACCCCTACCCCGCAAAAAAAAAATCCTGTCCATTTGTCTATCCGGATTTCGCGATTTAATAGATCAAATACCAAAAAAAAACTATATAGGTAGACTTGAAAAAGAACCCTACCTAATTGTGATTCAATTCCAGCAGGCTTTACCAATAGGCAAATTTTATATAATTCTGAAAAGGGAGCGCGTGGAGTGTTCAAGATACGACAAGTTGCCTTCCAATCACTTTCGGTCTTCAACAATATATATATATATATATATATATATATATATATATATATATATATATATATATATATATATATATATATATATATATATATATATATATATATATATATATATATAGTGAAAAGTAGCAAATCCACGAGGAATTAAATAAAGTAAACCACAGCACAAAATGAAACAAGTTATATAAAATACACCCACAGTTAACATAACGTACATTAAAAAAAAATATTTTACCTTCTAATCGAACAACCAGTGGCACTTTTAAGTTTATGTTCTTAGATGCGTTGACAATTCCATTAGCGATGGTGGCACAATTGACAATACCCCCAAAGACGTTGACCAGCAAAGCCTTTACGTTCTTATCTGGAAAAAAATACATTAATCATAGACAGAGAGAAGGTTGGAAACGTTATATATCGTAATGCAAAATTTCAAATAGCTGACTAAAGTGTTCCTTGCCGTCAATAAAATAAATAAAATTTGGAAAAATAAAACATGTCAGTTATAGCTCGGAATCTTGGATAAATAATTGACCCAAAAATGAACGGTTTTCCCAATGAACATGGTTTTTCAATTTATAAGGAGAAATGACATTGAAAACAGGATTTGGCCTCTGTAATAATTTGCTGTCTGTTAACTTTCTTGTCAACAAACAACAAAGTGAGATAAACTCAAAAAAAAAAAAAAAAAAAAAAAAAACTCAAACGAGACTGCGGCCAGTAGAGAGAAAAGAGATGAAAGACTAAAATAACCCGAACATTTCGCCTGTATCTAAACTAGGCGTCCTCAGCACACGATAAAAAAACAAAGAAGAAAAAACACTAGACTAAAAACAAATAAAGCTAATAATAATAAATACAATTGTCGCTACTAATCCACGTAGGGAAAAGATGCTATTATTGCTTTGATGTTCTCATTGAAGTAACTCTAATAGCTTATTTTCCCTACGTGGATCAGTAGCGAAATATCCGCGTTATTTTAGTATTTCATCTCTTTTCTCTCTACTGGCCGCAGTCTCTTTTGGGTTTTTTTTTTTGTTGAGTTTATCCCTCTTTGTTGTTTGTTGTCATGTCTGGCCACTTCGGCTTAAGAACTTTCATACCTTTCTTGTGTCTATTAGCTGTCTGATGGCGAATCGCATCGTGATACCTGATCATATGACGTCTTATTATCTATGAACAGTAAACAAAATATGCAAACCACAGATAAACACAAGATTGGAAACATTAAAAACATCAAATAAGAAGAATAATAGGGAATTCTTTTCGTAAGACATTGGAATTCTAATTTGAATGAATATTTCAGCTCTATGTCCAGGGACCGTCCTCAGCAAAACATAAATATATAAAAGAAAAAAGACTTACAACAACATTCAACCAATAAAACTAAAATGAAAAATTTAAAACAATCAGAGCATCCTTACTTCAGCGAAGTTTAACCAGGACTGATAAATAAAGTGAGGTGAAACAAGGCAATTCATTGAAATGAGAGAAAAATAAGTAAAAACACGTTTTCATTGCTGATCTTGCCTTTTTTGGCAGCTAATCTCTTTTTGTAGCTGGTTCTGTATTAATGTCTGCTGGTTTTTATACGAATTTTGTACGATCGTTTTTAGTTAAATTTGTGTATAGAGCATTTAATCAATATTCCCCAAGTCCAAAGTCCAAGTCCAAATGAAATAGGTCTATTTGTGACAGGTTCAGTGTTAATATCTATTGGTCTTTTATAATATTTGGCAAGGTCATTTTTAATTAAATTTGTGTATAGAGCATTCAGTGAATATTCTCCTAGATCCCTATTTAACGAAATATTATTATTAATCTGAAGTCTGATTTCAATTGCTTCTTGAACTACTTGCTTTATGCCTAGATCATTGCTAATAATGGCGGATTCTTTGAAAAGTATTTTGTGGCTAGGATTTTCAAAAACATGACTGCTTAATGCAGAATCAAAAGAAAAATTGACAAAATTATAATTTAGAGCTTTGGTGATATCATCTTTATGTTGTTGTATGCGTTTCTCTTAATTCTGATGAGTTCTACCAACATATTATTTGCCACAGTCACATGTTATTTAATAGACCCCTGTTATTTATGATTTTGGAATTATTAGTAGATACCACATACGGATTATTTTGTGTGCAAACCTTTTTTTAGATTCGTAGTGATTTTTGGGATGTATGAGAGGCAACTTATATTTGAAGGCTTATCAGCATTCTCACATGGTAAACTACCATTTATTTTATGGAAGTGTCTTTTCAGTCTACGGTTAATTGTAATATTAATAAGTAGAATAGGAAACCCATTTCCAAAAAGTAGTTCAGTTGTGATGTGGGAATCAGAACAAATATATAGGGCACGATCGACGAGAGAGATTACGACAGCATTTTTAACCTGTATGGGGTGGTTTGATTTAAAATGCAGATATCTATTGTTTTGTGTTGGTTTTCTGTAAATCGTAAAATTGAATTAAATATGGTATTTACAAATAATTCCAAAATCATAAATTTCCAAAAATGTGGCAAAGATAAAATCCCAGTTACCCGCCAAAGAATGGGTCTATGCGGTTTCCCGCCGAAAAATCCTCTTCCTCCCCTATTACCCCAGTTAATTCCGAGTGTTCATTAGATGAGAAATTGAAAGTTCTACTCATCTGTTTAAATCAGAGGCAATACTATAGCGATGCCATAAAAGCATTGATTTTTTTTCAAAAGGCACTTCATATGGAAGGGGAAGGGGTCGTATAAATGCGATTTATTGCTGTTAAAGTGGTTGCACCAATACTTGCAAATTGGTTAGTAGCTTTCCGTTTTTTCAATTTTCTGTTTGAAAATTCAAAAATTGGATCGTGAGTAAAATTTTGGACAAGATTTGATTACTTAATGAAAATTTTCGATGAACAGGTGTTTATTTATCAAGTCCTCAATAATAACTTCACTAAAGTAATTCTGGTGGACTAAAAACGGGTATTATTGTTTATATGGATATAAATTCTCTACGACTTGGTCTTCTGCAAGACTGAAGCCATCACGACCTCCACTATAGTGTTCTCTGATGTTGAAATACATTGGAGACGTACGATAAAATACAATTAAACATTTTATATACAAAAAGAGGAAAATTAACATTTAGAATCGGCGAAAACAAAGCTCATGGCAGTACTTGTCATCCCACCTCCATCCCCCAAGACTTTCCGAGCAAGGCCCATTATACCCTGTTTTGCCTTTTCGCTTCTGTGCCGGTAGGCATGTGAATGCAATATTTATTGCATCCGTATGTAGTGAAACAGAATAGCATTGGTAGCAGTGAGAGCGATACTATTATCACCACCCCCCCAGTACCAATAATAAAGGTATAGACTAGAAATATTCCCAGGAATCAAGGGGGATTAGTTCACCCCTGCCCCTCCTTCCCCAATATTCATTTTACATTTTTATGAAGTTTCAATGGCAGTTAGAACATTTTTGCATTGAAATATAATTTGTGAGGCACCTGTTCTTAACAATTTCTGAGGTTGAGGAGTATTTACACATCACTTCATACACTTCTTAAGAAATATGAGGCAATTCAATTTAGTTAAATAAAGCTTTAAAACAAATATAAGAAACATTTTATGAAATGAAAAGGGAGGTATCTCCCCGCAGCATCCTTATCCAGGCCTAGTCTAAAGGAAGAGAGATGATGGATTAACTCCTATGCCCCCTAGACCCTTTCTTATATTTATCTGAGGGCTCGTGAAAAGTAAGACAATTTGGGCATTGAAATGTGCTCTTTTAGACATCTGCCCCCCAAGCCTACACAATGAACCAACGCCACCCCTACCTAATGAGCAATTATGCAAGACAATCCAACATCACCAAACATAGATGCAAGAAAATCATTTGAATCCACCGAGTTAAATCTAGCATTAAGATAATTGCCCACATTAACAATTTGTCTTGTAAAGCCTATATTGCCCAGGATTGAGGCCAACCAGCATCTGTCCTAAAACTGTTTTTAGTATCTGTTCCTTTTGTTACCCCCTAAGGACATCTGATTGACATTTTCAAGTACCTATTTTGTACCTGCTCTTGGATGTCCAATTCTGCGTGTGAGGAAATTTTCCATGAGGAGAAATTTTCCGGGGGGAAAACACCGGCTCCCAAAACATACACTTCCCCCAGTCTCACCTTTCCCAGCGTTGACGCCCCTGGATCTAGAACTTGTAAGGTGTGTCATTTGTCAGACCAAAATCCTACAACTGAAATGGAATGGAAATATATAGTAAAGGGTAATTAAATATATTTTATCTTCTACTATCTTATTCTTATTTCAAATGTCCCTTTTTAAATTTTTGCTTATGTTATAGGTCTTTTGATGAGGGTCATTTTGCTTACAATATTTTTCTGCTTCATTGTGTTTCAGCCATTTATGATTCAAGCTAGGATACTATGCAGTAGATTTCAAACAAACCTGAGGCAAGAAATTTACCTGAAAAAATTCCAAATTACCAAGAAAAAAAAAGAAATTACCTGAAGTGAGAATTTGAAAGGCCTGTTGAACTTGCTGTTCTTGAACTGTACCGCCAACATCTAAAAAGTTGGCTGGCTCACCGCCGTATAATTTAATTATATCCATGGTCGCCATTGCCAATCCTGCTCCATTCACTGAAATTTGAATAATAAGCCAACATTCCCGGGTAATAAAAGATATAAAATTTATTGACGAAGATTCATCGTTGAAAAAGAACCATTTTTAAATTGGTTGAAAAATATTTGCCTCTATTATAATAATTATTAAAATTACTCATTAACAAGACTTTTCTGACCCCCAAATCAACCTCAGATGAGGTCAATACCACATGTGGATAAATTTGGAATAGGGCCCCCATTTCACCACCGTTATCAATAACTACAAATTTTTCGGGATGTAATTGAAAAGCTTCTAGGAAAAGAAACAAAACACCTCGGTTGATTCTTAAAGAAACACCATTTTTAAGCTTTGGTGCATAAACATTTATATATACAAAAATAACTAAAATAAAAACAAACAAAACACCTCGGTTGATTCTTAAAGAAACACCATTTTTAAGCTTTGGTGCATAAACATTTATGTATACAAAAATAACTAAAATAAAAACAAACAAAACACCTCGGTTGATTCTTAAAGAAACACCATTTTTAAGCTTTGGTGCATAAACATTTATGTATACAAAAATAACTAAAATAAAAACAAACAAAACACCTCGGTTGATTCTTAAAGAAATACCATTTTTAAGCTTTGGTGCATAAAAATTTATGTATACAAAAATAACTAAAATAAAAACAAACAAAACACCTCGGTTGATTCTTAAAGAAACACCATTTTTAAGCTTTGGTGCATAAACATTTATGTATACAAAAATAACTAAAATAAAAACAAACAAAACACCTCGGTTGATTCTTAAAGAAACACCATTTTTAAGCTTTGGTGCATAAACATTTATGTATACAAAAATAACTAAAATAAAAACAAACAAAACACCTCGGTTGATTCTTAAAGAAACACCATTTTTAAGCTTTGGTGCATAAACATTTATGTATACAAAAATAACTAAAATAAAAACAAACAAAACACCTCGGTTGATTCTTAAAGAAACACCATTTTTAAAGCTTTGGTGCATAAACATTTATATATACAAAAATAACTATTATGATCATCAAACTGAATGTAGATTAAGTCAGCGCCATATATAAATTAGTTTGGAATAGTCCGCTTTTGTTCAATGTCATAAATAGTAGTTCTTTTTATAAGCTATAAAACTTTACTAGAAAAACAGAGAAGAAAATTAATTTATCGTTAAAGAAATACTGAATGTGTTTTGTCTTTTTTCGATTATAGAGTTGGCCCTGGATGACAGTGGCACATATGGATTCTCTAATTAATGACAGTGGCAAGTTTTGCTTATCAAATTAACTTTATCGGAAAAACAGAGAAGTAAATTAATTTATCATTAAAGAAATACTGTTTAAAAATAAGTTTCTATCAATAACGAGTCTTTTTCGATTATCGAATTGGCCCTGGATGACAGTGGCACATATGGATTCTCTAATTAATGACAGTGGCAAGTTTTGTTTATCAAATTAACTTTATTGGAAAAACAGAGAAGTAAATTGTATCATTAAAGAAATACTGTTTAAAAATAAGTTTCTATCAATAACGAGTCTTTTTCGATTATCGAATTGGCCCTGGATGACAGTGGCACATATGGATTCTCTAATTAATGACAGTGGCAAGTTTTGTTTATCAAATTAACTTTATTGGAAAAACAGAGAAGTAAATTAATTTATCATTAAAGAAATACTGTTTAAAAATAAGTTTCTATCAATAACGAGTCTTTTTCGATTATCGAATTGACCCTGGATGACAGTGCCACACACGGACAAGCTTAGAATAGTCCTTACTTTCAACGCTATCATTAATAACTAACAAAATTTTTACGGTAAATTTGACGCTTAACGAAACACCGTTTAAAATTTCGGAACACCGTTTAAAAATAAGAAACACCGTAACACCATCGTTAAACACCATTTTCTAAGGCTTGGTGGGATCTGTATCAGAAATTGTGTTCCAACCATACAGTGCTTCTTAATAATCTTTAATTATCTTTAGTTAACTTTTTGCCGTCACATAATCTATAAGATGCTAAACCTTACTTGCAACTGAATGTTAATCTTATTTATTTCAACGAGCTTTGTTGCTGAAACATTTGATACATATGAAAGATTTTATCCTAATACTATTCTGGGTTGGAAGTTGGTATCGTATCATAATAAAGTTTTTAATGCTAAGAGCATGGATTTTGGAGGTTAACATTGAATTTCAATAACATTAGAATATTAATGGCTAGTTCATACTTGCTACTTATCCAGCACAGGTTCGAGTTAAAAACCCCTTTTTACTTGGAAACTCTAAAGTCCCGAGCTGAAAACTTCATGCATTAGATCCTGAAAGTATTTGAAAATATTAAAAATATAAAATTCGAAAATATTAGAAACATACAACTGTGTTTTCAGGCAAAAACGATCGAGTAAAAAAAAAAAAGTTTTTAGAAAACAAAGGTTGAGACTAAAATTTAAATAGTCAAAGTCTAATGATAACAAATGATATTAATCAAGAGATATTAATACTAGTGAAAATACCCATATTGCCCTATATATTCGTTTTTGCCAGATGACGCGTCATTTGAGATTCATAGCAATATTTGTATACCCGACAAATTCAGTAAAATGGATTGCGAGCTTGATTTTACATCGTTTTTTCATCTAATCTGATCGATTTCACATCCAAATCGTTTTGTCATCCAAAATCGTTTATCCAAAATCATAGCATCAAATAATATTAGAGACATACCAAGACAGCCAATATTTCCATCCATTCCAATATAATTCAAATTATATTTGTTAGCCTCCACCTCCCTTGGATCGCTTTCTGTTGTATCCTCCATGTCAAATATCTCTTTTTGTCGAAATTTGGCATTATCATCGAAGCCCAACTTTGCGTCAACGCTGACAACATTGCCTTCTGGTGTCTCAGCTAAAGGATTGATCTCTAGTTGGATAGCATCTACCGTTTTGAAGAGCTCCCATAATTTTAAAACTTCATTGGCCGCCTAAAATAAATATTACGATACTATAGATGTCACTGGTGGGCTACAATTTCACCAGCACTATTTTTAATGACTTTTTTAAATCATCATTTATCGCCAGTTACCAGCAAATTTTAGGAATTTAGTGGTTTCCTATGAGCGTCTATTAGGGCTAGTTAAATCTTGGTATTAACAATATATCATAGTGAACGGGCCTTAAGGTATATATTCCCTCTGAAACAAGCTATTTCGCGACAAACCTGTAGCTATAAATTACACCGAAAGGACAACATATTTATATTAGATTTACTTATACATACATACATATATATATATATATATATATATATATATATATATATATATATATATATATATATATATATTCACTTATATTGGGTTCACAATTATAAGATGTATCCATTCACCGAGCTAGAATTTTTATATTACAGAGACTCTTTCTTCGAGATGGGTCTAAACTTGCTTCAAAACAAGAGCTAAGAGCTCATATGGCACTTGTGACGAGGTAAGAAGAGCTAAGAGCCAAGAGATCATATGGTACGAGCTCTAACAAAATTCTATGAATCAAAAGATTGATTTAAAAGGATAATCAGAGGCTTAATGCCGGTCACGATTTAAAATAAGAGCTCTGAGTCACGATGTCCTTTTAAATATCAAAATTCAATAAGATCCGATCACCCACTCGTAAGTTATAAATACCTAATTTTTTTCAAATTTTTCCTCTCCCTTTAGCCCCCCAGATGGTCGAATCTGAGAAGACGACTTTATCAAGTCAAATTGTGCAGCTCCCTGACACGCCTACCAATTTTCATCGTCCTAGCACGTCCAGAAGCACCAAACTCGCCAAATCACGGAACACCTCCTCCCAACTCCCCAAAGAGAGCGAATCCAGTACGATTCTGTCAATCACGTATCAAGGACATTTGCTTATTCTATCCACCAAGCTTCATCCCGATTCCTCCGCTCCAAGTGTTTTCCAAGATTTCCCCCTCCAACTCCCCCAATGTCAAAAGATCTGGTCGGGATTTGAAATAAGGGCTCTGAGACATGAATTCCTTCTTAATATCAAATTTCATTAAGATCCGATAACCTATTCGAAAGATAAAAATACCCCAATTTTCACGTTTTCCAAGAATTCCGGTGTCCCCCTTCAACTCCCCCCAATGTCACAGGATGTGGTCGGAATTTAAAATTAGAGCTTTAAAGCACAAGATCCTGCTATATATCAAATTTCATTAAGATCCGATCACCTATCCCTAAGATAAAAATACCCCAATTTTCACGTTTTCCAAGAATTCCGGTTTCCCCCTCCAACTCCCCCCAATATCACAGGATCTGGTGGGAATTTAAAATTAGAGCTTTAAAGCACAAGATCTTTCTAAATATGAAATTTCATTAAGATCTGGTCACCCTTTCGTAAGTTACAAATACCTCAATTTTCAAAATTACCCCCCCCCCCCTCCAACTCCACCAAAGAGAGCAGATCCGGTCCGGTTATGTCAGTCACGTATCTTAAACAGGTTTCTATTCTTCTCATCCAGTTACATCCTGATCTCACCGCTTTAAGTATTTTCTACGATTTCCGCCCCCCCCCAACTGCCCCCCCCCCAATTACGCTTGATCCGTTTGAGATTTAAAATAAGAGATCTGAGTTACGAGGTCCTTCTAAATCTGAAGTTTCATGAAGATCCGATCACTCCTTCGTAAGTTAAAAATTCGTCATTTTTTCTTATTTTTCAGAATTAACCCCCCCCCCCCCTCCAATAGAGCGGATCCGTTCCAATTATGTAAATCACGTATCTAAGACTTCTGCTTAATTTTCTCACCAAGTTTCATCCCGATCCCTCCAATCTAATCCCCCCAATGTCACCAGATCCGGTCAGGATTTAAAATAAGAGCTTTGAGATACGATATCCTTCTAAATATCAAATTTCATTGAGATCCGATCACACGTTCGTAAGTTAAAAATACCTCATTTCTTCTAATTTTTCAGAATTAACCCCCCCCCCCCAACTACCCCAAAGAGAGCGGATCCATTCCGGTTATGTCAATTATGTATCTAGGACTTGTGCTTATTTTTCCCACTAAGTTTCGTCTCGATCCCTCCACTCTAAGTGTTTTCCAACTTTTAGGTTTCCCCCTCCCAACTCCCCCCCAATGTCACCAGATCCGGTCGGGATTTAAAATAAGAGCTCTAAGACACGATATCCTTCTAAACATCAAATTTCATTGAGATCCGATCACCCGTTCGTAAGTTAAAAATACCTCATTTTTTCTAATTTTTCAGAATTAACCCCCCCATAACTACCCCAAAGAGAGCGGATCGGTTCCGGTTATGTCAATCATGTATCTAGGACTTGTGCTTATTTTCCCCATCAAGTTTCATCACAATCCCTCCACTCTAAGTGTTTTCCAAGATTTTAGGTTTCCCCCTCCCAACTCCCCCCAATGTCACCAGATCCGGTCGGGAATTAAAATAACAGATTTGAGACATGATATCCTTTCAAACATCAAATTTCATTAAGATCTGATCAACCGTTCGTAAGTTAAAAATACTTCTATTTTTCTCTTTTTTCCAAAATAACGGGGCCCCCACTCCCCCCCCAGATGGTCAAATCGGGAAAACAACTATTTCTAATTTAATCTGGTCCAGTCCCTGATACGCCTGCCAAATTTCATCGTACTAGCATACCTGAAAGTGCCTAAAGTAGCAAAACCGGGACCGAGAGACCGACAGAATTTGCCATTGCTATAATAATAATAATAATAAAAATAATTTATTCCAGAAAAAGCCCGTGGGCCATAGGAAATTTACATAACAAAAAACAAACAACAAATTAACTAAAATAAATTAATACTATTTAAAGAAAACGCTCCCGATGTGCCGCTGCAATCCTGACAAAACTTGCTATCCTTTTAATACTCAGGAAATTTGTCTCTTTCATTCTATCTACCATCCATATCTCATTCAATTTTTCTTTACCATACATTTCTCGCCTCCATTCATTCAATTCGACGCAATCACACAAAAAATGTATTAAACTTTCATCCTGAGATCCACACATAGGACAAGCAATAAATTCTACCTTCTCCCCTTTTCTCTCTTGATACTTTCTTTTCTCCCCAATCAAAAATCCATTTCCCCTCCAATCCAAATAAGCCTTCAAATCCTCTCTACTTAACCCAACCTTCCAAAATACCTCCTCCTCCCATATACCCTTTATCTGTCTATACAATTTTAACGACCCTGAACGATCCAGACTTGCCCACCATATCTGGATTTCTTGGTTCTTCAACCTCTCTTGTACCTCCCTTATTACTATTTCCTCCATACCCATAATCCCCTTTCCTTCATTCCACCATTCCCCTAATCCACACTTATCTAAGATGTCCTTAATCTCCGCCGGCCAACCTGCTTTACTTTTCTGTCTCAACGCCACTAAGTATGCTCCCTTTGCTACCGTAAATCTCTGCATACCCAGTATCCTAACCCATTATCTCACCATGGTCACTAGCCTCATAGATCGCAGCGATGCTAGCCCTAAATCCCCCTGGACTACCAAATTACTAAATGAATCCCATAGTCCTAACATCCTCTTATAATATCTCATCATAACCACCTCAAGTTTCGGACCTTTCCGATAGCCCCAGACCTCTACTCCATAATGCATCGCCGGTACTATCTTACTTGTAAAAACCTCTTATGCACTGTAATATCTCTTACCCGTCTAAGACTACTCCTCGCTATTTCACCGCTAATATACCTCCCCCTTGCATTCGCTAGATCCAGATGCCCACTGAATTTCCCATTACTAGTAAACTTTACCCCAAGATAAACAAATTCATTGTTCATTGGTATAGTTTCACCTTTAAAGGAAAAATTCACATCTTCACTTTCCATGGCTTTACGACCAATATGTTACTTGGTTAATACCAAGTGCCATAAAAAAAGGAAAATTATGCTTTTTCAAAGGTTTTCAAAAAATTGTCGATGTATTTTCCATCTTAAAATCCATATGCACTAAATTTCATACATGTAATACTGCAGATGTACAGAGTTGAATCTCAGCTAGAGAATAATATCAATATTCCTACCTTGCGCTGAAACATTAAAATCTCAGGAGAACCAAAAAAGAAACAACATAATAAAAATTTCATAGGGAATATAAGCCTTAAGAGACAGTGTGTGCAGTTAAATATTAGACATATTACTTATGTAGAAGTTGTCCGTTTTCTATATCGCCAGTATCTGCACTTAACAGTGAATATTATTATTTTTCTTTTATTTTATCATTCTTATAATTATTAACTTTTTTTAGGGGAGAGGGTAATTTGTTGGATTATTCCTGCTCTATATCACGCTGGAACATTTGAGGGGATATGTTTATGTTAAGTTTTTGTTAATAATTGATATTAAATAAGAAAATAAATAAATAAAGGCGATAAAAATAATAGTAATTTTGGTAGACCTAAAACTTTAGTAGACAGCAAATTTTAGTAGTCAAACTATCTTTGTTTAAAGTTGAAATTACGATTAGAACCTCGCCCACGTAAAATATTCATTGTTAGCATATAGTCTACAATCAGCGTCTTATACTGGATATTGATAAAAAAATAAAAAAAAAGTTAAATCAGCAGTTTGAAGCTGGATAAGCGAATGAAATAAAAAACAAAAAGAAAAAAGATAGATAGATAGACCAACAGGTAGACCAAAGGAGAACAAAAATTGGAAAAGAGCCACAGTATAATAGAGAGTGGGATGGGGAGAGAGAGCTTTTAGGTGTAGGGAACTGGTACATATCTTTATTGTTTGCAGAAAAAAATAGCTATTAAACGTAATGTAAGTTTTTTTTTATAAAAAGCAGGAATAAAATTAGTATTTTCAAACTGAGTTTGGAATAAGTAGATGCTGAACCCCTCCGTTTTAAAAATAAGAAGCATTTTATCACTGTGAAATATAATTATTGTGGTTGAAGCTGTAGCTGCAGCCTAGTAAGGAAGAACCATGGCCCATAGTAACCCAAAATTAATTATTGTGAAAATGAATCGGATCAAAATAAAGAGTACACCATGGCAACCGTCATGGACAAAAACCCTATACATGAAACTTAGACAGTCCTCTGGCTTAAACGATAAGGAGAATCACCTTTTTTATGAAAAGAGGGCTTTTTTTTTATTTCACTGACAGCGGGGCACATCCGGTTTATCAACCATACACTGACAGAGCACTAAAAGAAGAGAAAAAAAATAACGAAAAAGGACAAAACAAAAGGGACAAAAATGGCACACAAAACAAAAGGCAATCACAAAAAAAATGCAAGTAATAGTAATATAAAAAACAACAACAAAAAGTATGCAGTAACTTCCTGAAAAAAAGAAAGAAACTGAAAAAGTAGAAGACCTATTCAGGTCTTTATTCTTTCAAATCATTTCGGAAGGTTTCCCGATAAGGGGAAACTTCATTTCCCCTTATCCTTTCCCCTTTATCATTTCCTTAAATTTTCTCAGGAACAATAATTCCAACCCCATATTGTAATCTAAAAGAAATTTTTTTTCCAAAACTTGACACCTTGTTTTGAGGTTTTGAAGTAAGCTCCTTCATAAATTCATCCGAGTTTAAGGATATTATTTTTTCATTTACAAAATCGTACGCCCTTTGACTTCCTTGACTTAGGTCCAATAATTCCAACCACACATTTTAATATGAAAGAAATTTGTTTCTAAAACTTGACGCCTTGTTTTAAGGTTTTGAAATAAGCTCCTTCACAAATTCATCTGAGTTTAAGAATATTATTTTTTCATTTAAACAATCATACGCTTTGACTTCCTTGACTTAGGTCTCATCCATCCTCGGATGGTGCTTTTCGGATAGGAAAGGTTGTTTTGGGGCCTCTTTATTCACTATGTTATTGATGTGGAGTATGTGAGAGCATCTTCAGGCAGGCATAGAAGGGGCAGGTTGAGTGTAGATAAGCTGTCTTTCCATCTCTTCGGGAAGCACCTCTGGGGCGAGAACTATGCACACAACCATTGAAGACTATTTTTGGAAGATGGGAATTTTCCAATGGCTGAATATGGCCTAGCCACCTAAGTTGTTGAAGTTTCATGAAGTCATGACGCGGCTTCTGAACTTTAAGTACATATCTCTGATCAATGATACTAAGTTTTGTGATATACCAGAGTGGAGAAGAATGCGCAACATACCTTCTCAACATACTGCTTTCGAGCCTTTCTTATGGAGTAGAAATATTGTGGCTTCACACGATGAGGAGGGAAAATGACCTTCATCCTAAGCAACAGTAGCAATTTTTAGGTGTAGGTCAACAAAAAGATAGCAATTTACTTTTAGTAACTCCGGTTGGCTTCCATCAGGGCCTGCAGCTTTGTTTGTCCTTGAACCTTTCACAGCCAATTTTATCTCAGAACGAAGTGGGGAAGGGCTGGGGTCTGCGGCGACTACGGGGAGGCTGTTAAGCGCCGATGGGTCTGGGAAGATCGTTGAGCTTAATTTGCGCTCAAAGCCTTCTTTTCATCTGGTTCGGATACCGTCAGTAGTTTGAATATGGTTACCATCTTCATCGAGGAGGGTACAGGCTTTCAGCCCCTTTTTTTGGTTAGTTCCTGCACTCGCCTGTACAGAATGTTTAACCTTTCTTGAATGCCATTTCACATTGCTCACATTGTTCCCTACTATAGGAGCGATGAGCACGGCGAGAGGCTTTCTCTACCAGATTTCAATCGTTTGTACATATCCCGACTTTCTCTATCTAGTTTGTTAGTGTGGTTGCGTTTTTCTTCGCAGAATGGGATTATCTCATCCATGATCCAAGGTTTATGGTCCGCCTTTTGGACTCCTAAGGTTGACTAGGGTCAGGACTCCTAGGGTTGACTAGGCGACATCACATATAACCTTATAACTGAAGCTGGAGATAGAAGTTTTCAGATTGGATCGGCAAACAAAATACAGCTCGTTTTTAAAAAGGGTAGAAAGACTTCGTCGGAAAGATATATGAAACTTTATCAGAAAAAACAACAACAAAGAATGACGATCTGGAAAGAGGGAGGTTGAGAAGGAGCGTATGCAGCTGTGTTCATGTCGGGCAGCTATATGCTGCGATTACTTTCTAATAGTAATATCTTAGGTTAGTTTTACCTTATTCTTAGCTTCTCCTTTAAACTCTAAAAATTCTGCAACCTCTTCAGCAGTCTTTTGTGGTACACCCTCAAATATGTCAATAGGCACTGTTTTTATGAGGTGTGGAGTTTTTTCAGCGACATCTTCAATATCGGTACCACCAGCCGGTGATGCAACTAAAACAGGACCGTTGTGCTCCCTGCAACAAAAGAAAATGGTAACAAGTCCCAAATGAATAAAATAAAATCAAATAAAATTAAATTCTGAAAAAAAAAATTCTGAATAAGTAAAAAAAACTGTTTTTTTACTTATCAACATGGAAAGGTAGTGGTCTTCGAAATTACTTAATTTAAAAGAAATAAATTAATTAGGCAGCGAACAAAGAAAAAACAATAGGGTTAAGATTGATGCCACTTTTCATAGGAGGGAGCTGGGTCTATTTTACCTTACTGTCTCCAGAGTCAGAAATAGCGCATAGGACGTGTAAAAAAGCCTCGCAACACATAGCTAAAAAGCAGCTTTGACGTCCTCCCACAGTAGTTGAAAAGAAAGCTCCACTCTTCTCAGATCCCGGTCTTACTACGGTGTATCTTGGTCACCCTTTTTTGCACTTCCCCTCCGGGCGCCACTCATATACTGTACTTAGGGGTAAATCCTCAAGCATACGAGGGACTTTGCCAAGACATAGCCATCTCCTAAGTGTCAGCAAGTCAGTGGCTATGACCAATTCGCCTGTGGACTTAATGTTGGTGACCTTTTCCTGCGACGATATATTTAGGATTAGCAGGGCCTATGATAGTACGTAGTTGGTAAGACCCCACTATAGGTGCACGTAACAACATTTTTGGGCAATTTTTGCAGAGACAGGGAGTATTTAAACAAATACCATTAAACACCTGTAACACCAGAACATTCGACTAATGTCACAAAATATTTGACCCATAATCTAAAAAAAAATTGGACATAATAATCAATAGGGAAAGGAAAGGAAATACAAAGAAGCCGTCCTGTCCAACTATAAAACATCACAATTTACTAAATTCATTCCAAACCTGAAATTTCGAAGCATTTGGCTCCACTTCTTTACTACTTTCGTTTAAACTGCCTTGTCATAGTCAACTACAATTTACCATGATCACAGACCATGGTAAGTGATAGTAAGCACAGGAAAATGGATAAAACTGAAAAGTCATTGATAATAAGTAGCTTAGCAATCTTTGGTAGTAGTCGGTTCAAAAGAAAAAAAATGTGGTCAAAAATTCACGAAAGGATTTTTTTGGTTTTTTTTTGCCGAAACAGGTTGTTTTTTGCCAAAAAACAACTTAAGAAAGTACAGCTTTCCTTTGCATGCGAAGTTAATATTTGCGAATTAACAAATTGTTGAGACGAAAAGTGTTGTCAAATTCAACTAATTAGTATTGCTTATTTAATTTCACAGTTCAATGTGACAAAAGTGTGAAACTGCCTTAAAAACTTCATAATTCAAAAATAAAAGCCTTATTTTTAAGGTATGAATAGACATAAAATGGGCATTGGGAGAAAAAGATATTCTAATTTTGATATCCTTAGAATTTGAAAGAAATAAGAAAATCCACAGTGCTTCACAACACCAATTTCCCAGACTGTTTTTATTGCTAATTGGCTTACAACCCCGAGATGAACCCCTCCCAAGGGGGTACTGGTAACTTGAAAATAAATAAAAGCTAGCTTTGTCAACTTTAATACCAACACATAAATACAATAAATATATGACCAACCTGTCCATAAGGATGCAAAGATATGTTTCTCGGTGAATGTCTACTGATTCTGCTACCATTACATGATGCACTGGAATGCCTTCTTTAGGAGTTTGCTTTGTTATTAATCGGTTTCCAAGCATTTGCTCCACATAATATGCCACTTGCTCTGGACTGTAATATGTTCTGACTTAGTAAAACATAAATTATTTAGCCTAAGGCTCATACAGTTAGGCTTTGACAGAAAACACAAACTTATGTATGAGGCTTAGACTGATAAAAGTTAAGCCCTTGTGATGTGATTTGTTCCAGGATTGACCACTTTTTCAAGTAGAATGACTGGCCTATAAATGTTGCTGAAAAAATATTTCCCAATTTTACATAAAATTGGCTTCGTAATAAAAAAGAACTGTCAACATTTTTTAAAGTTTTCTGCAAATCTTCATTGCTGCTTGATGAAGTACCCACAAATATTGAATTTTTTGGACATATGTTTGAGTATAAGGAATTTTCCTTTAACAACAAAAGTCCAACGTCTGTGGAAGTCAGTGGATCAAAGCCCAAACCTTTGGGGAAGTGTAGAGGTATGGGAGGGTAAAACATGACTACATTTTCACCCACTATTTTCAAAATAACGAGCGTGAATTGGCCATACTTATAAAAAGAGGAAGGCCGGAATCCCTAAAGAACAGGAAACAGGAAAAACAGGAAACCCCTAAGAACAGGAAAAACATTAAGCAAAAAAGTATCCACCATCCGATGATTTTTGAAAATCTAAGAATCAGACCAAAAGAAAAAAAATGCACTTGGTTAACTAACTCTGCACATTTATTAAAATATTCTCGAAAAATAAAGACAGATTCAAAAATTCAAAAAGTTTTATGACTACCGATTCCTCTCTTTCATTGAGAAGCAAATAGTAACATTGAGAAGCGAAAGATTGGTCTCTTTCATTAAGTAGTGACTCGCCCAAATAGTAGTTAAATTCTAAAAAATTGAGCTTTGACAAAAAAAAGATACATAAAAATGATAGGCTTTTTATGCTGATTCCAAATATCTAAAATAAATTAAGTTCAATATTACCCGTCAAAATCTACGAACCTGGAAAAATTTACTTGATTCTTTATAAAGGGGGGAACACGCCCTCAAAGTCAAGCGATCTTATGGAAAATCACACCATCAGATTCAGCACATCGAAGAACCCTACTGCAGAGGTACAAGCTCCTACCTACAAAAATATGGAATTTTGTATTTTTTTTGTTTTTTTTTTTTTGTTTTTTTACCAGAAGAAAGGTCATGGATCGTTGTTTATTTGTTGGTTTGTTTTTTCCAGGGGTGATTGTATCAAACAGAAGGTGCTAGAAGATGGAGAGAAGACTCATTCGAACATAGCGCCCTTTTTAAGTGAACAAAAAGATTAGAGGGCAATTAGCCCCTCTCCCACACCCCTTTCCCCCGAAAACACCCGATAAAAGATTTTGAAATAGCCCTTTGATTCAGCATAGTTGAAAGGTCCTATAGCTATGCCTTTGGGGATGACACACCCTTCATAGTTCCTGGAGACAGGGCTGTAAGTTATGTAATTTGCCCATTAACTACATATACCATTTGTTACTGGGAAATGTATAAATATAGATTCCCTGACATGATTTGCAAAAAGGTCAAAAATCAAATTAAAAAAACAAATTTTTACAACTGAAAGGAAGGAGCAACATCAAAGCTTAAAACAACCAGAACATATTCCGTATATGAGGGGGCTACGCCTTCCTCTTTACGCTAAAGTTTGATGTTTTGTCACAATTCTTTAAGAACGACTCCTGAAACACAGGGGCCGTTAAATCTAAATGAGAAGTATTGTTAAAAACTTTAAGACTTCAGCATAAAGCGAGGGGATTGAGGAAAGGGCACCCCTCTTCAGATACAGAATAATCTGTGTCCGTTTAAAGTTTTAATGTTCCTCCTTACTTTCAGTTGAAAAAACTTTGTTTTTAATTTAATTCTGATTTAAGAATTCCTTATTTAAAAAAAAACAACAGCCCTGTATATATACAGGGCTGTATATATATTTTTTTTTTGGGGGGGGGGAGGGGAGATTCCCTGACATGATTTGCAAAAAGTTCAAAAATCAAATTAAAAAAACAAATTTTTACAACTGAAAGGAAGGAGCAACATCAAAGCTTAAAACAACCAGAACATATTCCGTATATGAGGGGGCTACGCCTTCCTCTTTACGCTAAAGTTTGATGTTTTGTCACAATTCTTTAAGAACGACTCCTGAAACACAGGGGCCGTTAAATCTAAATGAGAAGTATTGTTAAAAACTTTAAGACTTCAGCATAAAGCGAGGGGATTGAGGAAAGGACACCCCTCTTCAGATACAGAATAATCTGTGTCCGTTTAAAGTTTTAATGTTCCTCCTTACTTTCAGTTAAAAAAACTTTGTTTTTAATTTAATTCTGATTTAAGAATTCCTGATTTTAAAAAACAACAGCCCTGTATATATACTGGGTTAGTGTACACAATGTCAAACATTTTCTAATTATTAATATATGCTAAAGAATTCAACCAACCTATCAGTTAATTTGGGTATGTTTACCATGTCAGACTTACTCTTTGGTAAGGTGTACGCCTCCTTTAAATCCTGTATTGAAGTGGCCCAATCCTCTACCACCAGCCAAAACTTGAGCTTTTACAACATATTCTTTTGCATCTAAACATAAAATAAGTGATTCAGAGGGGCTAATAATGGGAAAAAGACTCATTGATTCACAACACAATACAAGTGACTCAGAGTGAAAGTAATGTTTAACATCAAAATATATATTTTACAGACATTTCATTCTATCTGTAACCCTGTGATAGCGCATTGGATTGACGCTTCGCTTGGCAATAAGGGACCAGGGGTTTGATTCCAGCCGCTGAAAGGTTAGCTGTCAGGCTTGCTACCTGTCCCAGTAAAAAGGAATCCCCAAACAGGAACGTCAATTTGACACCCTCCAGTGCCATCATTGGCTCTGGAGGATCTTTATCCTTACATTATAATTCAACTCATTTATTATACTAACACAAAAACAAACAGAACAGTCTAAATCAAAAGATACTACTCCCAAAGTATGTTTTTGTTTGGATATGTAAGGTGAGGACACATATTTTCTCCTTGTTCCTATCTGGTCTTGTAACAGTTATATCTCCAAACATTGCAGAGTTTTTGAGATATATAATAAAATGGATGTATTAGTAGACAGATTCAGATAGTGATCTGAATCTGTTGTAGATTTTCTGTTGGATTGTATTATCCATTTGTGAGCCATTGTTAGTGTATTTTTAGCGTTCGCAATGATAAATATTCCTATCTGGTCTCGTAACAGTTAAATATCCAAACATTACAGAGTTTTAGAGATATAAAATAAGCTGGATGTGTTAGTAGACAGATTCAGACAGTGATCTGAATCTGTTGTAGATTTTCCTTTGGATTGTATTATCCATTTGTGAGCCATTGTTAGTGTATTTTTATCATTTGCAATGATAAATATTGTTATTATGTATGGTACTCCATACTCCTCTTAGTACAATTTGTATGCACAGAGGTTTAAATAAATTATGATTATTACATCATGTTAGTAATTTAGGTGAGGTGATGTAGTTTTGTGAATCAGAAAAAGTATTTACTGAGGAAATAAAATATTTTATAATATTACTACTTGACTCTCACTTTCAGAAAGAAAAAAAACAAGTCAATTAAGAGGCAGTAATACAATGTATAACAGTTTAAGTGAATCTCGTTGATTTTTTGCAACTACTGAATCGAATCTTCATTCCATAATCAGTGACAACTGGCTTTTGAAGAAAAAGCACTTTATGGGGTTCAGAAAGTATCTCCAGAATCTCCTTATACGTGAACTTATATTCCAAATATTCTAATTTTCATGCAATACTGCATGTTTTAAAACAAAACTGTGGAAAGGGAATTCTATGTTTAGGTTGATTCTTAGTTAATACAAACATTGTGAACTAATCCGCTTGCTTGTGCTTATATACTCGTGCTTATATTATGCTTGCTATGCTTGTGCTTATATTATGCTTTGCTATTTACTTGTGTGTGCTTATATTATGTTTTTGTTCTAGGTACTTGGTTTATAAATAAACTATAAATCAAAGAATTTTACAGTTATAATTTATTAGATTGGGTTTCTTAAGCATCAGGGAAAAAAAACCAATCAAATAGAAGGGAATTGTTTCCCTCAACACAGACCAAATCAGAATAGCGAACTACTAGCACAACTAATAGTGCAGTGTTGTCCAGTAGAACTAAGAAAATTCAAAACAGGCTCGTATTGAGTTCAATTTGAATTTATGAAAAATATGGGTTTTAATTAAAGACCTAGGTTCATTTCAATTCAATTACTGAGAGTTGTCACTTTCATTTTGTTTTTAAGATTCACATCTGTTTTGAGCTAACATGCCATACAGATGTACTGCATTTTATTGGAGAATCTTTTCATGCTTATGAGTCTCTGTGCGTTTTCCCCCAGACCAGTGTAATATAAGTTTATCTATTTGTATTTCATTAATCAATCCTGATTGGACCCTATAAATTATTAATTAGTAGACAGAACATAGAGCAGTTTTTAAAAAAACACACGCGAATCTGCCTGTTGTGACCTCTTGGCAAGTTTTTGGCAACTAATTTTTATTTGAGTTGTAATAAAAAACTTTACAGTTTTACTAGGTGGCATTTTTTGAATTTTCTCTTTAAAATGATTTGCTCATAGCCCACTCACAATGACATTTTACTAATACTGGGATTTAGCTAGCATTAACTTAAGACCGTCTGAATTTTCTAGCCAATCAGAAATTCTATGACGAATTTGATTGGCTCAAGTTAGCACTAATTAAATCTTGGTATTAGCAAAAACTCATTGTGAATGTACCCTTACGCTTTAGTCATTAGTCTATTGAGTTTAATATCTAGAGCAATCGCGACATCATTTAAGGGGGAAACATTGCAGCCTATTGAGGGAATTCAGGGCAATAACACTGCTGTAGATTTTTTTATTAAAAAAAGGAGGTCCCATTTTAAATTTGTCAATTAAAGTAACTTTACTCCTTCTTTCTACTTTAACTAAAATAATACATCGATAATGGAATTTAGTTTTACATAGATTATAAATATGCTAGACAGAGGAGGATGGATAGTATGCAGAAAGGCTAAGAATACAAACCATATGCATCTTCAAAAAGACATTCAAATTTAACAGAAGCAGTTTTCAGAAAAAGCTTTATGGTATTGGGCTAGAAAAAAAAGGAATACAAGAAAAACGCCTGATTCCTATAAAAGCTTTGACCTTGGCACCAATTATCTGCCATGATTAATAAAACTGTATTTATTTTAATTATTTATTTATGGATATTCAATTATCCTAATGAACTTATCAAAATGGACAAAAATAATAATGATCTATTTGCCTTGATCCAAGTGATTATGCAACTCATCAAAAACATAATAATAACAGAACAAAGAACACGAAAGATCTAACATATTATAATGCTCCAAAAACTGCTAGATCAGTTATTATCATGTATTAAATCAAACTCCAAGCAATAACCCTAATTTTTACAGTGGGTTGCACTGTTCAGGTAGCATTGAGTTTCAATACCCCACAGCAATTATTCTGAGACTATTCAGACTCAGACAACATGCCACAAAATGGACAACACCTACAATACTATATTTAGCAAAAAAGGCTGAATGAATTTTCAAATAGACTATAAAACTGACATTCTCTAGTTATTGGTACTTTCATGACATTATAAATTTAAAACTACATTAACCAATCCAAATTCTTAACTATATCTCTATTCAATATTGTTTAATTTCTATTGTTTAAGAGTACTGTATCTAACCCAAAAACATAGATCTCCATGATAAATTTCACTCAGAAGACATTGAAATAAAATGTTACTGAATGCTAGAGCATAAGTCTTTAAAATATCATATCAGTGAAAGGAAAAATCTGCTAAAAAACATTTATACAGAAAATCTGATAGCCTACTAACCATTCTAAATTAGAAAATACATATAATAATTTAAAAACAACTTACTTAAGTGCTTTGATACATCTTTTGCTTTTGAGGTATTCGAAACAACTTCAAATTTTTGTACATTGACATTATGGTTAGCTAGTAGAACTTTACTCTGATATTCCAACAGATTTAAATTTCTAATTTGCTGGCATAAAACCTGGAACAAAAGAAACCAAATAAATTAATGGCAGGACTCAAAAGAAAACTAAACATTTTTTTTTACATAATTGTTGTCAAAGAAAGCACTATAATACCATCAATAACAAAGTAGTTCCATAAGGGTCACCATGGATTTTAATGACCAGATACACACCTTAAATCACAGCTTGGAGCAAAATAAGGATTTATATTCTTGTTATACTTTGTGATAACTTCTGGGTTTTCTGGCTGCTTGTTACATCCTGGTTGAGGATTTGGCTGCCTCCCAGTCGTACAGGAACTCTTGATGTAGCCACTCTCTATCTATATTCCACTGTTATAAAGTCTATATTGCACAGTAATAAGAAACTACCACCTCCTCAGCTTCAATATGAGCCTGCAATAGGACCCATCCCTAGCCAAGGTAACGACCACTTGGAGAAGGCTAACAACACTGTCAACATAATCCGTCTATACCGGCAACCCTGCTGAGCAACAATATTCAGTCAATTCAGTCAAGCCAAGATAAAAAAAAAATAGTAGAGGAGAAGCTAAGGACAAACATTGATAAAGACACTGCTACTTACAGCTTGTTGCTGTGTTCTTCTTCCTGTTGGAGAATAGACCTCCAAAAATGCTTTCATCACGAGGTTCCAATTTCAGAATTTGTATGAGGGTATATCCTTATCTGTCATCTTCTGCTCCCTTCTGTTTGGTTAGTGGGAAGTGCGAGTACTTGAGCTACCTGTCCCCATCAGTTTAAGGCCTAGAGGCCGGCTGGTACCAATACGACTCTTCCTACTCACTCTTGCTCTCTTCTGCACAGCAGATCTACATTATAAGCTAGCTCATTGTCATTGACTTTTTCATTTGAAAATGTAATGGAATCACAAGGTAACTTTAATGTCGTTTAGAAACTCCAAAATCTCCGAGAAAATCAGGGTTGTAGAACCCTTTGATAACTGTTTTTTAAAGTGAAGTGCTGCTACAGTAGGCTGCAAGCCTTGGTCTCTTATCTTAGCTAAAAGCTTTCTTCTTTTAGGAAAAAGGTCCTGACAATCTAATAGAATAGGTTGGAGAGATTCTTCCCACTGGTAGCAAAACCTACACAATGGGCTTTGTGACTGCTTGGCTCTATATTTTTCTTTATTTAAATAAACTGACCCAGCTCGGATTCTAAAATATATAGTGCTGGCCAATCTAGATTGAAATGGGGAAGGAAGCTGTGGAGATAAATTGGTCCAAATAAGATTGATTCTGCTCCTCATTATATCCCTTATAGTTTTTTTGTTAGACTCTGGATATTTGCTATCTGCTGCCTGCTGTGCAGTCTCATCTACTACCTCATTTCCTTTGATTCCACAGTGGCTGGGTACGTGTTAGAACTTAATTTCTATTCTTTGTCTGGAAACTTGTAGAAGGGAATTCCAAATTGCTGATAAATCATAGTCAGGGGCTTCCCAATTTATTTTTGAGACCAGCTGGAGGGCAGATTTTGAGTCACTAAAAATAACCACTTTTTTGATGGTGGGAGGGAATGCAAGAGAGTATTTAGAGCCATTTCAGTGGCTTTCAGTTCTGCTGATAGCAGCTTCAAATTAAAATCTGGTATGAATACGCCTGCACCTGTCTTCCCTTCTCTTAGCAATCCATCTGTATATACTTCAACGTAATCTAGGTAACTCATTTCTTTACTCCTTAAAAATAGCTGAATTTTAACTGTTGTGGAAGGTTATCCTTACTATTAGGGATCAGCTCGAGAATGACTTGAGGGGCAACCATTCTCCAAGGGGGGGGGGAGAATCTGGTAAATGTAAAGGATTAGATACAGTCTCACTTCTCCAATTCAAAATAGTTTCTTTGAACAGCCTAACTCCCGAGGGAAGTTTTGGGATATGCTTTCTTAGGTCTTCAAGAAGTGTGGAAGTGACAATGTGTTTAGGGCCGAAAGCTTGGATCTTCGTGAAGTACTTTGTTGTTAGAATTTTCATTCTCTCTTCTATTTTCGGGACCCCAGCAAATCCCCTCAGGGTGTCAACTGGAGTGTGTCTGGGAAGAGCGAAGGCTATCCTAATGGCTGAATTTTGGAGGGTTTCAGGTATTCTAAGGTGTTTTTGTGATGTGTTACCATAAGCCTGGATTCCATATTCAATTATCCCTCATAGATATGCTTTATAAAAATTTATCAGAGTTTTTGAGGAGGATCCCAAGAGGTCCCTGCCATTTGTTTCATTAGAACCAGTCTTTTCAAAAAAGAGGTTTTGGTGGCTTCTAAATGTGTTTGCCATATCAACCTTTTGTCAAAATGGACTCCCAGAATCTTTGCTGAAGTTGCGACTTCTAGAGTTCTTCCACTTATCCTGATCTCTGGATTGGTGAGGGTATTTCTTTTCCTATGGAAAACTATGACCTTGGTTTTTTCAGTGGACAATGGGTCTCCATGATCTTTGGAATACTGGTGAATTTCTTCAAGAGTTATCAACGGTTGTAGAGGTTTTAAGGTCAGATATAAATATAAGGAAAAGAAGAGTGCTTAAAATTGCTCCCTGTTAAGGCCAAGCGCGGAAGGCCAAGCTTTATTAATCAGGGGGATCAAAGTTCCTTCCCTACTCTTACATAGAAAGTTCACCCTTCTAAATAACTTACAATAAAAAGGCTTATTTTTTGTGGGAATCCAAACTTTAGCATTTTTGAAGTCATTTTTTTATGGCATACATTGTTATAAGCTCCTTCAAAATCATACAAGACTGCCACGGATATTTTCCTTCTTCAAATTCCGTTTTTATCAAATTTTCTAATCTGACTATGTTATGTAGTGTACTGTGATGTTTCCTGAAGCCTGTCTGCTCAGCCTGAATCAACTCGTTCTTTTCCATGAACCACTCCAGCCTTTTGTAGACCAATTTCTCAAATAATTTTCCCAGGCAGAGTAATATAGAAATAGGTTGGTAGGACTTAGGGATGTTGCTCGGCTTCTGCATTTTGAGAACTGCTTTAATGATGGTGGGTTTCCATATCCGTGGGTAAGTACTATTAAGCCAACACTGGTTAAATACAATTAATATTCTTGTTCTGAATTTTTTAGGACTTTTCATTAGCCACAGGTTGCCTACCTTGTCGATTCCAGGCGTTGAAGCAGTTTTCAAATTCTGAATTGCCATATTTAATTCATCTTTTGTGAAGGGTTTCAGTAAGTCATCTTGATAAGGGAAAGATTTGGGTTGTTGTCCTCCTCTATGTACTTCGGAGTTGGAAACTTCAGGGGGGTACTCAAAAGCATCTGCAAGGGCCTCAGCCTTTTCTTTTTCAGTTTGCAAGATGGCTCCATCCTTTTACAGAGGGTAACCTTGTTCCTGACTTTTTATTCAATTGCCATTCATGCAGGCTATAAAGTTGTGAATTTTCGTTGGAGGTAGTTTTGGGTCAAAGTTAGATGAGAAATTGGACCATGCTGTCTTCTTTGCCTCTCCTATGGTTTTCTTAACAATAGCCTCTGCCTTTCTGAGAATTATAAGACCTTCAATTGAAGGAGACCTATTCTGTTTCCTTAGCTCCACTCTCTTTTGTCTGACTGCCACCTCGCAATCCTTGTTCCACCAAGGCTTTGATGGATGGTTTTCTATTGTCTTTCTGAATCCTTTGGTCTTAGGTATAGAAAAGTCAGCTGCTTTCAGAATGGTATTGTTAAGCAGGGTGGCAGCTTCTTCTGGATTCAGACATGCATCTACTTCAATGTAATTATGTATCTTCAGATAATACTGGAACCTTGGCCAATTTGCTTTTCTGTTTCGGAATTGAGGAGGGCTTTCTTCTGAAATGCTATCTATCCCATAAAGGGATGTTAATACCCCATAGTGGTCCGTGAACAATTCATCAATTCTTTCAATCGTAATAGTATCTCCTACAGAGCTGCTTCCAATCTGGAGATCAATAGTGGAAGTGGTTTTACTTCTTGGGCATGAATATGTGTTTAAATTCTTTGGGGTATATACCATTACATTTGTTCCCTCTTCAACAATTTTTTCTATGCTCTTCCCTGTATTATTTGGCTTTTTATCACTCCAAAATTTGTAATGACCATTAAAATCCCCAATGATTAATAGCTCATCTTCTGAAGTAACTGGCTTTTCAATATTACTAATAATGTCTAAATTTCCATCTGGGTTATAATATGAGTATATTTTTATTCTTTTGCCATCATTTTTTTTCTACAAGTATATCAACAACATCATTATCTTGTGTGAGATTAATATTAATAAGGCTAAGATGTTTAAGGTGTTCTCTGATAAGAATAGCAACTCCTCCTCCCCTTCTTAAAGAGTTCCTATCTTTCCTGTATATTTTATACCCTTGTATTTCCAATCTTTTGGCTTCATTTGGATTTGTTTCTTGCAGGCAGATTATATCCACCCTTCATTTATTGATAAATTGTTTCAGTTGAGCTATTTTCTTTTTATTTGCTGAAATTGTGTTCTATTGAAGAACTGTAAGGGGTGTTTTAGACTTCAAATCTTTGACAGCAGACTTATTGACTGCCATCTTGTTGGGGCTTGGAAGTGGTGGGGTGATTGCTTAATTGGTCATTATTCTGAACCATTTGGCTTGTGGAGTCACTGAAATTTTTTTTTACTGCTTATGGACGGGTTTGATTCAAGTTCCTTGCTTTTGAGGTCATCTCTTGAAATATATTATTTGCAGAGGTGGAAATGTCAGGGCCAAAGAACACTTGAATAACTTCCATTTTCAGGAGAGCTTTTACTGACTCCTGAAAGTTGCTGCTGTTGATAAGTTCCATTACAGCAATTGCTGTCATCATTCCTTCTAATCTTTCTTTTGTCTCTCTCACCAAGGCACCTAATCTTGCATTCTGGGAGTAATTTTGATGATGAGTAACTGGGAAAATTCCTGGTAGGGTTGTTGGTCTGGATGTTTCAGTAACTGAGGTTGAATTAGGGGTTGATGCTACTGAGGCATAAAAAGTTTGATTTTGGATTTCTGTGGCCGAACTTCCACTCCTGCAGGTTTTTGATGCTTTTCGAATCAAGGTTGTAGGTTTAGGTGTGGGTCTGTTAGTGGTAGGGGTTCGAGGTGTTAGCATATGTTTTTGCTGTTGTTTTTGAATTGGCCCTGTAGGACCAGATAAGAGGGGCCACAGAATTGTGTCTTGAATGGGGGGCAAAGAGGTTGGCGTTTTTAGAGCTGCTGTAGGGCTAGGAAGGGGGAGTTCTTTCATCATTGCTGCTGCTAGTCCAATGGGAATCTGCTGGGTCTCTGCTACCCTTAAAATTTGGCAACGTTTTACATATGCTTTGCAATTAGTAGTTTCTGTTGGTTTATGTGCACCTTTGCAGTTTTTGCAAAAAGCTGATTTTGTGCAGATTGTTTCAGTATAATCTTTCTCAGAGCATCTTGTGCAAAAAATTTCAGCGGCTAAACATCTATTTTCTGTATGTCCAAATAGAAAATATTTTTTGCACTGCATTGGTTTTTCTTTGTATATCTTTATTGGCTTCTGATTTCCCATCACAAAAACTTTTCGTGGAGGGGTCTGTTGCTTAAGGATTAATACAACTGACTTGCTTTCAAGCATCTGGTTTGTTACTTTCCTTTTTAGTCTTGTCACGTTTAGGACTTCAAGCCAATTTCCTCTCTCATCAAAACAGCTGTTTTTGATTTCTTCTGTTGAATAATCAGATGTAATATTGTATACTACCACATTACAGAATTGCTTCTCTTTGAGTTTTATTTCTTCTGTTTTCAATATATATGTTAAGATGGATGAATTATCAGTTCATTTTGAAGAGTGGTGTAAGAACATATCCAACTTTCTGCTTAACCATCTTTTATAAATGGCTGAGTATAATGATAGGTCCTGTGTCTTAGTGTTGATTTAAGTTTCTAGTTATTTGTCTATCCTTGTTAGACATCTTCTTCTAAATGGATATGGTTCTCCACTCTTGAAAAAAGAAACCCAAGACATGAAAAAAGAAACCTAAGACTTCCACTCAGGAATTCTTTCATAAGGAAAAATTAGAGTTGGTGCACAAGGGTAAAACCTTGGCAAGTTTGCATTTACATATGCAAAAAGTGATTCTTGTTAAAGAAAACTTCTTCAAATTCCAACTTGTATCAGGGTGTTTTTCCCTAGAAAAACAGGTTTCAGCATTCACTCACTCAACCCTTGGCTTGAGTTTGGTTTGGCTTACATTTATACAAATCTGTCAAGAAAATAAAGGCAAGTTATGACAAAATGAATAAATTTTCTGCACATTTTTACCTTACAACAACCATTTTTAATCTAGGATTAACAATATAATTACCAACAAAGAATAACACATAGTTCACCTTATTCTGCTTCTCAGCTTTATCTAGTTATCATAATAAATACTTTTTTATATTAGATACTTTTTGGTGATTTTAAATCTATGTTATTCCTGAGGTGATTGAGCATCAGCTATATGCTCTGCTTTTTGCTGTCCTCTCTGCAGCCAGGATACCTGTATTCTGACAATAAAAACAATTTTCCAATACTTCTGTTAGTGCAATTTCTTTAGTGCTGTCTATTGCTTGACAATATGCCTTTTGTTTTGGAAATCATGAATCTAGATTATTGCTAGCTGTATTAAAAGTCAGCCAATACAAAATATAAGAATATATTCCATAGAAAAGAAATGGTAAATACATGTATCCCCCAGCAGTTATAGATTAATCATAAGAAAGACATGGAATCAATGCCCTTTGGTACTACTACATAAATACAAGGATGACAATGGCAACTTAGTGGTGTGACAATTGAATATGTAATTATTGGACAAATTTGTGAGAT
This sequence comes from Artemia franciscana, assembly GCF_032884065.1. NCBI lineage: Eukaryota > Metazoa > Arthropoda > Branchiopoda > Anostraca > Artemiidae > Artemia > Artemia franciscana. Next base: position 50,639,449 of record NC_088872.1, on the reverse strand, counting down.
AAAACATTTATCATTTTCTACTTATATTTATCCTTAAGTGTCTTTTTAAGTGAATCTCATTAGTGTGTGACTTTACTTACCTGGACTTTGAAGGTAGTGATATTTTGTGTTTTATCCCCATGGGAATTAGCCTTTGTTTGCTTTGTGTTTAAATTTTAATTTAAACCAACAAAAACAAGACAGGTAATATATTTGGAATGTTCTTCTTCTTTCAAATTTCCAAAATTGCCAATAGTGTGCAGTTGCCAAATGTTAAATTTCTATAAAGCAATAATTCAATTAGCTCAGCCACTTTTTTGGCATATTTTTTTAGATTGTGCAGAAGAGAGCAATATCAAACAATCAAGAGGCCATATTGGTACCAGCTGGGTTTTAATCCTTAATCTGCTGAGAATAAGTGATTTGAGTATTGCACCCCCACAGTTCCTATCAATTTTATGCATAAATCCTGATTAAGCAATAACTTTTGAGAAGTTGTTTATAGCCTATGTTGCCTACAAGTCTTTTTAGCCTACAGTGAATTAACATTATTCTTGATTTTTAGCGTTACTAATTTTTTGATCATAGATTGTGAGCCTAGCTCTAATATTGTCAATTGCTTGACAACATGCCTTTTGTTTTTAAAATCACTAATCTAGATTGTTGCTAGCTGTATTTAATGTCAGTCAATACAAAATATTAGAATATATTCAATAGAACAGGAATAGTCAACACACCTATATCTACCCCCAGTAGTGATGGTTATATCCCTAAGAAAAGCATGAACCAGCACCCTTTTGTGCAACTACAGAACTAAAAGGTTGAGTGATAAGTTTCAGTGGTGTTTTGCAAAAAGGGCCTAAGTCCACTTTTTCCAGGTATGAGTTAAGCAAATGGTTTGAGAGACCTTACAGAGATTTATTAATTGACCCTACAGTTGACAAAGACTGGTGCAAGAAACCTTGGCTCACAATATGGGATGCATTTAGCAAGTTGAGTTATCATCATCAGTGACCAACACCCACCAAATTCCAATTAAAAGTTAATAATGAATCAGTCTTTAAAGTTTCAAGTTTCTTGAATTCTGATTTGTGAGAGATTTTTTCATTGTGAATTTTATTTTCATTTTTATTTCCTGTAAAATTAGGAAAAGTAGACTTAGGCCACTTTTGCAAAACACAATTGAATTATGGATCCATATTGGAAGAGCAATTGTAACTCTGGAAGAGTTCAAGCAGTGTTTGTTTACATTTTAGAATGGTTTTCAGCTCATTTTACTATGCAATTTCAATTGTAGCTCTGTATATGCATGTTTGCTATTGTGACAGCTGAAATAGCCAGAAGTTGTAATAAAACTTCTTATGAAAGCAGAGCAAACAAACACAGAAATTCTTGAGATGATGAAACAAGTTAACTGAACTTGTCTTCAAAGAAGAACTTTGTTCTTCAGGTGGATGGCAATATTCAGAGAGGACAATGGCACTAGGTGTCAGTCAACAAAATGTAGGAAGGAAAGATTTTTTTTCTTATCATGAAGATACAAAAGAAAGCATTTTTAAATATCTAGGACTGGGGGAGAATGATTTGTAATATATAGTAAAAAAAGGCTACTGTTCTGTTATAGTTTCAATGTTAAGTTCATTTAAGGAGAAGATCTATTTTTTCAGGTTTCACTTCCATACCACAATGATTTTTAAAGGTCATGAAAGGTCAAGGCCCTCTATATAGAGAAAGAGTAGAGCTGGTTACTTCAAAAAACCTTCCCAGGACATATTTTAGTCTACAGACCAATCCCTGAAAGTTTCATTTTCCTAATATAAACCCTATAGGCCAATGTATTCTCCTGATGAGCCCTTGTGTTGGGTTGTTGCCTCTGAATTGTTTGGTAAATGATGACTTATACTTATTGATGACATGACTGCCTGTCCATGGGTTATTCTTTATGGTTGATTGTGTTTGGCTATGCTGTTTGACGTATGTGATTGTATGGATGAGTAGGGTTAAGGCCTTGTTCAAGTGTTGGTCTATATTAATCACTAATTTTGGAAAACAGTCTTCCTTTTCTCCTTCTGTCTCCTTTTTTTTTTTTTTTTTTTTTTTTATGCGTTTGTGCTGTTGCATTGGTGATTTCTCTTTTCATGATATATACACTATATATATATATATATATATATATATACATATATATATATATATATATATATATATATATATATATATATATATATATATATATATATATATATATATATATATATAGTGTTTTTTTCACAGTTACTTTGTTATGGAAGGATTTGTAGTAATTATATTGATTTTAAAAATAGATGTAAAATCTTAACCCAAAAATTGATTTCAAGAGGTTTTTCTGCAAATAAATTAACTTGGCAATTTAAAAAGTTTAGTTTTCATTATAACGAACTTTTAAATAAATATCAAAAGAATTATCTGGAAATACTTAAAGAAATTTTCAACTAATTTTGGAGGTTCGAGGAATGATGTTGCAGCACCATTTATTTTGAATTGTGTTTCTGATAGAGCGGATTTTTTTTTAAAATAGCCACATGGTAAAGATGAATTCTATAATTGTTTAGTTCATTCAGGTTTTTTGCAATGTGTTAATATTTGTGATTTGGTAAAAATTATCATATTTAGTTTACCTATTGTTGCTAAAAAGAGGGATATATTAACAGGATATGCTTGTTTTGGTGTTACTTGGTTGTTTTACATTTGCTGTTTTTTTTCTTTCATAGGCAAGTATTTTGGGGGTGATACCTGACACAGGGATGCCATAGATATTCTGTGGTAGCCACAATACTTGGCTGGGTAGAGAATTTAATGTGGCGAAACCCTATAGACAAGTGTATTCTCCTGATGAGCCCTTGTGTTGGGTTGTTGCCTCTGAATTATTTGTCTTTATTGTTTCTATTGTTTGGTAAATGACAACTTATACTTATTGATGACATGACTGCCTGTCCATGGATTATTCTTTATGGTTGATTGTGTATGGCTATGCTGTTTGACCTATGTGATTGTATGGATGAGTAGGGTTAAGGCCTCATTCAAGTGCTGGTCTATATTAGTCACTAATTTAGGAAAACAGTCTTCCTTTTCTCCTTCTGTCTCTTTTTTTTTTTTTTTTATGTGTTTGTACTGTTGCATTGGTGATTCCTCTTTTCATGATATACATATATATATATATATATATATATATATATATATATATATATATATATATATATATATATATATATATATATATATATATATATATGTATAGGCTATGGTAAAATTCTAGTTAATTGAATTCTTGATATCTCAGATAGGGTTTAGGTTAGGAAAATGAAACTTTCAGGGATGAATCTACAGACTAAAGTATGTCCTGGAAAGGTATTTTGAAGCAACTACCTCCACTCCTCCCTCTAGAGGGCTCTGACCTTTGATGACCTTTAAAAATATGTGTATTAAAAAAAGTGAAACTTTGCAAAATAGATCTTCTGCTTAATTGAAGTACAACAAAGTTGTTTTCAGCTTTATAACTTTGCTCAATTCCATTTTATAAGGTTTTAAAGATAAGCAAATACATTTCCTAAATTTTGAAAAAAAACATTGATATGGCTCAAAATTCTACTCAAATAACAGGAATTGCATTTTCAGAACTAAAGGCAGAGAAAAAGCAAATAGTAACTGAAAATTAAGGTAAAATGTTGTTTTTCAAAATTTCAACAGGTATAGACTTGTCATGTAGGCAAATTTCAGGGCCCTCTATAGAGAGAAGGAGTGGAGGTGGGTACTTTAAAATACATTCCCGGGACATACTTTAGCCTGTAGACCCATCCCTGAAAAATTCAATTTCCAGTAAAATTCTAATCCATTGACTTTTTGCTATCTTGGAAGCAAAAATATTGGAACCTAAACCCTTTCCAAGATAGCAAGAAGTCAATTAACTAGAATTTTACCCAGAGTGAAGTAGCCTAGGCCTAATGCACTTTCAGAATGAGATAGCCTAAGTAAGTATTTATGATTCTTTTGAAATGATTTGGTAAACCATTTTAATGATTTTAAACGATTGGTGGTAACCATTTTCTACTAGCAAATAATAAGCAAAATGTTTCAATTTAAAGGTTCTAATAAAAATTTTGTAAAGGAAGCAATGTATTGCCTGGGCTATAATCCTCTTTGTTGAGACTTCATAGCCTATTTTCATTCTACTAGCATAGCAACGAGTAAAAAACAAACTTACCTTAAGTGAGGATTTCAGAAGCTTTTTGCTCATTTTTATACAAACCCTTCTGAAAGGCTTATCAGTTATGAATAAAATAATTTTACGTCTAGTTCTTCACCAAATGTAGTTATGAAACTACAAGCTGAAATAAGAAATCATGTGAGAATAAGTTGGCATTCAAATGATGGACTCTATCTTGACCCAGTCTGAAACTCTTCTTCATACCATGAACCCAGTCAGAAAGAGGATTAGGGGAAGCACAGAAAGCATTAAAGAATAATCTAAGGTGGCGTAAAGTAAAGGCCCTGGATAAAATTGCCATTGATCCGGAAGACGATTTAGTAATAAAATATTATATTGGTACATTAAGAAATTGAGAGAGGGTAATAGACCTGGACGTGTCCCAACTAAAGATGGAAAGGATATTCCAATTAGTGATAAGGAAAGTATTAAAGAGATATGAGCAGAACATTTTTTGAAGGCGTAAAACCGTGATAAAGACACAAGAAATAAAACAGAAAAGGATAAAACAGTTTATAATAATTTGCAAGTGAAGGAAGATTTATTTTGCGAAGACAAGTTAAAACAAATACTGTAAAGATTAAAAAATAATAAGACCTCGGGAGCTGATGGTACGTAAATGACTTTTTAAAATATAGGGGCTACGAAGTCAGAATACCTTGGATTATAAATTCGATTTCTGATAAGCAGAAGTACCCAGCGATACAAGGAAAACTTTATTTCAACCACTTAGCAATAAAGCCAAATACTGAGTTAAAACGTTTTTGAAATAAGATTAGTAATAAATTTTACGCAGCCGGAGGTGTTAAATAAAAAATAGTTGGTGTGAGCTCAAAACATTTTCTCGTGGAATATTATGATTTGGTACTTCAAGTCAGAGTAGTCAAAGAGAAAAGATCAAACCTGTCCAGGATACCTTTAATGCTACTGAAACTTTCAATAGCTGCAAAATATATTAATTAGCTCTCCATGTTGTCTGCAACTTTGAAAAATAACGAATTTGAGGTATAATGCTGGTTTCACATAGGCATTTTGTCGCCTCGGGAGTGGGGCATGACTTGCCCTGCTCACCATAATTACTGCCACCGGTTTCGCATACTTGTAAAAAGAAGCTTTTTAACTGATACTACATTATTTCTATCGAAACGATAAAAACGAAAGAAAGTATCGCATGTTTTCTTTTGTATGCGTGATATTTGGTGCATTGCAAAACATCAAAAACGAGGTGGAAGAAAAATTTTTCTGTAACAAATTTTGATCTAAAACACAGGAAGACTCTGGAGAAAGAAATGGAGTCTGTCTTTTTTGTTCTGACTTAAGCAGTGATGAAGAATTGGCCCTGTCAGCTATTTTCCACGATGAAGAGGAGCAAAACTTGAGAAAATGGAGTAATCTACGATGGTAAGTACCTAGCAATTTTAGGAAAACCTCAATTAAACCACAGTATAAAAAAGGTGATAAGAGTTAATGTCGAATTGCATAATCATTAGCCTTGTTCCTGCAGATAGAAAATTATTTATTATGACGATAATTTTTATGCTTAGAGATGCAGGAGACAAAGTTTATGAAAAGAACAGCGTGGTTCAAAGAAGGATAGAGGATGTGTCGAATCGAAGCTACAGTGATGAGAATGGTCAAATATGGTCCTAAAGCATAAGCGCTCCGAAAAACGGAGGAAGATTTGGTAGATGTTTACAGGAATATTGCCTACGGATTGTTTTGGGTACCCAACTGACTGAAGGTATTTTAACAGCAGACTATACAATAATATGTGGTTTAATCCCACTCTCAACGGATATTATGAGAGAAAGATTGAGATGGCTAGGACACGTCTGTTGCCAAACTATTGCCAAAGATTTTCCTTTTTGGCCAACCATGTAGGGCTAAACGGAAACCAGATCATCCATGGTTGGGGTAGGAGGATGCCGTATAGAAGGAAATGAGGAAACGGGAACTTCCAAGGTGGGTGTGAGGAAAGCGACTTTGGTAAGATTGGAATGGAGGAGGAACGTGCGAAACTGTGGTGACTTCAGGTGGCTTGGTGCTGCAATGAGTTGTTTGTAGCAGTAGCAGTTTACTCAAAAAGTACACTTTAAGCATTTCATAGAACAATAACGATGATAGCTTTTTCTTATATATTTTTTCTATAAAAAAGGGTTAAAATATTGATTGAAAGAGTAATACATGATTATAGTTCCAATTTGTTAAAGATATAGAATCTAGAGGCATCAATTAATCATGATCCACTTGAACATTCAATTTATAAATCTTTTAAGAATTGCCGCGATTACTTTATGTTATCAGCATTTTGTTTTAACCCGTGTACCGGTCAATTGAATTGACTGTGTGGAAATCAACAGCCAGAAAACACATCGAAAATACAAAGTTTGTGTTATGTATTTGAAAATTACAGATGGGAGGGTCAAAATATTATGGAAGTACATTTGAAAGGTTTAAGCTACAATTATTCTGCATATTATGAAGTAAGAATTGTTGTTTTAAATCCTTTTCTATAGCCAAAAATAAGAGAAAAACGTATCGTCTTCGAATGTTCGTAAAGGGCTCAAAATTGAATTTCCGAATATAACGATTATTACACTCGGAGGGAACATAAAAACCATCGAGTGGTATGCTCACCTAATTCTTAGCTCAGGAATGAACTTATCTATATGTTTGCAAATATCACTTTATAAAGATAGTAGTGAAGACCAGTACAACCAGTAGCACAGTACAAAAAGTTAAAAATATTTCTTGTGTGGTGCCATTGCTGGTCAATGGCTCAGTGTCCCAATCCCGCGTGGACAATGGCTAATAAGGTTTTCATTTTTTATAGCAAACATATTTCGCTTTCACAACATAAACGCATGGATTAAGATCTCCACCGTTTTAATAGCTAAATTAATGTCAGTATACCACGACGAAGTTGAAATTGAAGACTTTGAATACGATTCTGATACTGAGACCTATTATTATCCTTGTCCATGTGGGGATCGTTTTGAAATCACCAAGGTAATATTCTAACCAAATAATAGGTTGGCTAGGCCCATGACTTGTTTCTCCCAGCATCAGAAGCACTTCCTTGTAGGATGGAACTTCAGTGCCTGGCATTACCTATAAATAGTTCATATTCACCAGGATAACACCTGTGAAGGAACACTTATGAAAAAAGCATTAGCCTATTTGATCATAGCCTATAATCAGTATTTTCGAAATTATGATGTTTAATATGCTAGGTTTTCATGACAATTTTACTCTAGCCCCCTAGGCCTGTTTGATTCAGATACTTGTACAAAAGTTCGGGAAAAAAACACTTACTAGGCCTAGTAAAATTCTAAAAGCAAGATAGCCAACCAAGTGGACTAAACTGGCTCCACCAGAAATGACATTGGTTATGCTATCAATAATATCATTCTGCACTAAAGGTGACACATGTTTTGCATTTTCAGCTAACAATTCTAAATGCTCCTGCAATTTTTTTTTTAGAATCCAATATAAGTTACAACAACCTTCTAAATATGCTTTCATTTTCATCACTTTCTGAAAAGGGATCATTTTTTTTTCACAATAAACCTGAAAGGCTAGCTCATGAAACCACAAAATAGACTAGCCTCAACTAAATCTTAACATTTCTAAGTTTTTAACCATTTGTCCTGATCTTGGAAATTCAGTTGGTAGTAATTAGAACTCTATTTCCTTCTTGTATTTTCATTAACACCATAAATTTTGTACAGCTTTAGTGCAATGCTATCTTTCATCATGATATTTTAAGTCAACAAGAGTATCTTAAAGGTCAGTATACTGTTTCAAAACTAAGTATCTAAGCATCTTATGTAAAGCTTCAGTGGTCTCAGATTGGGCAAATAGGAAGTAGTATCTACTGAATGTACTTTTTTGAAGTGCCAAACACCAACCTTGAATACTTTAGGAGCCACATACTTTGAAAATGAGGACATTTAGTCACTATGTCCTTGGCATTCTGATTAACTACTTCAGGGGATTCATTGTCCATTTCTGGTTTCCAATGCCTACATATTAAATCTAGCTTTCAAGCAGGTGGTCATGGTTTTTGAATGACTCTGGATCAATGTCAAGTAAGGTGATTATGGGTGCAGTGAGTGAGGTGTCTTCTAATGCTTTGTCTATTTTATGGAATTGATTGCTCTGGCTTACAATTTATTCTAATAACTTGTGAAAATTAACCTGAAAAGTTAGTTTAATTCACAAATTTTTAAACTAAAACATTCAAATATTTCTTAGAGACTATAGCACAATAGAAGATAGTTCAATCCAACAGCCAATAGATGTTTTGTTTATGTCTTTAAATCAACATTAGTTACATTTTTGAACAAAAAGGCCACAGGCCTTTTTATCCTCTCTCCTTTCTGCTAATTTGACAGTTTTTTTTAAAACATGCATTAAAAACATCCCTTTCCTCAGGTAAAAAATGACCTAACTTATATACATAAACTTAATTTAAATTTAACTGTATTTCATTTCCTTATTTCCAAAATGGGTTTTCAGGTCTTGAAGCTTTACACCTGCATAATTATTAGCCATGTTTCATATTTTATTTAATTCTTGACTAATTCCAAAAAAAGACAGGAGAAGTTGTCAGAAAGTTGTCAAAAAGATGTGGAGAACTCAGATCTCAGAGTTGCCATTCTTCTTTCTTTGCAGGTCTTGGTTGAAGAAAGAGCTCGGTTGAAGGGCTTTCTTGAGTGAATTAACTCAAGGGCAGTCCTCTTCTCTTGTCCAACAAGGATTTTATGGCATATATCATTAGTAAAATCCAACAGCTATTGTACAGGCTGTTGTTTTTTTCAATTAGAGTTATGACATTAGAAAGTTGTTTGTTATAAAGTTGTTAGTTGGCCAAGGACAATAAGAGAGATTCTGAAGTGTTGGATCTAGACCAATATATAAAAGGAAAAAAAAAGAATATATAAGGGGAAGGATTTCATTAGAGTGCAATGCTTCTAATATATTATTGATACATACAACAAAAAGTCAAGGGAGCATAAGAAATTAAATTCAACAACAATTCTTTGCATTTTTTTGTGGGGGGGGGGGCAGGCTCCTAGCCTCTGTAAACACGCCCATGCTGTGCTCCCACTAACCAAAGTCCTGCAGAAGTGAAGGGCCAGTTGTCCACAAAGCTCTATGACTCTATATAGAGTCTCATCCAACAACATTATCACTCCTTTCAGAGCCCTTAATATGATGGTCATTGACAGGAAGGGTTGTGTAGAGAAATATTCTTGGCCTGGTGACTCCAGACCCCGTGAATACAATGCTCTGTTTTCAGAGACAAGAAATTCATAAACACACTTGGTATAGCAATATTGACCAAACAAAGAAGGTCATTTATTGTTTTATGGTTTCTGCATGCTGGTGCTCTTTAGTAACTAGTTGCAAGATGTATAGGTGTGCCAAGCTTGAAAACACAGATCATAGGAAAGTTGCTGCCATGCTAAAACTACACCTAAGAGCACAGCTGCAAGAAAAACAGACTCCCAAATTTGCTCTTATAATTTTCTAGAGAGCCTTACTATCTACAAAGAACAAAAAAGCAGAAAAAAAAATGACAAATTGGTGTTACTCATGCAAAAAGTGATTTTCTTTGTTGTTCAGTGTGGGGAACTGTATATGGTTTTTGACAGTGGTTTACCTTTTGTAGCTTTTAGAAAGGTAAGCCCACCCAGAGTTCAGACAAGTTGACCAAGAATTTAAAATTGACACAGGACTGTTAGATTGTCTGGAATGAGAGGTAAACAAGGCATGCATACCTATGGTCTTGAACAGGTTGACCGAGAATTTAGAATTGACACAGGGCCATGGATTTGCAAGGAATGACTAGCAAAAAAGTGTCTAATGCCAGGGATCCATCCTGATCCCTATATGCAGGCTTTTTTGATAACACAAGTGCACACCTAAAATCTATAGCAACAACAAAAAGCCTCATCTCAGTGTTGACATGTTTTTTCAGCTTTTTTTCATGCATTTTATGAGGAAGAAATCTCCACTACTTCTCCCTTTCCTCTTTTACGTACTGGTATAAACTAGGCATATTTTAATGTTTAATTACAATTTCAGGAACAACTTGAATCAGGTGAAGATACTGCAACTTGTCCAAGCTGCTCATTAATTGTCAGAGTTATTTATAATTTGGTATGTATTTAGATAGACATTTTCTCTTTATTTATCTCTGTATTTTTTTTTTTAGATACTCACAGCTGTCTAAATGTAATTCTAGATATTTGAAAAAAAAAATGGAAAGGGAAAGCAGAAAGAACATATTTAAGTAGATGTGACTTTCTGGAATGAACAAAAAACTGTCATGTATCTAAATGAGGATTCAAAGAAACAAGTTTGCCTCAACAAAACCAAATTTTTATAAAATATTAAACCTTGATAATGAACTGTTTAGCTTATTGAGTTAATGACAAGAGATTAGTCTCTTTTTTTTCTTCTTGTTTTTTTAAAGAATACAGCATTGATTCACCTAAAATTTATTAATGTAAATATATCAATAGATGTTGTTTATACAGTATAGATGAATGTTATGGGTTAATAACATTCACCCAAATTTTAAATGACTTCAGAATCTCCAAAACAAACACTGTATTTTACAGGAGGATACCAGGAAGATATTCTGACCACTTACCTTGCTTCAGTACATTACAAGTTTTGAGTAGGGGACAAGAACATGATTACTAGCTAGAAATTTTTATTTATTTATTTTATTCAACACAGGAGAAAGCTATAGGCTTGTCGCAGTACAAATATAAGAAATGACAGCTCAATAGCAGCATTGCAAAAAACAAAACAAAACATATTCTTCAGTAAAACAACTATACAACTAACTGTATTACAGAAACTGTTTTTCATAAAACTCACTTCAATGAGATCACTCTTAAGTTTTTGCACTGTTTGTGCAAACTACAGTATCAGGTAAATTATTCTGAAGTTTTGTTGCTTGGTTAATAAAGCTACATTGGTCTATTTTCTTGTGCACTCGCAGCTGTTACAGTTCATACAAGTCTTGTCAAGTGGCTGAGTAATAACTAAGCTTGAAGAAATCAGCCCCATCCACATCATCAACATTCTTTTATAATATGCGATATATTGATCTGGTCAACCTTGTCCCATTAAAACTGCAGGGAAGGAAGTCCCAAATATTGTAGTCAATGCTGATATGGTAAATGACTCATATATGACACATACTTTGATGCCCAATATTGAACCTTTTCAATTTGATGTGAGTCGTGTTTCCATGTTGGATACCACACAGAGGAACAGTATCCTACCAACACATGTACTATGTCTTGTATAGTGTCATAAAAGTTTAAAGGTTAAATTTCCTGAAACTTCTCATAATTCAAAGCAGACTATAATCAGCATTTCGCGAAATTATTGACACATGCTTGTGAAACCTCAACTGGTTATCAAAGTGAATACCTAAATCCCTTACTGAATCCACAGATGAAACAGGTGTATCACCAAGGAAATAACCATAAGCCAAGCTTTTCGAAAAGCAATGAAGTACAAAAAAATTTAATGGTTTATGTACATGGAGTTCGATTTACACTTATCATTTAGGAGCATTCAGATCCTCTTGAATAAGGGCGATGTCTACCAGGAAGGTCTCACTTTTATACAGTTTAACATTGTCTGCGAAAAGTTTGACAGTGGCGTGGACAAATTACCTCAGGCAAATCATTGACAAACAAACAAATTAACACCAGGTCCAAACAACTGCCTTGTGGCACACCACTAACTTCTAGCAACTGCATATTGCATGACCTGTTTTTTTCTGTAACCATGTTGTTACAGATGCCATAATTTATTTTGCTTGAAGTAATCCTATATCCAATATACAATAATCTTTTCAAAAACTCTAAAAAACGCTTTTTTCCATGCCAAGGGGTATTTACCACTTAATAGACAACATTTAAACAAAAACAGAAGATGTTCAGCTAAACATGTGGCTGTCTTTCAAACAAAAGTGTTAAAATACCACGTATATCTGGAGCTTTATTAATAGAAATGCCATGGAGAATTTTTTAAATCTGCTCTGAAGAAATATCAGTCATCAAAGGGTACTTCATCTGCTGGAACAAATTTGTTGAAATGGGGTGGACTGAATGCTTGAACATCATTCGGATTTACAAAAACCGATGAAAACGCTTTATTAAACACATCAGTCTTTTTCTGATCATTGCTTATTAATTCACTAGTAGCTGGGTCATCAAAAATGCGCGAATTGGTTGAGGAATCAGCCTTGTTTCTATTAACTTACTTCCAAAACTTCTTTGGACACCCTCGAATGTTAGCAATAATTGATGATTCGAGTGATTCCCAGTTTACGCGTAGAGATTGAATGGCACGATCCCAAGCCCTTTTATGCGCACACTACAAGTTACAATTTTTTCCAACATATTCTGTCTCCATTGAGATGACTTGGTTGATATCAGGTGCATTGAAGTCACCAAGAAGAGGAATTTTTGAAGTCCCCAAGAACAAGAATTTACTTTTTCAATTGTTTATATTTATTACTAATAGCATCAAGTACAAACTTTGGCTGTCATCTTCTTTTTCTTGTACCTTCTTTTGTGTAATAACTTGGAATGAACCTATCACAAGCTTCTTTTAAAACCTCTTGGACAAACTCAAAAGCAACATCTACATCTTCATTACTAGACTGAAGCTCCTCAACAATGAAACAGAATAGATAAAGTCCTGAATTTCATCAATTGACCCTTACTGTAATCATAATAAATTAGAACCAGAGCTCACTGCTGCACTTACATTCATTGATAGAGACATAATTACATGGTCGCTTTTACCTAGAGGTGGCAGCATCTTAAGGTCTACTATGCCATTTGGAGATTTGGTGATCACCAAGTCTAGTACATGGGAAGTAGAATCACTTCTGAGTCTTGTGGGATTAGCAACATGCTGGTACAAAAAATTATCCTGTAAGGTTTGCAAAAGTTTGAATGCAAAACTCTGGTTCATCCCTGCCATACCTTGAGATGACCAGTCGATATCAGGTGCATTGAAGTCACTAAGAACAAAATTTTTTGAGGAAACAGACAAAAGGTATGACAGATAACTCAGCAGGCGGTCGAATTCATTTCTAGATGGGATTTGATGAATACCCACAACCCTCACATTTTGGGATGCCTCTGGCAACTTAACTTCCACACTAGTTAAGCCACTTGATTCAATAGTAAACAAAATATCAACTGCTTATTTTAATTCTGATGAAGACGGAATAAAAATACAAACTCCTCTTTTCAAATGCTTGTTGTGCATGATATTATAACCATTCAGTTGACAGAAATGTGCTTCAGGATCAAGGCAGTAGTTTGGAAGCACCTCAGTCATGATAGCTATATCAGGTTTCTGTAAATTTACCAAAGAATACAGTCTATCAAGTTTTTTTGAAAGCACATAGGTATCTGTATACAACACGGAAAGATTATTCTTCCATTTCCTTCCTGGAGGGGGCCACTTGTCCCTGATTTCCCGGAAGGCAGCAAAAAGTGTCAACGCAAACTAGCTCAGGACCAAATCTACCCATCTGATTTTCAAGCCAACCTCTCCAGCACTACATTTTGCATTCAGTTATTCTTTCAGGTTGTCATATTTTTTCTTTTCTGCCATCTCAGTTTTTGAATGGTCGTACACAATTCTAAGCTCAGGAAATCTTGCCTTTGTTGCAGGGAGATTTGTGGTTAAATACAGACAAACCATGTCTCTCTCAATAGTTGTCTTAAATATGAGTTTCACAGGCCTTCAATATCCTACTTGATGTTTACCTAAATGGTCTGTAAAACTGCACTTGGACATGCAACCTTTGAGAAAATCTTCATTAATCTGCTTAAGTCAGATTCGCTCTGCTGCTTCCAGCTTTTTTAGTTCGTTTTTCTGTTTTGCAGCTAGGTCCAACAAAAATTCACCGCAATTCGGAAGGATACACCCTGGTTCCCTGAACAAGCTGCTCCCTCACAATTTTTTCAGAAAGCTCCTTTTCTAAGGCACAAAACTTTGTTCTAGAATGGCTTCAGGATGATCCTGAACCTCCGACATACAATATTTTGCTTTAATTTCTGCTTCCACTTGCTCGACTTTTGTATGTATTGAGGTGAGCAGCTCATTGAACTTCTCCTCAAGAATTCTGAGCAAGCCATGTATTTCAGACCTGATTATGTTCTTCATTTCAGAAGCGGCAAGCTCTTGACTTTGAATACTTTTTTGTTTGCACACAGGGCAGTGTATACAGACCCGAGCCGGTGGGATATCTTTTCAAAAGCGTATACTCTGGCTCGGTCATTTCGACGCAATTTATGCGAAGCCACGACTCCCATGAGCCGAAAAGCAGTGTGAAACTATTTTTTTTCAAACTTTTGTTGTAACTTTTGCAAATATCAAGTCCCTTTTTTTGGCGACTGTCTCTGATGCTTCATTGGTCCGCTTTTACTCATTTTGCACGAAAACGGGTCAGGCGTAGTGGCAACACTGCGCGTCGCCGGAATTAAAAATTTATTTTACACGTGCTTACGGTTGGAATTTTTCTACCTGATTTGTTGGGTTTGATGCGTGGAAATCTATTCCAGACAGCATCAGGTCAGATGGACTCATGGAAATGTTTAAAAGTAAATTGTAGCTGTTCTGTTAGGTCGATTTTCTATAAGATGATTTAATGAGATTGACTGTCTTGTTTTTTTTGCTAGCTGTAAATAGTTAGGTGAATTTAATCGGCACCCCTGCCCCCTAGACATTATCCTGCCGTTCCTCCTCCATAACAGCTGATGTACAATTATACATTACTAAAGATAATTTCATAAGAATAAAGTAAAAAAAAATCAACCATTCCATATTACAAAAATCGCTACAGGTACTTTTGTATCTTTTTTTCCAGGGGTTTATTGTAAATTTGACACAATAAATTATTAATTTACCTATTTATTGTTAATTTGTCATTTGGTTCGTAAAATAAAACTTGATTGACTGTGCTAAGATAGAGGAACTGAAAGTCATTGTTTTCAATTTGCTGACAGCTACCATAAACTGCAGTTTATACAATTTAAAAACGGAATAATTGAACACAAATCTTAAATAAAAGTTATCATTATTATTTAAGTTTTAATAAAGATGCTGACAAAAGAGCTGGCTATACTGGCTCTTTAGCTCGGAGAAAATCTGCTATTTAAACCATTTGCTCCCTCTGTCTTCCCTTACAAATGGGCTCAAGCCTTTAATCTTTGCAAAAAACAAGGTCAGTCCCTGTACCCTCTCAAATTT